>NW_027532589.1:4303141-4365816 GCF_008692635.1 Crocuta crocuta
CCCCTCTGGTCTTAGATTTCCCAGCTATGGAAATAGTACTAGAAAATGTTCTTTCCCTTCTCCCATCACCTAAGAACCCCCTTCAGCAAGTCCCCCAGACTTGGTAGCAGAAAAGCATGAGGGTGAGGGCAAATTCACCAAAGTTGGGCTTAAAGGTGTTTGGAAGGCCAGCAGTGAAATCAGCTGTCCCTCAAGGCAGAATAAGAACCATCAACATGGGAAAGAATATGGGTGCTCACCGCCAGGTGACAGCTGGCAGGTGACAAGCAATTGTGTCACCTTTTGGCACTCTTTTTTTTTTTTTCAGAGTGATGCAAGTATAGCAGGATGGTCTGCTACACAAAGAAAAAGATTCAGAGAGAGGAGAACAGAGTTCGAATCCCAGAACTTCCATGAACCAACTTAGAGACCTTGACACATCTCTGGGCTTCAGTTTACCCAACTACAAATAAAAGATTGGGCTAGATCAGTGAGGACACAAAGGGTCCCCTTGGCATGCCCCCTCCAGCGGACTGACAGTGGCTGCTGGGACACTACATGAAAAGGATTCTGTACCCAATGGGGGGAAAAAAAGTCTCTTCAGGGAATGGTGCTGGGAAAACTGGACAGCGACATGCAGAAGAATGAACCTGGACCACTTTCTTACACCATCTACAAAAATAAACTCAAGATGGAAGAAAGACCTAAATGTGACACAGGAAACCATTAAAATCCTAGAGGAGAAAACCGGCAACAACCTCTTTGATCTCAGACACAGCAGCTTCTTACTAGACATGTCTCCAGAGGCAAGGGAAATAAAAGGAAAATGAACTATTGGGACTTCATCAAGATAAAAAGCTTCTGCACAGCAGACAAAACAATCAACAAAACTAAATGGCAACTGATGGAATGGGAGGAGATATTTGCAAATGACATATCAGATAAAGGGTTAGTATCCAAAATCTATAAAGAATTTACCAAACTCAACACCCAGAAAACAAATAACCCAGTGAAGAAATGGGCAGAAGACCTGAAAGACACTTCTCCAAAGACGACATCCAGATGGCCAGCAGACACATGAAAATATGCTCAACCTCACTCATCATCAGGGAAACACAAATCAAAACCACAATGAGATACCACCTCACACCTGTCAGAATGGCTAAGTTAACAACTCGGGAAACAACAGATGTTGGTGAAGATGCAGAGAAAGGGGAACCCTCTTGCACTGCTGGTGGGAATGCAAACTGGTACAGCCACTCTAGAAAACAGTACGGAGGTTCCTCAAAAATTAAAAATAGAATTACCCTATGACCCAGCAATTGCACTACTAGGTATTTATCCAAAGGATACAAAAATGCTGATTCAAAGGGGCACATGTACCCCAATGTTCATAGCAGCGCTATCAACAATAGCCAAATTATGGAAAGAGCCCAAATATCTATTGACCGATGAATGGATAAAGATATGGTATACATATACAATGCAATATTATTCAGTGACCAAAAAGAATGAAATATTGTCATTTGCAGCAATGTGGATGGAACTAGAGTATATTATTCTGGGCAAAATAAGTCAGTTAGAGGAAGACAAGTATCCTATGATTTCACTCATATGTGGAATTTAAGAAGCACAACAGATGAACATAGGGGGAGGGAAGAGGAAATAAGATAAAAACAGAGAGGGAGGCAAACCATAAAAGCTTCTAAATACAGATAACAAGCTGAGGGTTGCTCGAGGGAGGGTGGGGGATAGGCTGAATGGGCGATGCACATTAAGGAGCGAACTTATCGGGATGAGCACTGGGCATTATATGTAAGTGATGAATCACTGGGCTCTACTCCTAAGACCAATACTATACAGTGTATTAACTAACTTAAATTTAAATAAACTAATTTTTTAAAAAAGGGGGGATTCTGAGGCTGCATTCGGTTCACTAGAAATGAGTACTGTGATCGATTAATGATGCCTGCCACGAGTACAAATAGCAGTTGAGGAATGCGTGCCATGGACTACCATCTTTGAGGTGAATGAGCTCAGGGACTCCCAAGATTATACCCCACCAATGCAGGATTCTGTGAAGCCTTTCTAAGGGCCCAGCAATGAAATCATCCTTCCATTTTTACACCGACCTAAAGGTTGTTCTAGCTTTAACATGTTCCCTTTCCAAAACCACCTGCTCTAAAGTGTCTTCCCCAAGCCCTCACTTTTCCATCCATGGGGGATGATGGCCTCACCTGGTCCCCTTCACTTGTTACTGCTCTGAGACTGTGGCACTCCCTGAGCCTGACCCTTGGAACTAATTACCCCTCGGACCTCAGAGCTACTTCAGAGCTAGAATGAAGCTCAACCCTTCCCTTGGATGAAGAAAGAAGGCCTTAGGCAGAATGCGACTTCTCCCAGGGACCAGAAACTAGAGCCAAGTCACTGAGCACCGGGAGTGGCCAGGGGCAGTATTCCCCACCATGATACCCCAGCCACATCTCTGCCTTACTCTCCCCGCTCCCCGCCTAGACTGGGAGGGGGTTCCCATGGGCAGGGGACTTTGTGCAAACGGCAGCAACATGTCACGGAGTGCATATAGACGTGGGCTCCCTCCCCAGCCTGCCGCCACCCAGCTGGGTCTAACACACCTGCTGCCTGCTTTATCAAGCCATCGCCAAACCCCTGTCCACAAGACAGAATCACACACCCCCTCCTCCTGCACTTTTTTTAAAGTTTACTTATTTTTGAGGGGGGGGAGGTGCAAAAGAGAGGGGAATAGAGGGTCCCAAGCAGGCTCTACACTGACAGCAGGCGACCAAATGTGGGGCTCGAACTCGGGGCCCATGAGATCATGAACTGAGCTGAAATAGATGCTCAAGCCCTTGACCGACTGAGCCACCCAGGCGCCCCACCTCCTGCACTTTAATCATGCTTCCTTTCTCAGGCATCACCCAGCGTATGTTACTTAATGATCTGTCTGTCTCCCTGCTGGTCTGGTCTCGTAGAGAGTTTCGTATTCATGTTTACTGCACCCTCCCACCCCGGGGTGACGGAGTCAACTAGAGCAAGATTATATCTTCAAACCACTATGTCTTCATCCTGATTAAAAATAAACGTTTAAACTGAAACTGAAACTAAAACCGCAACACGCACTGAGCGCTGGGCGCTCTATCTCATTGGATTGCATCACTATTCCCACTTCACCAATGAAGCAATTGAGGCTTAGAGGGTGAAGGGACTTGCCGTGGGGCTCCCAGCAAGGAAGATTTGAAGCTGGGAGCTGACCTCCTTGCAACTTGCAGACCAGAGGCCCCTCTTAGCCCCTGTGCCGGCTACCTCTACTGGAACCCCTAACTGTGCCCACCTGGGCAGGTGGTTGTGGGGAACACACCCCCAAACCAGACCTCCTGCCAGCAGGCCCCGGTGGGACTGATCTGTGCCCCTCTCTGGGCTGTCCTTGGCCTCCTGCAGCCCAAATTCAAGGACTCCAGAAAAACACAGAGGGTGATTTTTCAGGGGCTGAGAGCTTCGGGTCCTTCTGGTCCTCTTCCCACACTGCCATCTCCCCATGGGGGGAGGGAAGAGGAAATAAGATAAAAACAGAGAGGGAAGCAAACCATAAGAGACTCTGAGATACAGAGAACAAGCTGAGTGTTGCTGGAGGGGAGGTGGGGGGATGGGCTACAAAGGAGGCAGTCCTAAAGGGCATGAACAAGCATGATTTGGGACAACAGGGACCACATGACATCCACACCCACCCCCCAACCACCCATCCCTGGAAAAGCACAGACTAAATCTAGAAGATGCTTTAAAAAGGGTTTGGACAAACTCAAGGCTGGCTGGCCTGCAGTGAGAGGTCAAGGCCAACAGCGCCCGATCCAGCCTAAACTCCCAGTCTGTGCACCACATTCCCCTTGCCCAGAGCAGCTCCTTGAAGAGCACCTCTGTCACCCTTATGGGACAGGAGGAGGCGAGGAGGAGGGACAGGCAGGTGTTCACTACATGTCCTCTGTGGGGCCGGCATTCATGTACATCCTCAGAGTTAGGACCACCGGCCAGGTGGGTGGTGCGGTCAGCCCCATTTCACAGATGAGAACCTGGGGCTCGACTCCCCCAGGAACTCCCCCAGAGGGAGAGGGGTCCTAAGATAATACACCTGTTCACCTGTTTGCAAAGATGGGGGCAGCTGGGGTCGGGGAGGGGCATGGCATAATGGTTGAGCCATCTGGTGTGGCAGGAATATGGCCATCCTGGGGCGTCTGTGTGTCCGACTTTGGCTCAGGTCACGATGTCATGGTGCATGAGTTCGAGCCCCGCGTCAGGCTCTGTGCTGACAGCTCAGAGCCTGGAGCCTGCTTCTGATTCTGTGTCTCCCTATCTCTCTCCAACCCTCCCTTGCTTGCATTCTTTCTCTCTCTCAAAAATAAATAAACATTAAAAAAATAAAAATAAAGGAATATGGCCATCCTTACTGAGCAAAAACTAATCATCCCTGCCTGGCTTCCCTCCTCCTGCCTCTCCTCCTCCCGATCGCCTTGGTTATAGATGCGCAGACAAGTGAGAAGCTTATCTTAGCCAAGGATGTCCCCGATCAGAGCCACCAACCTCGGGGCCTCGAAGCAAGAGGAGGGAGCAGGCTGCCACGGCCAGCCACTCTCAAGGAGGGGCGGCCAGCGGCCAGCCAGGACCCAGGAGGACGTGAACTTGGAGTCAGCGCTGCGGCCAGGAGCTGCTGGAGCTGCCCCCAGGCTAACCGCCACATGCCCGAGTGAAGTTAATAAAGTTGCATACTAATAGTCTCCAAGGTCTCCTGGGCTTGCGTTCCCAAAGGGCCCAGGCATCAGGCCGTGCTTTGTTCATTTATTTTGGCAAGTTTAGCTCTGTATGCTTCTCGCCGCACTTCCTCGTCTGTTTTGCAAGCTTAATAAAGTCTTCGTAATGAGGCTTCCCTTCAGTGAGGCTGTGCAGAAGCCACTGAGAAATGGGGCAAAAGTGACAGGTTTTTCTTTTTTCTTTTTTTTTCAAGAATTATTGTGTTTGCAAGAGAGGGAAGAACTAATGAGCTTCTACCCTGTTTAGAGGCTACGTTCCCTGTTTCAATACCGCGCCCCCACAGGGGCACCCCATTTCTTTTTTTTTAATGTGTGTTTATTTTTGAGAGAGAAAGACAGAGACAGTGTGAGCAGGGGAGGGGCAGAGAGAGAGGGAGACACAGAATCGGAAGCAGGCTCCAGACTCCGAGCTGTCAGCACAGAGCCTGACGCAGGGCTCGAACTCACAGACTGTGAAATCATGACCTGAGCTGAAGTCAGACGCTCACCAGACTGAGCCCCAGGGCGCCCCAGGAGCACCCCGTTTCTACGTAATTATTTCCAGGTTAAGTTTTCACACGGTCACTCTCAGGAAATGGGGGTCAGGAGAAAAAAGGCACAGCATTCCCAATGGCTGAGGCTCACCGACATCCACTCCAGGGGGGGACATTTCCACATGGTTCCTTGCGTGTGGCCTGCCCCGTTGGAGATGCTGGCAGAAGCCACAAGAGAAGGAGAGAAGGCAGAGGTGAAGACCCTTTGATGGCTCTCCCGGGGACGAGAGTTAGCGGGGAGATCTGTGTACCTGAGGGAACAGCCCACACTGTATATATACGCTCAAGGCTGGATTGATGACACAGTGGGTACAGACAGCCACACCTCATGGCGGGGATAGGACTCCGGGGCTAAGGTTTCTCAGAGAAAGCTTCCCGGGAGAGGGTCTCACTGTTAGTCTTAAAGGAAAAGGGTAAGGAATGAGAAATAGTATTTTCTAAGCACCATGTCAGGCACATGACTCGTCAGCCCATGGTGTGAGGTGAGGATAGATATTTTACAATATCGTGTGAGGAAAATCCAGCCCAGAGGGGTCAAGCCACTTGCCCAAGGTCCCACAGCAAAGTTGGCACTCAAAGCCACAACTGTCTGACCCCAAACCCCATGCTTTTCCATTCTTCCTCACACCCTCTGGAAAGCATAGAACTTGGGACAGCAAGAGAGATCTAGAAAGAAAGCGTGAAGACAAAGAGAAAATGGATTTTTTTTAATAACAATAACATGAAAAACAGACCAACGCTGACTCTAAAAGCAACAGTGTCTGCAAACAACTGTAAATTCTAGAAGGAGAACCCAACGGAAGCTCGAAGATTTCTCCCATCAAGGAGAGCTCTCCTTTACCTGTGGTATTAATACCCTCAGATCGTCATCACAAATAACCACAACTGAGTGGTTACAACAACAGAAATTTTTTTTTCTTACAGTCCTGGAGGCTGGAGTCTGAAATCAAGACCAGCGGGGCCACCATTTCTCCAAAGGCTCTAGGCTGGGTCCTTCCTTGCCTCCTCCAGGTGCCCGTGGCTGCTGGTGCTCCATAACTCACAGCCACATCCCTCCCAGGCAGCCACATCTGCCTCCGTCTTCATGCAAACCTCTCCGTGTGTCTCCTCATGATCTGTCCCTTATCAGGACGCTGATCTTTGGATTTAGTGCCCACTCTAACCCGGAACGACTCATCCTGAGACCATACCTTAAGTACAGCTGCAGAAACCCTATTTCCAAACACAGTCACATTCACAGCCCTCAGGGTTTAGGACTTGGACACATCCTTCAGGGACATGCAGTTTAACCCACTACACCTGCCATGTGCAAAAGTTCATTGCATCCGTAGCCTCCGAGTGACTGTACAGCAACCAGACCTATAAAACAGCTTCAGAAGGGATTAATGACCTTGCAGAGGAGGGCAGGGGCCACCACTTCCTCAGTGGGAAGCAGGACATGAAGAGCTACACCATCCTCTGGAACTTCAGTCAACAGGTGTTGACGCAGGTCTCACCCACGGGTGCTGGGCTCTCTTTTCCTTCCAACCTCTGTAATGTCCTGCAGATGTATTATTTTTGAGGCCGCTTGGTAGAGCAGAAAGGAAAGAGCTTCGGAGTCCGACAAGCTGAGTTCAAATGCCTAGTCTGCCACTGACTAGCTCCGTGACCTTGAGAGTGAGTCACCCGGTCTATTCTAGCCTCAGTTTCTCCATCTATAACGGGGAGAAATAACAGCGCCTGGCTCATCGGGGCATCCTAGAGACTGACAAGGCAATCCATGCAAACTTGCATCACAGTGCCTGGTGCATGTTGGCCACTATATTGATCGGATCTTCCTTCTACATGTCCCCACAGCCCCAGCGCCCGGCGCTAAGGTCTGCGTGTCCAGGATCACGTGCGGAGGATTGCTGAAGATTGTATACGAAAGCGGTGTCGGCAGGGGCTCGAGCATCGTGAAGACTGGCAGATGCCATGGGTCAGTTTCTCAACCTCCTTTGCCTCCAACTTCTTGAGTGACTTCCAGCAGCACAGAGGATGGAAAGCTAAGAAATACATTTCCCAGAGTCCTTTTCAGTGGGCGTGCTCGCTGCAGTGTGGGCTCCATCAAGATTTGGAAGGCAGGCATGAAATGGAGCATTTTTTTCCTCCCCTTGCCTTTCTCACCTGCCAACAAGAAAAATCATGACCCGCAAGGAATTTTCTACAGCAGCATTCCAGCATCCCCTCTTCAGGTTTCTGGGTCCCAAGAGACACATGGGGCTGATGGACGCAGCGCCCTGATTCCCAGCTCCTGATACTTGGGTCACAGCATCTCCATGGTGGCCTACAAAGGCTATCACTCCCCTGGGGAGGGGTTCTTGTAGAACTGCATCCTAGGACTCACTCCTGGAGACCCAGCCTAGGCTCTACCTACTGGCCCTGTCCCCAACACTCTCATATGCATCTAATTCCCTCCACTAGGTCTCTTCCTGTTCAAATCATCACTGTGTCTATCCCTGCACTAAAGCATACTGCCTGAAGTCCTGCAGCTTTACAGTAAATCTAGAAACTGAGTTATGGGAGTCCTCTAACCTCTTCTTTTTAGAAGTCATTAGGGTGATATGGGTGCTTTGTTATTCCACATACACGTTTAGAGCCATCTGGTCAACTTCTAAGAAAAAAAGTGTTCCGGGGTGCCTGGGTGCTCAGCTGGTATGGCATCCAACTTAGCTCAGGTCACAACCTCACAGTTTGTGGGTTAGAGCCCCACGTCGGGCTCTGTGCCGACAGCTCAGAGCCTGGAGCCCGTTTTGGATTCTGTGTCTCCCTCTCTCTCTGCTCCTCCCCTGCTCATGTTCTGTCTCTTTTCTTAAAAAAAATAAACATTAAATTTTTTTTAAAGAATAAATATTAAAAAATTAAAAAGTATCCTGGCATTTAGGGATTCTATTGACTCTTGTTTAACATATCAAGGGTTGATTAGACTGCCCACTCCCTATCCAGACTGACGAAGGTTCCTCTCTGCCCCCACACTTCTGGGCTGTCCCCTCCATTCAGTTAGCCTGTGGGTCCCTAGTCAAACTAATAACAAACACCAGAACCCTGTTAACCTCGTCTAGAGTCCTGAGCCACTGGCTGCAATGGGCAGCTGCTGAAATACTCCTCGAAGTTTATTCTTGCTGATGCATGCCTCATTCCCCATTCCCCTCTCACACTGCCTGACACTCCATTTTTCTTCCCCCACCTGGCATCCCCTCCTCCCCTGGCCCCCTTCTGCCACCCACCATCTCAGCGTAAAGTTAAAGGACCTTTAGATCTACATGCAGATTTATTTTTGCCCAAGAAAGCGCAGCCCTATCCATTTCCCTCATTTCCCTCTCCCTCCACCCCACCCACTGCACCTCCAGCCAGACTCCCTGCCCCAAAACACAAACGCTCTCCCCACTGCTAGAGAAAGAGATGGCCAAAATCTTTCCTATTTCTGGCCTCCAAATTACAGGCTTCTGCCTGCAGATGGGGAAATATAAGGTGTGAGGCCCCAGAAAGTTCATAAACTTTTATGCAGATTGGTTTTCGTCTGGTTTAAATTAGGCAAAAAAATAGAATTTCCAGATGTTCTATTTGGAATTAACTTGGCTACAGAGAAAAGGCTACTAGGAGGAGGGGTTGGTAATAGTGTTATTTTTACATTCCAGAAAGGGAGACACCAAAAGCATCTGGACTGGATTAGAAGAGAGGAACCTGCTGGTTGGCACGTTAATAGGACAGCTCTCATTTATTCTGTCTTAAGGACATGCAGAGGTGCAACGCAACATTGTCAAGCCACTGGGAAGATAAAGGGCCAGCGTGGTGGTTTTGTCCCAGCGGTCAGCTGAACGTAGCAGAGATTTTGGTCAGACATAAGGAACTCTGCGTGTTAGGACGGGGGTTCTCAAATTCAAGTGTGTTTGTGACTCCCCCTGAGGAGCTTGCTAAATGCAGATTCTGAGCCGTGGGTAACGCCGATGCTCTGGGCTGCGCGCCACACGCTGCAGAGCACGCCGTTGTCGAAAAAGGACCTCGGTGGTCAGATGGAGCCAGGAAAGAAGTTCCTGTCAGACCAAGCCGTGGATCAAACACGTCTCCGAGGTGGAGGGGGGGAGAGATGGGCAAGAGGGAATAAGCAAAATTCAGGCATCGTCGTCCTCTCTAGCGAGAGCGAAGTATGGACGAGCAACTACAGCAAGACTCGGTAAATGGGGTCCTCAATGTATGACTCAGAGTTGTGTGGGGATCCTGAAGAGGTGGTGGCTAACTCCCTGGGGACTAGAGGAAGCATCAAACAAACCAGGTCTTGGGAACAGTGGTGTGTCAGGGAAGAGAGGGAAGGGTATTCCTTGTGAAAGGAACGGTATATCCAAAGTCCCAGGAAATGTTTAGGAAGTGGTGAACTGGGGTTGGGGGGCAGCACATGGTGTGTGAGAGAAGGGTTACAAAGGGCTAGCCAGACTGGGAAGTCCTGGGAGCTGGGCTGAGGGGTTTGGAGCTAGAGTGAAAAGAATAAGCGGGCACATTAAATAAGAGCAATAGTGGCTTGCATTAATGTCAAGGATGATTCCTGCAGAAAAGGGAATGAGATACCTTCTCCTTGTTTGAAATAAGACAAGGGGACCATCTGCCTGGGTGGCTTGGACATTAGCCAACATGAAGGCAAGAAGTTAGACCTGGAGCACCACCTCTGCCTCCCTTCATCCTGCTGAGTTCAAGGCCAATCAGCCTCCTGGGTTCACAGGTAGACTCAAGGCTCCAGAAACAACAGAAAGGCAGGTGTCTGGGACGAAGAAAAACAAGCAGAAGAGGAAGAAAAGAAGGACTCTTGGGGTCAGCAGAAAAGGACTGGGCGCTTTCATTTATTCAACAACCCTGGGCTACGCCCCTGGGCAGGGTCACTGGTGTCGTCTGGGAAACAGTGCATGTAAAGGTGGGTAAAGTACAGGAAAATCTGTGCCTCAGTAGAGGCAGCCCAGGTACCGGGAAGCTGCAGAAGCGTGCCTCTGCCCGCCTGGGGTGGCCAGGAAGAGAATGGGGTCAGGGGAGAGGCCTAACAGAGGTGATCCCTTGGTTCAAGGTTGAAGGGTAGGTAGGATTTAGCCAGACGAAGAGGAGGAAGGACAATTCAGGTGGTTAGCACAGATAAGAGCATGGAGTGTAGGGACCCATAGTCCCATTCAGCATGGAAGGGGCAATGACAGTGCAATGGGTTGGAACCTGGTGGAGATGAGTGTTGCGCAGCAGCTAGATCTCCAAGGGTCTGGGGTCAGAGCAGTAGACCCTTCGAGGGTCTCAGCCTGTGGGTACCAGACAGAACAACAGTAGATCCAACAAGAGGGCCTAGAAGCTGCTGGCACCAGGACCATGTAGGCCCAACTGTGCAACCTAGGCCAGCTCATGGGCCAGGTGGGGCCAGGGTTTTGCCAAGCACCTTTCAATGATCAGCTTGGGTGGACAGGTGAGGTCGGGGTCTGGTCATAGGTCCATAGTGTTATGTTTCCTTTCAAAGCCACCTCAGGAAGGCATCCCCACCAATATTTCCAACCTAGCCAAACAGAGTGAGCAGAGGTGGGGGGCTCCTGTGAGGAATCCTCGGGTCTATACCCCTCTAATCATATAGATGTCAATGTTAGAATCTGTTGATGAAGAGGTTTGGGGGATTTCTGAAGCTTCAGCTTGTTGGAACATCAAAAGCTGGATGGATCATCCCTATACATCCCAATCTGAAGGGCCCGACAAGAGAGGTAAAGGAGAATAAGCACAGAAAAATGGAGATGGGAGAGGTGGGCCCATAGGGTCCCACAAGGAGCAGAGCACGGGAGCATCAGCAGAACGTGTCAGGGTGAAAGGTGTAGAAGCCTGAGCACTGAGCAGGGACAGAGAGGACGGGAGGAACAAAGGAAGAATAGCTCTTAGTGACCCTGGCAAAGAGCTTCTGATGTCCAGAATCCCAGCATTCCCAGAAGGGGAAGCCAGGTAGGGCACTTAACAAGAGCCTGAGATGTGTGCCTTGTTCCTGTACAAGTGTAGGGAAGCTTCTCGAGATGAGATGGCCTCTCATAGCTGCTGTCATTAAAGGAAAAATTATTCCCACACTTTTTAAGTGGTAGGGAAGACATTTATTTTTCCAGACCATTGCAGTAGGTGTGAAGACTATCACAACAAGGGAGAGAGACTGAGCTCAACTCTGAATATTACAGAGATGACTGGGGATTTGCCGCCAAGGAACGGAGTGTGGAGGGGCTGGTGGGCGGAAAACTACCAAGAGGAGATATCAAGGCTGAGGGGCTTCTTGCTAACCAGCCTAACAGGATTCTTGCTTAAGATGGGCATGGCGATCACATATCAAGGATGGGAGATGAGGAGTCTGACCAGGTTTCCAGGGAGGGTATTACTTCTAAACTGACTTAGAAGTCGTCTTCCAACTGAACTTAGTAAACCAAAGATGGGGCCCAAGGACAAGGCCTAGTCAAAGAGACAGCTCAAGGAGACTGATTAGAGTCTGGTCAAGGGAAGAGAGAGAGCCTTCGCCACTGTATCTGAAGGAAGGTCCATCCAACAGAACATGAGGTGTCCTCACAGCAGGTGGGAACATGACAAGTGGGGCCAGTGTTTCAAGGGTGCTGTGGAGCATTTCACTGCTTGGACGTACTGACTGAGTCTCCTTCTTTCTGCCAGCCCCATGCTCCATCCTTCACGGAGTACCAGTGTCTCCCACAGTCCTGGCCAGCCACAGAGGAACCAGCTCAGTCATTGTGTCCTCTTCTCAAACCTTCTAGATGCCTCTGAGGAGCAGAGCTCCCAAGGGAAACAGCACCACTACCCCAGCCTCTCCCTTTATTCTACTGCCACCACACGTGACATGTCCCATCTGCCGGGGCCAGTGTCAAACATTAGCCAAGTAAAGGATCTGGGCCCAATGGTCTGACATGGAAACACATAACAGAAGCCTTCAGAAGTCATGTAATCCCATTCCCTCACTTTAAGATGAGGCACCCAGGACAGAGCAAGCGGTGGTTTGTCCAGCCAGTGACAGGCAGAGACAGGTTGGATGAGGGTGTGCTGATGAGCCCGGGGTTGTCAAAAACGTCCGTTTACTGAGCACCTACTCCACACCAGAATTTCTGTTCACTGAGCACCTGCTCCATGCCAGGCCACTCAACTAAACACTTTAACACAAATAACACATCAGCCACCATTGATTGACCATTGTGTGTCCAGCACTTGACAAACGTTATCACATTGGATCTTGAAAGCCGTCTTAATAGGAGAGTGATGACTTTCACTGTTTGAGGAACCCAGGGTCTAAGGGTGCAAAACAACGTGGCCGAGTCATACGCCGGGTTCACACCTGGGTCAGTCCAACAGTAAACTCTCAACCTCACTTACAGATATTGTGACCCTCAGCCCTAGCAAGTCTATAGTTGGTGTTACTACACTCCTTTCTTTAGTTGACAACATGGAGGCTCATGGAGGTGAAATAACCAGCCCAAGTTCACCAGGTTCTTCCTCCTGCTTCCATATGGCCATTACCCTGAGCCTCTCTGCCTTGCTAAGACCGGAGAGGAGGCACATTCACAAATGGCCATTTGGGGGCGCCTGGGTGGTTCAGCCGGTTAAGCGTCCAACTTCGGCTCAGGTCATGATCTCATTCACGGTTCACCAGTTCGAGCCCCACGTCTTGCTCTGTCCTGACAGCTCAGAGCCTGGAGCCTGCTTCCGATTCTGTGTCTCCCTCTCTCTCTGCCCCTCTTCCGCTTGCACTCTGTCTCTCTAAGTCTCGCAAAAATAAATAAACATAAAAAAAAAAAAAAGAAATGGCCATTTGGGAATGCCTACCAGATATCTACATCATTGCATGCCATGGTACCTCATCATGGTCGTCCAGGGCACCAAAGGCCTGCAGAGCGCCCCCTTCTGGGAGCCTCAAGGTTATGACCCAGCAAGAATTCTACCTAAAGACCATCTGAGTTTGGCATCTGTGTGATGTTGACTGGGGCCACCCAGCTGTGCCTGAGCGTGGTATGCGTGTCCGAGCCATGAAAGGAGAGCAGAATGGCACTGAGATTGGCAGAACAGAAGGTCCCCGGCACGTTGTTTGTGGAATGCTGGAGCACAGATGGGCATGCAGAAACTAAATGGCATTACTGAACAGTCTCTCCGACTGAGGTCCACCCTCCAGCCATACTGCTGCCCGCCTGAGTCAATGCCCAGAACTTTCTGTGCTTCCCCACTGCCCACACACAACATCAAATGCCTCTCCATCACATTAAGACTCCCTCCCACCAACACACACACACACACACACACACACACACACACACACACACACACACACACTTAATACTCCCGTTTAATGTTGACTGGTTGTTCGTCCCTAAACATACTTCATGCTTTTCTGCTGCTGAGGCTTTGCTTCTGCCGCTGCCCAGGCAGGAATTCTCTTTTCTCTTCCTCTTCTTGCAGAAAACCTATTCATTCATCAAGGCCCGTCCTGATCACCTTGCTCTCATTCCCGTATCCCTTCATTTGGAACAAATCATTCTTCTCCCAGACGTTCCAGAGAACACTACTCACACTTTGCTTCTGAATTTCCCATGGAGTGTGGTACTCTATTTCCCGAGGATGGGATCATCTCTCCCGGTCCAGGGAGGAAAGATGGAGCAAAGCCCACCTCTTTGGCCCCATGAGCTGATCACTGTGCCTGGCAGACAGTGGCAGTTTCTTAATGTTCGTTGAATCTAAATCCCAGTGTCTTCAAAATGCATATTCACTGCCTGGCCCCGTACATCCCAGGCTGACGGCACCTCAAGGATGGATTCATTGCCAGTGGAGGCCAGTGTCCGGCAGGCAGATCCTCAGCCACAACTTGGCGTGCCCTGGGAGTGACTTCTCAGCCACTTGCTAGTAAAACAGAAGATGTAGGTAAACAGTGGTGTACTGGTAAACGTTTAACAACTGGTTAAACGGGGGAGAGAAAGACGTGGTGTGTATCATTTGCTAATTTCTATGGTATAAATATAGTCACCTTCGCTGCTTTCAAGAGACCAGTGACATCACTGAAGGCTGACTTGGGAAGAAAAGCTGAAAAGCTCCTGGGAACAAGTAAGCATCAGACCACTTACACCACTCTACGTAAGGCACGGGGCCTCAGCCCTATGTGCCGGTGGAGATCTCTGATAGTGATGTTGGCTCCCGGGGTTGTGTTGTCAGATATCTCCTTCTCCCATTGTCTTCACCTTACTTGAAGATCTTCCACTATCTTATTCTAAGTCTCCATTATCAATAACTTGCGTTAGCCTCCTGTCTGCTCTTACCTCTCCTCGTCTTATTCCCGTCAATCCAGCCAGCGAGGATGACCTCAAACACACACTTTAAGATCACAGCATTCCCTGGGTTTAAAACTTTTAATGTGGCTCTCCACTTTCAAGGTACTGTCCAAACTCCTTACCACCACCCACAAGACCAGTATGACTGAGCCCCTGCCCACCTCCCCAGCTTCATCGGGACCTGCTCTTGGCTCAGCCGCACTGATCAGCTTTTGAGTTGTTGGCTGAGCACAGCTTCTTTGCAGACTCTTACACACATTTTCCTGCTGTCTGCTACCCTCGTCCTTCTCCACAGTCTCCTGCTGGCCTCAGTTTAAAGTTCTCTTCCTCAGAGATAACTTCAGGCCCCACCCATCACCACTGTTGTTGTCTACCGTAGAGCCCAGATTTTTAATTTGTAGATCTGATCCTGCTTGTAATCGTCCACTCATCTGTATGACCACTTGTTAAACAGGAGCTTCCTCCCACTGGCCCGTAAGCTCACGGAAGACAGAGACCATGCAGGTGCTGCTCACCAAGGGATAGTCAGCATTTATCCCAGGCCAGGCACACAGTAGAAAATAAATATCTGTAAGCTCAAAGAAATAAGCAAAACCATCATGGATGGCCATTCCCAGCATTGATCTTTCAGGAAAGACAAGGAACCCCAGAAAGAAAACTAAAACCAAGAAGGCAGGCACAAGACCAACAAGATTGGCCGTATGTCTTTCTCTACATCTAGGGCTTTACCATCTTGAACTTGGACTTTGAGGAATCAAAGAGTCTAGACATCTTTCCTGAGTGGTGGGTGCTAAGGAGGTATGCACCCATGAAGACAATTATACTATAATCCAGGTCCTCTAAAGGTTCATTCCTCTGACCTGAAAATGGTGCATGGATTTAAATTGGCTAAGTGGAAATTATAGAGCCTTGAACCTTGAGCCTTCTAACCTTGTTATGAGGTCAGGAAAGGAAGATATTTCCTAAGTATGGGCCAAAAAGTGAAAAAAAGGAGTAGTAGTACCTCCTTAGCCCAGAGTGGTTGTGGTGGGACTTAGCAGAAGAGCTCGAGGGCACACTGAGTCCCAGGGCCTGGGACACCAGACAAGCTCTTGGGCACACCAAAGTCACCCACACAGAGGGAGTCCCTCCATTGCCTCCTAGGGAGCGACTGGCCGTGGTTTTTAAGAAGCATGTCAGAGAATGTCTGTATGGTACTGTGGCCTATAGCTTCTGATCTTCCACTTTGAAGGCTGATATTTGTAAAAACTGCTCTGTTCAGGGCGGGCCAACCTTAAGGTGCGAAATGTAGACAAAGGAGCCTCAGGGCAGTGGCCCTTGAAGGAATTACGCATTGGCCTAGCCAAGGTGGCTAGACTGTTCCTGGGAAATCGGGACGCCATGAAGGAACCAGGACACAATGATGGCAAGGAAAGGGCAGACAGGGGTGGGGATGGGCAGTGGCAGGCAGGCAGACTGGACCCTGTGATTCCACCATGAATCAGAGGAGCACCAGCCCAGGAGGAGCCCCTCTCTCACTTCCACATCACCCCTTCCCAACCCCATATCGTGCTGCTCCAGCTTACCCTCTGTCACAAGAGGTGGGCTTCTTGACTTCTGGTCAACCCATCAGTCTCCACCAGGAGGCCAGGCCAAAGGGGAACCCATACCTTCCCCAGAAGGCTGCCTGGGGCATCCTGCCTGCTACGTGACCTGCTCAGCTCCTCTCTCACTTCCACATCACCTCACTCACCCAGTACCCACCTCTTCAATGAAGCCTGCCTGACATCTCAGCCCACTTGCCTTAAAGTCTCCACCACATAATTCTGCAACACATGCCATTCTGAATCTTTCTCCAGTTCCATCACCTCCAGGATGGGATGTGTGGAGGAGAAAGAAATGCCACTCGTGTCTCTTATCTGTCTAAAAAGTAGCACGAACTTTACAAAAATACCTAATTCAGGATTTAGCATCATTGTCCTCACTAGGTCATTAAGTCGGAGCTTTCTACATCTAGTGGTAGGTGGGGTATTTAGAGGCAACTGTGCCGGCCTATTGTGTGATGGGGATGACAGTGGCCTCCTCATTCCTCTGACTGGTTCAGCATCTCCTGACACATATAGTCTACGTGGGAGTTACGGACCACATTAACTTAAACAGGTGAATGCTTACAGCACTTGGTAATAAGGTACGAACTGACAATGAACATCTTTTGTACCGCACAAGGACTGTGGGTTTTCTTGAGGCAAACCATTTTTTAAAAGCTGGTTAATTTGGGGGCACCTGAGTGGTTCAGCAGGTTAAGTGTCTGACTCTTGATTTGGGCTCAGGTCATGATCTCACAGTGAGATCGAGCCCCACATCAGGCTCAGCACAGGGTGTGGAGCCTACTTGGGATTCTCTCTCTCTCTCTCTCTCTCTCTGCCCCTCCCCTGTTCATGCGTTTTCTCTCTCTCAAAATAAATAAGCTTTAAAAGGTGATCAATTTTAAGATAAATTATACATTTTCCTTGTGCAAAATATATGTGTTCTAAATTTCCTGGACTTTTCTGTGATGAAACTAGCTATGGTAGTGTAACAGCTGGAATAGTCTTAATTTTTTAAAAACATGTCCCTTCCAGGTAAAAGTAATATTTGAAACAAGTGATAAACAACCATTTTTGCCAAAGTCAGGTGTGTTATAGTAAAGGACTTTAGCACAGGTGTCCGAATGTGTTTCCATCATTGTGTGATTTTGTTTTCTGAGATAATACATGTCATACCTTTTCTTGAAAACAGCTCTAATATCTGCACACTTTTAAAACTTGGAAACAATTTCTAACCTATTTAAAAACTCTCCCAAAGAAAAGCAGCAACGGATCTTGGACCCATTTGTTAAAAATATAACTTTTGATTAGTTTACAAGAATTGACATTAAGGAGGATGGAAACTGACTAGCTGACTAGATGAATTTCAAGAAAAACCTTTGTGTAATTGCTGGGTGGAATTTTTTTTTTAAATGAGCATCTTGATTTAGTAAAGCCCAGCCAGCATTGCATTTCTTCCCATTGGATTTCTGTGTCTTTGTAAAGATTCTTTTTCAGCTCTGACAACCATTAAAACTACGTATTTTAAAAAAAAAAACACAACAACATAACTGAACTTAGAGCCAGAACTTTGAATCTAATAGTCTATTACAAAGGGTTAAACCAACATTAAAACATATCCAAATATATTTTTCTAAAACAAATGACAATTTGGAATGGAAACAAAAAGGTTTTTTTCCATTAACAGGTAAAATTTAGTAATTTTTTAAAAAAGCACTAAAATTACTACTTAATACGCCATTAGCTCATCTCGTTTTGCTTGTATAATAGTTTCCTTTGTATTTCATGTTTAGTTTATTTGGTTTCTTTTGTCCTACTGGTACACCAGATATTTTTAAATGTGAAAGTACTACTTCTTTATTTTTAGCACATTTATTGGTCCCTTTTGTGGATGTTTTATCCTTAATGTAACACGAGGACAGCAAGAGGTGTATCTGGTTTATAAATAAGTAATCATAATGGAGGACAGAGGACGCATGATCAAAAGTGCGTGGCGATCACTCCTGATTCACGTGTTTCACTTCACCGATGGATAGAAGGTTCCCTGGGGACAGGGAGAATGCCATAATTCTCCCACGGCTTCTCTATCCCACCCAACACCTGCCTGTAGCTGCCCAGGAAATGTTTGTTGAGTGGAGGGATGATCCAGTGGTGGCAGACAGGAAAGGGCAAACACTGCCGCCCGGAAGTGAGGACCCTCATTCAGATCGTAGCTTTGCCACCAATTTCATTAATGTTATTGGGTTAAAGATATTATTGGGCCTTTCTTTCCTTCACTACAAAATTAAGTTTCCCAAACCCCAAGCATTTACGTACTCACAGGATTTTTGCCATTTTCTCAAAATCCGTTATTTTCTAATTATAGCTAATGCTTCGTTTTTAATAACTCACTTTTTTATAAGCCCTATTCTAAACAGTAGCCTGAAATCAGGAATTGATGAAACAGCTATTTCTGCCTACTCCACATCAAAATAAAAAGGTAACTATTACAATACAAAAGGTTTATATTCTTGTTCGCAGGAGTGTACGCAAGCCACTCTTGGGGAAACATGGCACCAGATGGTATTTCCAAGGTCCATTCAGTTCTGAGCCCTGTGAGTCCCTAATTCTATGAATGGGATGAGCTCTCTGATTTCCTGGGAGCTCTCCAAGTCTGAGCACCAGGTTGGGGGTCAGGCTTTCACCTCATTTCCTCAATTCAGAAAACACTTCCTGCTCTCCATCTGGAGCGTGACCTCAAACAAAGTTTGGGGGATGAAAGTGGGATCATGAGAGGCTCTGTCTTGGTACCAACCACTCCAAACCAGAGCAATATGACACTCTATCCATGAATGCCAGATGGTTTTTTTTTTTCTCTTAAATTGCAAGCTTTCAGCTCAAAGTTTCCTTTCTACCCACAAGCACATTAGCAGCTTGTATTGTCAAGACTATGGAATTTATAGACGGAGTGATGAGGGGACCGAGCTCCGTGCTTAGAATCAAGGGACTGGTCTCTGGGTCTAGTCTCCCAGGAACTTTTCAGCGGTGTCATTGTAGGCCAGTTGCCTAACCCACCTCACGCATAAATGGAGCTGTGGCCACTCCCTTCCATCCCATGCGTGAAGGATGGAAACAGATAGGACTGTTCTTGCATGTGCGTGCATTGCCACTACTATTCATACAACAAACACGGTAGGAGCCAACTCTGCGCCAGGCCCTGTGGTGAGCATGGGGGACATAGCAGCAGCCAAAGTAAAGTGCTCTGCCCTCAAGGGCCTTACATTTTCCTGGGAGGAGACAGACAATGAAGATAATACATCACCAAAAGGCATGGGAAGATGTGGGATGAGAGGAGGTGGAGGAAAATAAAGCCGAGTCAGGGAGAGAGACCGTTCCAAGAGGCAGAGACTCCTGCTTGCCAGGGCTGAAGTTCTCCTTACCCTTCCTACCAGCTCCCCTTCCTTCTCTCTCATGCCCAATTCCTTTTTAATTTCTTCTATTATTATTTTTATTTTAGCTTTTGAATTTTTTGTTTTATTCTCAAGTTAGTTAACATACAGCACAGTCTTGGCTTCTGGAGTAGAACCCAGTGATTCATCACTGACATACAACACCCAGTGCTCATCCCAACAAGTGTCCTCCTCAGTGCCCATCACCCATTGATCCCCTTTCAACCCTCAGTTTGTTCTCTGTATTTAAGAGTCTCTTATGATTTGCCTCCCTCTCTGTTTTTATCTTATTTTTCCTTCCCTTCCCCTATAATCATCTGTTAAGTTTCTCGAATTCCACATAGGAGTGAAATCATGTGAAATCTTTCTCTGATTGACTAATTTCACTTAGCATAATACCCTCCAATTCCATCCACACTGTTGCAAATAGCAAGACTTCATTCTTTTTCATCACTGAGTAGTATTCGTGTGTGTGTGTCTGTGTGTGTGTGTCTGCGTGTGTGCCTCGCATCTTCTTAATCTATTCATCAGTTGATGAGCATTTGGGTTCTTTCCATAATTTGGTTATTGTTGGCTTATTGGGGTGCATGTGCCCCTTCGACTCAGCATTTTTATATCCTTTGGATAAATTCCTAGTAGTGCAATTGCTGGGTCGTAGGGTAGTTTTATTTTTAATTTTTTGAGGAACCTCCATACTGTTTCCCAGAGTGGCTGCACCAGTTTGAATTCCCACCAACAGTGCAATAGGGTTCCCTTTTCTCCACATCCTTGCCAGCATCTGTTGTTCTCTGAGTTGTTCATCTTAACCACTCTGCCCAGCGTGAGGTGGTATCTCACTGTGGTTTTGGTTCATATTTCCCTAATGATGAGTGATGTTGAATATCTTTTCATGTGTCTGTTGGCCATCTGGAGGTCTTCTTTGGAAAAGTGTCTATTCAGGTCTTTTGCCCATTTCTTCACTGGTTTATTTGTTTATTGGGTGTTGAGTTTGGTAAGTCCTTTATAGATTTTGGATACTAACCCTTTATCTGATATGCCATTTGCAAACATCTTCTCCCATTCCATCAGTCGTCTTTTAGATTTGCTGATTGCTTCCTTTGCTGTGCAGAAGCTTTTTATCTTGATGAAGTCCTAATAGTTCATTTTCCTTTTATCTCCCTTACCTCCAGGGACATGTGTAGTAAGAAGTTGCTGCAGCCAAGGTTAAGGAAGTTGCTGCCTGTTTTCTTCTGTAGAATTTCAATGGTTTTCTGGGTCATATTTAGATCTTTCACCCATTTTGAATTTATTTTTGTTTATTGTGTAAGAAAGTGGTCCAGTTTCATTCCTCTACATGTTGCTGTCCAGTTCTCCTAGCACCATTTCCTGAAAAAAACTGTCTTTTTTCCATTGGATACTCTTTCCTGCTTTGCCAAAGATTAGCTAGCCATATATTTGTGGGTCCATTTCAGGGTTTTCTATTCTCTTCCATTGATTTATGTCTCTGTTTTGTGCCAGTACCACACTGTCTTGATGATTATAGCTTTGTAATACAGATTAAAGTCTGGGATTGATCCACTCCCAATTTCTAAGGTCACAGCTAGTAGTGTGAACCACCCACCAGTCCCCAGACCCAGACAGGGTGATGTTTCCCATCTGGCCTTTGTTAGACAAGCTCTTATCCTGGCCGTTGAATAAACAAAGACAGAACTGGAACCTGAGATCCATCCAAAACTAAGGCAAAAGTCCAAACAGCCTGCTTGTAGGACCTTGAGAAAGCCACTCTACTTCTCTGGAGTGTCAGCGTCCCTTTTCTGTGTAATACAGATGTGGGACTAGGATATTTCTAAGGGCCCTTCCAGTCCCAGAAAGCCTCAGGTATAATTACATCAGCAGCAAATAAGAATGTAAACAAATATTAAGAGAAGTGGGTTTTATCCAAAAAAACATAACGACACCCTAAGATCATATAAATGACACTAACTCTGAAATGGGGACTGAAAATTGAATGGACATGGCCCCCAGAGCTATCACTAATCTAAATGAGCTTGGAAAAATATTCATTATAGAACAAAAAACCCTGATAACATTGAATTCTTATTAGCTACCAGGCGCCATGCTAGACACTCATTTAATGGTCTCCACATTCTTCTGAGAGCTGACATAGACTTTCACAGCACTTTTCACAACATGGTGTGCCTAGTGACTTCTGCCTCTCCTGACTCTCCCTTGCCTCATGGCTCTCCAGAGGAAGGTAGGAGTTCAGGCCCAGAGGTCACACACAGGAGGCCTACATCTGGCCCACAGGCATGTTCGGTTTGGCCCACACAGAGTTGGCCTGTACCATATTTTCAAAAAATAGTACGCAGTTACCAACTAATTTCACACTGAGAGAAAAAGAAAAGAAAGGAAAAAGCTTGGCTTCTTTTGAAAAATCTGAGACATTGGCCCGCATTTATATCTGGCATTAGCTAGAGCTAAGTCACAATCCCCTCCTTGAGACAAAGCGTGGGCCCAACAGTTTGCCACAGACCCCACCACTGTCTATGCTCCTGATCCGGCCCCTTCACTCATTGCAAGTACTTGCCTGGCCTTGCTCCAGGCCCCCTCACCCCTACTCCAGACCTTTGTCACAGCACCAAAGGATGTCATGATCCAACGAGTAATGGGACCGTGAAATGTTCTTGGCCAAGACTGCTGTGTGAATGTGCATGAGATTTACAGAAATGGAACTAATGATAGCTACCCTTGAGGAGGTGCCCCTTCATCCCAAGCACCGTACAAAGTGTTCTGTATAGTCTGTCACTTTGTCGCCATGGCAATCCCTATTAACCTTCATTTCCTAAAAGAGAGGTTCAGTGACTTGCCCAAAGTCATACCTTTGGGATTTCGAGCCCAAACTAACGCTATTCTTTCCTAACCCGGACCACCTGGCAACCCCACCACCTCATGTTTATTAGTACTTTTGACTTTTCTAAGACACAGCTTCTCACTCCATTATTAAAATGGAGTGTCTGTTTGAAACTAAATGGTGGTTAAAAAGGTCAGTCTGATATCTTTCCTCTGCTATGTCGGTGGCAAGGACGGCAGGGGCCAGGCAGGGGGACAGGGGGCAGTGCAAGAGGCCGACACAGATAGCCTTGCAACTGTTGAGTCATGTCAAATTTGGGAGCGTACGTGAGACCCACCAACAGACACGTCTGTGCCTTTTGCAAGACTTCAGACATTCCAGGCCACCCGGCTGATCAAACCAATTTAACGGGGCTAGGGGTTGAGCAGGAGCTCAGATTTGCTCAACGTTAGGCTGTGTCTGGGCGTGCAAAGTAGTGCATTTCTCACTGACTGGTCGATACTGCTGCAGCAGGGAGAGAATTATGGAGAAGTGCAAAATAAAAACTGCACATGTTGCTGGTGTTAGATTCTCCTGCTGTTTGCTGGTCTGTTCTTGTAATAGATGATCTTCTAGAACCTGCTCTGCTGGCCCCAATTGTAAGGGGAGAGCCGTTCTTTGATTCAACTTATCCTTACGAAAGTCATTTCATGCCAGGTGTGCATAGAGGAGACACTAAACGTGATTCTTGTCCTGAACAGACGTGGAAATACAGACCGTATTCTGGTTGCCCCTCTAGAGCTCTGAATGAGGAAATTGAGTCACTCAGCCACCAGCTGTGTGACTCAGACACCTCAGACACCATTCTGGGACTCTCCTTTCACCTCACCAAAATGGTGACAATACAATACCTACCTCAGAGGTTCGTTGTGAGAACCTCACTAGCTGCCAACAAATATTAGTTCTTTTTTTTTCTTTTTTTTAAATGTTTTATTTATTTCTGAGAGAGAGAGAGGCAGTGTGAGAAGGGGAGGGTCAGAGAGAGAAGGAGACACAGAATCCAAAGCAGGCTCCAGGCTCTGAGCTAGCTGTTAGCACAGAGCCCAATGCGGGGCTCGAACCCACGAACTGAGAGACTTGAGCTGAAGTCGGACACTCAACCGACTGAGCCACTCAGGCGCCCCAACAAATGTTAGTTCTTATCTTCCTAATCAAACGTAAAGCTTTTGAGAGCAGATACGTCCCTTGTGCCCCCAGCTTCACCCAAAGAAGCCTCACACCTTGGTAGAGCCAAGGGACACTCAGATAATACTCATGTACTGGAAAAAGGAAGGCTACAGAGACCCAAGATAGAAGCATCCTGAAGGAAAGACTCTAGAATCTGCAAAGCAAAAGAGGAAGGCCCTTAAAACAGCTAAGGGTGGGGGTGGGGGGTGGAGCGGGGAGATTCAATAGGCTTTTGCAAAGGACTTCCCATCCAGAAGGGCAGATAGGGCTTTTATTTCGGTTACACATAATCGTAATCCTTTCTCAGCCTTTTGGCGAAGATCAAGCGTCATTCAGTTACACGTAGAGTTTTTGAGTGAGGGCCTCCCAAGAAGTCAGGGTGGGAGTTACAAAGATGAATCCTATCCTGCCTCCTCTTCTCAGAGTGTTTATATTAGTCAGAAGATCTCTGGGGGCTAGGCTCCTATCAGTTAGCCTGGTGCCTTGTTTATCATCTTGAGGCCCAATAAGGAATTGATAAAGGTGCGACCTCTGAACGTCCTAACATCAAGCATACTCTTCAAAGCCCACCCATCACCATCCCAGCTCCACTGTCACACAGCCACCCCACCCTGAGGCCACCCTTAAGCCTTCCAAACCCTTCAGACCTCTTAGGTTCACCATCTATACTAAATGCTTTGGGACCAAATTACATTCTGCCTGTACAGATCTTCCTCAATCTTGCAGCATACTTACATCCCAATAAACCCCTCATAAGTTGAAAACAGTGTGAAGTCGAAAACGCATTTAATACACCTACTAAACATCACAGCTTAGCCTCGCCCACCTTAAATGAGCTTGGAACACTTACATTAGCCTTCAGCAGAACAACAAAGCCAAGTGCTGAACACTCCATGTAATTAATTGGATACTTTACTGAAAGTGAGAGACAGAATGACTATCCAGGTACAGACTGGTTTGTAAATGGATCAACTCTTTGTCCTGGGGATGGCCTGGCTGGCTGGAAGCTGAGGCTCACTGCCCTGCCCAGCCCAGCACCACAAGAGAGGATTGCCCCGCAGAGCCCCGGAAGAGATCCGAATTCAAAGTTCAAAGCACGGTTTCTGCTTGAATGGGTATCACTTTCACACCACCATAAAGCTTAAAAGTCTGAAATTGAATCATCGTAAGTCAGGGACCATCTGTATTGGGCACTAACTGTTATTTGCTGAGCACACAGTAAAAGCACAACAAAAATTAATGAATTAAAGTTCCCTGAAGGCAAGAACCATTCTTTTTCGACATGCCAGCCCTAGTTTATATGCTAATAAATTCTTATAGCTGAGTTTTGCGATCGCCACTGACTAGGAACATGTGGATGGCTGGGGACATGGAAGAGGTTTAATGTCAATAAGTGGGCATCCGAGCACTGGCATTGGTCATGTGTCCCAGGGCACGCGTCCAGGGCAGACCTATATATCCACACACAACTGCTAAACAGCCTGAGTGCCTGTTAAAAAGACTAGTCCTTCGGTTTATTCCCCAGCTCCGAACCCTGGGCCGCGCCTCCCCCATCTGCTCAGCCACCGCCCCGCAGGAGAGCAGAGCCAACGTTCTCCTGTGAGCGATGCTGAAATCTGAACTAGCTATGTGTAAAAAGCCCCAAAGTGGAGAAAATGGTTGCTTGCTTTTCAAACAATGCATTCAAAAGTTTTCATGAGATGGGTTAGCAATCTTTAGTATCTTCATTCTTTGGATGGGGGTGATAAGCAATTCAAGGAAAGCATTAGTGTTTTTCCCAAATCAAGGGGTTCTAACCTGTTTAATTAATTAGACAGATGAACCTGACATCTTCCCGGTGCACACGTTTAAAGAAGAAATGTGAAACAGTCTGGAGATTGGCACTGATTATTTTTCAGGGAACCAGGAAGATTTATCGCTTCAAACCCAAATTCAAGCAATTTAAGAAATTGCACGTTGAGCCCCTCCGGGCCGAGTCTGGTCTCAGATGACTTCCCTGCTTTGCGCTCGGGTCTGGGGAGGGAAACATCACATGAAGAGGAAGAAGCCACGGGCTTGTTAAGGCTGGACGTTCCTCCCACCCGGAAATTTTCTTCCGAGCTGTAAGTAGCCGAAAACCCAACCTACATTCTTAAATTCTAGTGAAAAAGAATACCTCACCTTGGTCGCAATAAATCTGATACGTCTGTGCTCTGTGCAATATGTGTGATATATATAATCCACATCAAAGTGTCTAATCCTAAATGTAATATGCATCCTGGAAAGAAACGCGAATTCTTTGCTAATCTTTTAGAGTTTATTGCATTTGCTGTCTGGGAGTCCTCATTTCTCACAAATCCACTTCTGGCCTTAAAAATCACTCATGGGCATTGTTTGTCTATCTCATAATGTTATCAATGGAGACCGGCTATGTGAGGAGGAGCCAGAATTGTCCGACAGGACCTTTTTCTCTGCTCCTTTAACAATTGCAGTAACTAAGTCATTATTCAGGAAACGAAACTCCCATTCAAAATGAATTTTAGATTATGTCCCTGTGCTTTCTGCTCATTGAATTGAAAGTCCATGAGTTTTACGACCCGATTGTGAGGGTGCAGACGAGTTCTGGGAAGGGTCGGGAAGATCCGAAATCCACTGGATTGTCATACGGAGAAATAACTGTATAAAATTTTAATTATCCATCTTGAAGTAATAATAAATGTTTGATGAGATAATAATGAGACATGCAGGGAAATGTTAATGAATGTGTGGAACATAAAGAGTTTAAATAAAGGAAGAAGAGGAATCGCTCAGGAATCGGCCGTTGCTATTCATATATTTGCGACAGCTTCCGTCTGGAAGTCCACTGGAGGACACTTCATGGGTCACACTGTAGTCAGGATAATATTGTGTTTGTTTATGGTGGAAACAAAGATCTTTGCATAGTTTTCCCCTGGCAAAACTGCTACCAAAATAACTCCTGAATTTCAGTGGGGATCTGGAGCCCTGTCCTGAAGTTCCATTTGCAGATTTTCTTGTCGTCTGTCTGGGCCGGCTCCCATACCCTTGTTGCCACCGTCCAGAGGGGGCACATACAAGAGCAAGGACAGTATCAGAAGCCTCAGGGTCACGGACGTCGTCGGCAATCATGGTGCTGGGACTGCTCGCAACTTAATCCAACAAAAATTAGAGGTGGTTTTCTCTTTCGGGAGGGTTGTTTACTTGGAAGAGCACCATATAATTAAAACCATTTTATGAGTTGTTGCAAGAACAGAAGTGATGACTCAGGCCTCAAGATCTGTCAGTGGGGGTGGGCGCGGGGGTTCTACTCAAGCGAGAAATAGAAAGTATCGGCCAGATGGGACGTTTGCAAATAGTTTTTATTTTCTCTTTACGCTCATTGAGGCCATACGCCAGGACTCCAGGAAGGTGTTTGACAGGAAAAGCAGAGTCAGAGATAAGGAGAATGTGAGAGAGCCTTAGGTCCATCTCAGGACCAAGCCCCTCTGCATGGATCCTGAAGCCAGATCGGGGCAACACCAAAGCCTTTGCATTTGGTGGGAAAGTACGGTGGGGGAAGATAATGGCTCAGAGCTGGCTCCAGTAACATGGGAGTAGCATGTTACATTCTGAGTAAGTCTTGTAGTAATAAGGGACAACATCCGAAAGGCACTTACCGTGTTCTAAGAGCCCTATTAAGCATGACGCAGGTATCAGCTCATGGGGTCCTCAGAACCCCGAGAAATAGACACACTTACCCCCTTTTGCAGATTAAGAAACCCAAGTGTGGAGAGTTTAAGAATTTGCCCCAAATCTCAGCGCCAGTAAGTGGTGCACCCAGGAACAAATCTTAGTCTCTCTTAAGTGGTCTGTGGGTTCTCTTTGCACCGGGCGACAAAGCCCCCCACCCCCCACAAGGCCCTTCTCTGTGCCATCAGAGTGACACATTCCACGTGTCAGTGCTGAAGGCACATCGAGTACCTGCTGTGTCATCAGCCTTTCCAGACTCAAGTGGACACGTGCGGCAGAGGCTGAGGACAGACAGCCACCTGGAGTGTCAGTGGCTTCGAGGAAGCTCAAGGACCACTTGGAACAGCCCTTCACCTTTCAGAACAGGATATAGAGGCCTGCTGGGGGCAGGGGTGGGAGGGTGGGGATAGAACTGATCTCTTTGCTTAGTGCTGGGTTTTCGGGACCCAATCATTCCTACACTTTCTGGCAGACTTCATAAACCAACGCCCCCAAAGCACAATGTGTCAGAAGCCTTTGCAGTTTAAAGCACCCAGGTGGGGACTTGGGGAGGGGGGGTAGCAAGGAGGAAGGGAGAGAGTGAGAGGAACTGAGTGATAAAGAGAAGGAAAAAAGAAAAAAGAAAGAAAAGAAAAGAAAAGAAAAGAAAAGAAAAAAAAGAAAAGAAAAGAGGAAAATCCGGGCCTGAATTCAGAACACATATTCTGTCTGGACTGAATTTTTTGTTTGCCATGTGTGACCCACTCAGCATTTGGGAGGATGTACCTACATTCTCCCGAAACTATGTCAGATGCAAAATATACCATCACGACTTCATACACACCAGTATGTAATCTGTACTTAACAGAGAGGTATCTGGGACCCTCAGCCTCCTCCCCACACCACCCCTCAGATTTCCAGCCTCACGCTGGGAGGGAGGCCTCAGTGCACCTTTGTTTTCAATCTTCTGATACTGGTGACAGTTGGGACCGGCAGCAAAATTGATCAGTGTCCTCTGAGGTCCTCAGGGACACCACCCCCCCTGCACTGGGATGCTGGTTCTTCTGAAAAAAGACCCGGCCCAAGAAATGCTTCCCGGATTCTGGAATGAGCCCCCAAGGCCCAGAGCCCAGACAGAGATGGGGAACGGTACACCCCACACTCTTCAGCAATAGAGTTACTGAATCAACGTAGGCTCCTTGTCTCCTCTGTAAAATCAAGGCTAGCCTGGTGGAAGCTGTCTCTGATGATGGCCCGAGAGGCCGGGTCCCTTCCCAGGCCTGCTCAGTTCTGCCCAAAATGGGTTCGTGTGTCCATGCAGCTCCTGGCCAGGCTAGACACGAGGGGCCTTGCACAGACCAACCCCCCCACCCGAGGATCTGCAGCACAAGCTGGGTGGTGGTGAGGACATAATTTAAAACTGTTGCCTAGTGTTCTCCTAAACCATGCCCTACTTTGAAAAAAAAAAAAAAACACCTTCATCCTTCATGCAGCAGCTGGAAGATTTGGCTGAATAGTGTGGCCTCAATGTGGAGGGTCACAGGGTACTGATCTAAGGGCTGAGAAGTCTTGCTCACCCAACTGTGGACACTCAGTAAACGGGACAGGCGGGGCCGGTGTGGGCATCTGAGGGGGAAAGCCCCCACCCCACCCCCAGCCAGAGAAAGAATAGGAAGCAAGTTCTATTCAAGGTTCACAGGGGTCCCCAGTCCCCTCCGCCCCCTGCCAAACCCACCAGGCCCTTTCCCTGCCTCCAAGTTACCTTGTATTATAACAGGATTAAAGTATATTTAGCTCCTGTATTAGCATACTTTAGCCCCATTTTGGCCTACTTAAGGCTTCCGGCTGGCTTTGATCAGTTTTGCGTTCTACTGGCCAACAGGAGAGCCCAGGAGGCCAAAAAAAAAAAAAAAAAAAAAACCCCACAAGTGGGGGTGGGGAGTCAGACTGAAATTATCCTGATGCTCTTTCTCTTATTCCCAATATTCCCTTGCTTCTCTTAACCAGCCCAGTGGACACTCAGAGTGGGCAGGAGGAGAGGTAAGGTGGCAGGAACCAATAATAATTAGGTCTTAGTGGGAAGACGGGAGAAAGGGTTTGAGCATCTCCGAAGAAAAGGAGGGGGGGATCCCTATAATTTCTACAGTGTCTGCCTTTTTATTGCTTGCATTTGCATATAAATTAAATCCATATTGTAGCTTTAAGGCAAGCCCAGGCTTAGAATTCCACACAGCTCGGGGTCCCATTGTCTTATATCCCGTTCTAGGCGGCCTCGAAATGAAAAGGGAGGGCGCGCAGAGGAAGGAGAAAGTCAGCTTTGTAGCGTTTTTAATTGCCTGTTTGTTTTCTCCGCCAATTACAGGCAAATTAATATTTAAACTTGGGGAGACGGTGAGGAAGTGCTTACAAAATAGGTTTCAGACTCCAGGGTGCGGGGCCTTCTGCTTTCGGCCGTCCTGGGGTTGAAATTTCCTGGTGGTAAAATGAAAAATAATCATCGTAATTAAGTAACCGCTTGGACCTCGATCCTGTTTCGATTTCTTCTCTCGCGGTGCCCTTGGCACCGCGATTATGTGGTGCTTCTGGAATGATCAGAGGTTGCCGGGAAGGGCTTTGGCTGGGTGTCCCCTGTCCTCATATTTTCTATCCACCAGAGGTGGGGCCCAGAGCAGCTCCCCGCCTGAAAAGTGGCCTGGGATGACATTCTCGTTCAGTAGGCAGTCTCTGGACTGCCAGAGAGCAGTCCAGCCCAGGGCTGGCCGGTTTCGGAAACCCACATGCTATCCTAGCAAACACATCAAGGTGAATGCAAGTGATCTGACAGGTCTGCGTGAAATATGGGAGAAAGAGCCCCCATGCTTCTGTTTCAAAAACATTCAGAAGCCGTGGGGAGCAGTGAGTTTCCCCCTTGAGTTTTAGCCTGGCCCAGCCATAGGATGGAAACACACTTTAGGAAACTCCTGAATCAAGAAGCAATCAGTTACACAAAGTTCTAACAAAAACGTCGGGGCAGGCAGGGGGCCCTAGCGAGGCCCAGGTATCCGTTCTATAGCGTGTGCTGTCTGGCTTATTTTCTAAGTTAACATAGATACCCTGCGTCGAGCCACCCACTCCTCTCGCCTTCCGATAACTAGTGCGGCGGAAATGTGTCATCCAATCTGGGAGGAGACGCCTAGTGAATTATTGTCGCTACTAAACCTCTCCAACAAATCTCCATTCTGATATGACTTCCATACTCAGTTCCACAGTGTCCCTGTTCCTCTGTGGGGTTCTCCACCTATGCTAAGCCCCCTCAAAGCCAGTTTCTTTAACGTATGCAATCGCCCACACTTTCCCAGTTGTTCTGTCTGGAGGTTTTCTGCCTCTATCCACTTTTGTCCCCCTATAACGTTTCCTTCCTGGAAAGAAAGTCCAAAATGCTGCAGCTTCCAAAGCATGGCTTCCCTCGTCCCTGTACTCACACTCTCAGAAAAAAATCCAGCTTCCCCCACGACGCAGACACCACCCCTACCCTCCACCGGAGCCGTGTGAATTTCATTTCCTTTTTTTTCTTTTCCCAAAGACCATTCCAAATGCTCTGTGCTCCTCGCTGAACGGCAAGGGATTTTTTTATTTATTTGAAATAAGCCCTTTGTGACTCTTTCCTGACCTGGTCCCATGTGGGCACGGCCAGATGGGAGGCAGTTTCGTGGGAAGTCTAATTGGGTGCGTTTTGCCCCTTTGCATGATCTGTATCTCTGGAAAATGTAAGCTGCCCGCACTGGAGATGCTAATTTCAGCACTTCCCACTGTGGGTCGAAAATATGAGAAAGTTCAACCTCATAACTACACTTTTAAGACCAGTGATCAACAGACTAGATTTATCAAGCTGTTCCAAAATAATAACGATGATGATGATGATGATGATGATAAGAATGATAGCTAATATTCTTGATTGTTTATTCCAAGTCAGGCTCGGCGCTAGGTATTTTATGGCACAAGTAAACGCTCACTTTTTATGCTCCTAACGACCCTAGATGGACTAGATACTATTATTATCCCAATTTTACAGAACACAGAGAGGTTAAGTAACTTACCCTAAAGCCCACAGCTTATAATTTGCACAACCAGGATTCAAACCTAGGCGGCCTGCCTAAGCCCACTAATTAACGTAGCCATCTGCCATGGTCCACCAATGTCACCTTAGGCCATCAGGCCACACGGGCGTCTGGGAGGGGCTCACACCGTGCGCTGCTTCCTCACTCGCATCAGCCCTAACGACAGCCCTGCAGAGTGGGTTAAGATGATCCCCATTTTGCTGATCAGAAAAGGAGACTCTGAGAGCTTACGGGTCATGCTCCTATCTATTGTTAAAAGATAAACTGAGGCATATTGAAGTGTTTAAGAGCTGGAGGGAAAACGAATTCAAATCAGGCAGCACCAAACCAAAAGGGGTTAGGAGTGCTCTCCCTCTAGGAGCTTGGAGACAGATTTATAAAGAGAAACTGAGAGAGCAAAGAAAGGACACTCTTTGATTGGCTATAGTTTACCGGCTAGCTGGCTGGCTGTGACTGGCCGTCCTTAGTGTTTTGATTTCATAACCTTGAGGCATTTCCAGGCTTAGATTTTGGTTTCCTTATGTAGGCCGCAACGGCATTACAGCCCCCTTGCTTAATTAATTTAATGCTATAATCCTCATATTTGTAGCGCCCACACTCAAACCCAGGTCAGCATGACTCCAAATGCCATGTTCTTTCTGCTCTACCCCCTGCCCCCAGTGCAGACCTCACCTCGGAGAATACGGCAATGTCAGATAATACCCACCCACTCAACAGACAGCTGACTTCATCACCGTCCTTCTAAATATCTGCAGACTTGTGCTCAGTTCTGCTCAGACAGGTGACTGCAAGTCACCACAGACTCCACGAAACGCTACAAAACCGTCCCTATCCTCACAGACCTTACTCTCCCGGGACGGTGAGGAGCAAAAGTCAGACAGACACTTGGAACTGGGCCTGCTGTTTGACCCAACTGGCCACTTGTTTTCAAGATCACTGGCATTTCAAGTGCCCCATTTTGATCCCAGTGACTTTGGGGATCCTCAGACCTGCTGAGCCAGCCTAGCTCGCCATCCCCCCTCCCCCCGCCCCAGGCCTTCGCTGGCCCACAGTGCATCTGTCCCAGACACGGCCTCACCCCTGCCCTGTGCCTCACCAAGGCCATGATCACCCAAGGTGAAACTGTCATGATGGGTGAGACTAGCCCCAAGGCTCTCCTCCTTGAATCTTAGGTAGCTGAATTCAATGTTTATCATTTTTTTAAACCAGGAATATGCATACATGTTACAAAACTCAAAAGAGACAAAACAGTATACTGTGAAAAGTTTCTCTCCACCCCACTCTCAGCCATCCAATTTTCCTTCCCAGAGGCAACCACCGTTATTATTTTTATCCAAAGATCATCTGTGCACATATAAACAATTTTAAAGATGTATACACCTATATAGATACACATATACATACATACATATACATGTATATATATACACATACACATATATATACTACTCTTCATGCAAATGGTTACAATTTGTTCTGCAATTAGTTTTTTCACATAACAATACATATTAGGGATTATTCCATACCCACACAAAGAGCTGGTTCATTGTTTGTAATGGCCATGGAAAGGCTTATTATACAGATATACCGTAATTTACCTAAGAAGTCCTCTATTTAGGTAGGTTCTTAATTACTTGACTCTCAACTCTTTTGCGGTTGCCAGTGTTTTACTGATATTCCTCATATGTGCCCACTTTGCAAGTGTGCTAACGTTATTTATGGGAAAAACTCCGGGAGGTGGATGGGAACGTGCATTTCTCATTTCAATAGTTATTATCAAATCGCTCTTCACGGAGGTTTTATCAATTTCTGCCTCCACCAACGTTGCATAAAAGGATCTGTGTCTTCACAGCCCAGGCCAGCACGAGGTGATGTGAACCTTTTTGATCTTTGCCGATCAGGTCTGTCAAAAGCATTGCCTCATGTTTTAAATGTATATTTCTGTTTTATGGATGAAGTTGAACTACTCGGCAAACGTTTTAAGAGCCATCTAAACTTCCTATACTATAAATGATGTATCTCCTTTGATAAATTTTTTGTTGAGTTGTTTGTTCTTTTCTTTTTAATTTATATGGCTCCTTATATATTAAAGAAATGCTCTTTCCTGGGAAGATGAGCTGCAAACATGGTCCACAGGTTTTCATTTCATTTTGCTTATGGCAATAGTTTGTTTGTTTGTTTGTTTGTTTTCCTAAGTGGTCTTTTTTCTGTAGCCTGGATTCTAGTTTCAACCCTGTCCCAAACTGTGGGTCACTTAATAAATACAGTGGTGTTTGGGGATTGCTGCTACCATCCTAAGGGATCAGAGATGGTTAAAATGACTACTGAAATTGCAATTGCCAGGAACTTAACAGCTCCAGACCAGTTTCCCAGCCTGTGGGATGAAGGGGTTAGAGTACATGGTATAGAAGTTCATGGTCAGCTCTCGCACCTGAATCAGAAGTAGATACCCCTGGGCCCAGTGTCTTGCTGTCCATGCTCCTTGTGGGAGAAACCATCCCTTTCCAGAAGCTTCCCCCTGGCACAAGGGCGTTGACCACCCTGAGCCACAAATTCTTGTCCCCCACCTCTTGGGCAAGCCCCCTGCTCTCACCTCCACCGGGCAACCGGGCAGGTATACAAATTCAGACCCAATACCCTCTGGCCTCCAGAACACAAAGAAGACAGGAATCTGAGTTATCACACACTGCACTGAATTTCAGCCTTCCTGCCAAAGCCTCCAAAACATCACCTTACATATGGATAGCCCCCGAAGCCCGCTGGCTCGGGTTACAATTTAGACCCATGCTGCAATAGTTGTGGTTGTGCACGAAAACGTACATGTGTATTTATCACCTGGATAATATACACAACATAGGCTTGGTGGGGAGCGGGGGGTGCTGGGCCAAGTAATAGGTTCCGAAGGATCTGCACAGGGCCGGCTGCACTGGCCTTTGGTACGGCCCTCGTGGTTTCCCGGACAAATGCTGATTTCCTTTAGCCGGTCTGTGTCCTCCCCTGGGAAATTTATATTTCTTCCTGGCATCCATCCTACAACTTCTCTGGCTACCAAGGAGACAAAGAACCCCTACCCTGGCATTGAGGACGGCTTGTTTTCGTCAAAGAATTCCTCTCCAGCCTCGCGGAGAAGGTATAAGAAGTCCCTTTCTCCCTCCTGCCCTGATCCACAACCTCAACTGACATGTTCTGAGGTCCGAAACGTGTCTTCTCAACAAAACCCCAACCCCTCCGCCCCCCCAATCGGGCTTCACAGCAAAGGCTTGTCGCATGGACACTTCCATAATTTAAAGAGCATGAGGGTCCTTGGAAAAGGGAATCTTCTTTTACAACCCCTCAGCCGGCCAGACATTTCTATCTTCAGTATTGCTCTTTCGGATCAGAAACAAGTAAGACTATTATACCCAAATGCTCCAGTAAAATTGCCTGTTTGGAATGCCCCGGGCCGGGGCTGGATGCTGAGGACAGAGAGAAGAGCAGCCCCGGGGCCCCCCAGAGTCCCAGTGCAGGCGGCTAGGAGAGCATAGTAATGTCTAGAACGTGCACAGCATTCACGGCCCTGGGAAAAGAGCGCAGGGCAGCCGACTTGCTGATGGTCTCCTTGCTAGACCCACAGAGTGTGTGACCTTGAGAAGACAAGCTATGGGGCTGGGTAATTTCACGGCAATGACAGCTGTGTTTGTGGCCTCAAGGGGAGCAGAGAGGAGGGGGCAGCTGAAAGGAGGGAGGAGCCCAGAGCCCCTTGGCTCACCTCCCAATTTTGCCAGAAGTAAAGCCTGGGTCCACCCTTGACACCACACGGCTGCCAGAGCCAGACCCCAACCTGCCTGGAGACAAGCTAGTGCCGCGTCCGTGCCGTGTGCCCAAAACCAGGTTGTGTGTTACATCACTTAAGCCAAGCACTCCTTTGAGGGAGACGAAACAAGCTTGTATGAGTGGAATGATTTATCCAAGGTCACTCAGCGAGGAGCTAGAAAAGAGGACACTAAAACGCGGGTCTGGGGGTACCGGGGGCGCTTAGTCCGTTCAGCTTCTGGCTCTTGGTTTCAGTACAGGTGGTGATCTCACAGTTAGTGAGATCGAGCCTCGCATCAGGCTCTGCACTGATAGCATGGAGCCTGCTTGGGATTCTCTCTCCCTCTCTCTCTCTCTCTCTGCCTATCCCCCCAACCAAACAAATAAATAAACTTAAAAAAAAAAAAGTGTCTGTTCACCCACTTGCTTCCTGGGATGAAGGCCAAAGGGACACAGAAGGCTTTATCCTTTCTCTCTACTTCCAGTCCTCTCTGCTATCCAAAACAGACAGGAAGCAGACCTGGACCCCAAAGACAGACCCCCCACTGCATGTTTGAGCTCCTGCACAGGACGCAGATTAGGGTTGGATGGGACGTCCAAGACCACCTGTTTCACAGAGGTTCAAGTGCGCTCCAAAGAACACAGGAGACCCTGAGGCGTGGCCAGCACAGCGTCCAGCCAAGGCCGCCCACCAGGCTGCAGGGAGCTTTCCATCCTCAGCCAGCCCAGTGCCACTGTTGTCTCATTTAACTTTTGAATAAGATGCTATTTCTTAAATGTTTTTTAATGTTTATTTATTTTTGAGACAGAGAGAGGCAGAGCATGAGCGAAGGAGGGGCAGAGAGAGAGGGAGACACAGAATCTGAAGCAGGCTCCAGATTCTATTGCGGGCTCGAACCCACGAACTGCGAGATCATGACCTGAACTGAGGTCAGACATCCAACAGACTGAGCCACCCAGGTGCCCCTGAATAAGATGTTATTTAAACAAAGGAATCCTTGGCCCCAAATGTTTACAAGCCACAAGGAAGTCTGAGCCCCTCATAGGGCCCAGCAAGAGCTCACACACAGCGTGAATGCATCCAGGGTCTACACATGCCACACCAGGGCCTCTGCGTGCCCGTGTCCTGGCCAGCCAAGCACGGGTTTCCGTACATGTCTAAGTGACCTCGGCCTCTCTGGGCTTCATCGTCCTCAGCTCCAAAACGGGGTTCATGCTATCTTCCCTGCAGGATCAACACTCACTCCGGGACCTCCGTGTGCCTGGGTTTCCCTGTTCATAAAAGGGGCTTAATAATTCCCCCACCTCATATTCTCCCTGGAGTCAAATGACGGAATATGTGTGGAGCACCTAGAACAGTGCCTTGCTCACAGCCAGTGCTTACACATGTTAGCGGCTGCCACTGTCACGGCAGGTCACGTGAAACCCTCATGGCTGCGTGGGGGTGCCCGGGCGTGCTCTGCGGCTCTGGCGGGTAAGGCCTTCATCTGCTGTGCTGCTTGGGGCCCCGCAGGGCACCCGGGTCACTCTTCAGCCCACCTGGATAAGCCGGCCCCATCGTTCCTCTTCAGCACCCTCTCCCTGCGCACCTCTCACACGTCAGTGGGCACTGAAGTCACGCAGGGTCCCAGAGGGCCCGGCAGAAGACCAATCCTACTTTCAACTGGCCGAGCAAAAATCATAATTGTGACCACAACAGCCGGACGATGTGGGCCAAATTCAGGAGCCCCTTGACTTCCATAGAGGGTTCAAATGACGCTTTCTAGAGAACGGCCCCAACACCCCCCCACCCCCCAGTCGACCAACGAGAGAGAAGCAGGTGGCATCTTTTCTTTCTGCCGTGCATAGAAGCCCCATGAGGATGTGCTGGTCCTGGCCGCCAACCTGCCTTGGGCCCTCAGCCCCTCCCCCTCCAGCAGGCTCAGAGGTGGGGGCCCTGGAAGCAGCAGGCCCCAATCCTGGGCTCGGACCCCTGCCCAGCTGCACTGGCACTGTTCCTTCCGGCCCTTTGTCTCTGGCTGTCTTCTCACGCAGCTTCCCGAGGCTTCTAAGATGCACCCTTCTGAGTGTGGACCACCATCACGTTGCACACGCAAGCGCACATATGCACACACACACCCCACTTACCTCTGTCAGACTCATTTTCACAGCCCCCAGCCCCCCGGCCTGGGCTGCAGACCTGTTTGGCAGGNCTGTGGCCATAGGGCTTTCAAGCTAGCACTTGTGGAAAATCTGCCACTTCTGGAGTTCCATCCCCGTCCTGTCTGCCTCTGGAGCAGGTAAGCCAGCGCCCTCACCACGATGGCCCAGTTCGCTTTTACACCCATGGATTGCGCAGAGCCCTCGAGGCAGCCCGGCCATCTGACAGGAGGTGACCTACGCCATCCCTGCACGTGCCTCCACCACACTGACTGGGTGCTCGGGAAGGCCAAAGGGATAATCCACCTGCCTCTGGGCAAGTTATCCCTGGCTCTCGGCGGTGTTTCCAGAAACTGAGACTCAAATCCCATGCAGAATTTCAGAGCTGGGTGGTCAGTCTTGGCAGTACCAAGTTACCTGTTTGTGACAGGGCAGGAGCCCAGACTTGGGAGTGAGCATGACCATGACCACGGCACGGATTACTGGGCACCCGCTACAAGCAGGCACTTTCAGTCAGCCCTACCAGGAAGGCTCTATCAGCTTCGCCCTCTTAAAGATGAGGAAACTGAGGCACACAGCTGAAGGAACTTGCCCCAGGATCCCTCAGAAACATGGATTAGGGAGTCAAGGCCAGGCAGTCTGGCTTCCACACTCTCAGCCACCAACCTGTGTGCCCAGGTGGGATCAGACCCAAGTCCTGGCTCTCCACTCACTCACTGTGTGACCTTGGGCAAATCACTTCATCTCTGAACTGCTAAGATGATGAGAACAATACTTACTTTGCAATAGTTAACAACAAGGCAGAACCGACCTGCCTGTAATGAGGGCTTCGTCAATGAACCCATTCATTCTCGCCTAGTCCTGATGAAACCTGAGTAAAGCCCACCTCTCACCCTAGTCTGGTTTTATATGGTTGCTACCCATGTTTGCATAAATCCATTATTAATAGGAACTGGTTCCCTAGCTGTAACATCCAGCCTCATGATGGAAGGTGGCCTGAGTGCTTGTGAAAAGGGAGGGCTCTGCAAGGAGACTTTCTCAGGGTCACAGGTGGGCTTGCCTATGAAGTACACCCCTAACCTGGACTGTGTACTTCACTTCATGTGCGGATGCCTTCAAAGCAGCCTATGACCATCCACTTAAAGCCTCTGTGCATTTGCATATGCTACGCCTTCTTCTTGAATCCTTCAAAATTCAGTGTGGGCAGCACCTCCTTCAGGAAGTCTTCCCTGACTGCATCCATGTTCACACCCCCCCCCCACTCTGGGGGTGTTTCCTGAACACCCTGTCCCAGCCCACAAACCCCCCATTTTCTTTTAGCACTTCCCACTCCATCGCAGGGAGCTACTTCCTGTCTTCCCACTCAGGCGTCCTCAGCTTTCCAAGGGCAACTATATCCCCTATGCAGCTTTTTTTTTTTTTCATTTTTTTTAATGTTTATTTATTTTTGAGAGACAGAGACAGAGCATGAGCAGGGGAAGGGCAGAGGGAGAAGGAGACATAGAATCCGAAGCAGGCTCCAGGCTCTGAGCTAGCTGTCAGCACAGAGACCAATGCTGGGCTCAAACCCACGAACCACGAGATCATGACCCAAGCCGAAGTTGGAGCCTTAACCAACTGAGCCACCCAGGCGCCCCCAACTTTTTAAATAGACACATGCTGAGGTCGCCTCCTTGAAGCTTTGAGATAGGTGGGTCTAAACCGTGGAATCTGGGTTTGAAATGCTGCAGGGGTGGCTCTGCTGTGCAGCAGGGAGCCTTCAGGGCCCAGCCTGTATCCCGGTCTCCATGGTAACCACAGCATCTAACAAGAGCTGAACCAGTTAGCACCCAACAATTACCCATGAGGTTAACAGGTTTCTGCCTCTGTTCCCCCCATCACCCAATTTGTACCACTACCCCAATGCACAATTTTGAGAATACAGAGGCAAAAGGGGAGGGAGGTGGTGAGGGAAGAGAGGGGAAATGAGGAATCTGACAATCACCTGGCTAAAGCAGGCCGCCGAGTTTGAATCGAACTATTAACCACCGTAATCCTTTTGTAAATTCCTAACAGAAGTATGGTTGATACACAGTCTTAGCTTCAGGCCTACTACAGAATGACTCGACAATTATATGCCTTATGAGATGGCTGCCACAATGAGTCTAGTTACCATCTGTCAGCGCACAAACTTACCACAATATGACTTTTTAATACTTATTTATTTATTTAGAGAGAGCATGAGTAGGGAGGGGCAGAGAGACAGAAGGAGAGAGGATCCCAGGCAGGCTCTGAGCTGTCAGCGCAGAGCCCGACGTGGGGCTCCATCTCCTGAACCGTGAAATCACGACCTGAGCCCAGACCAAGAGTCAAACGCTTAACCGACTGAGCCCCCCAGGCGCCCCTTATTACAGTACTATTGACAGTCTTCCCTAGGCTGTGCTTTCCATCCCTGTGACTGACTTATTTCATAACTGGAGGTGTGTATCTCTTAATCCCCTTCACCTCTTTTCTGCACGCCAATGCCCCTCCCCTCTGGCAACCCTGTTTGTTGTCTGCAGTTATGAGTCTGTTTCTATTTTTTGTTGTTGTTTACTTATCCATTTGTTTTGTTTTTTTAGATTCCACTCTAAGGGAGATCATATGGTATCTGTCTTATTTCATTTAGCATAATACCCTCTAGATCCATCCATGTTGTTGCACATGCCAAGATTTCATTCTTTTTTATGGCTGAGTAATACTCTTTTGTATGTGTGTGTGTATATAAATATGCACGTATATACACACACATCATATCTTTTTTTAATCCATTCATCTATTGATGGACACTTGGGCTGCTTCCATATCTTGGCTATTGTACCTAATGCTGCAATAAACATAGAGGCACATGTATCTTTTCAAATTCATGTATTCCTTCCGTTCGGGTAAATACCCAGAATGACAACTGTAATCTTAATACCCTTGCTTTGGTGGGTCTTGACGATTCTCAAAAGGGGTTCTGCCTATGAAGGAAGCAGGGCAAGGATGATTAACCCCATTTCACAGATGGCCTCAATGATTTTAGAGAAGGCAGAGGTCGAAGGGATTTTTCTGGGGGTATCCCGTTCATTTTTAGATCAGGAAGAGAGGCCCACGCAGAGTGAGGGAGCTCCTGACAGCCAGAGTTAGAACTCATGTCTCCAGATGTCCCTTGTCGCTGGAGGAGACTGTGTCACTCAGCAGTCGAGGGGAAGGGAGGCCAGCAGTGCTGCCAGCTTGACAGGGCCCCTTTCCCACCACTCTGCCCCCGCCTCACTCTCTTCCTTTCTGGCTCTTGATGATGACACGTGGAGAGGGAAGTCCTGGAAGCTCTTTGAGGCTCACTGGTCCACTGAGCCAGCAGCATGAAGTTCAGCCCCCGCAGCTCTCTGGAGGTCCCAGATCTCCTCTCTGGTTAGATCCTCTGCTCAGCGACATGTGGGACACAGCAGGCTATGCCTCTCCCCTGGCACTTGCCCCCTTCCCCCGGCTTCCAGGACCCCCACCTCACCCCCATCCCTGTGTCCCTGCCTCCGGTCCTCCCTTGCATGGCTGTGCTTCTCAGGACTCTCCCCTGGGCCTCTTCTTGACCCCCTGCACCCCCCAAGTCCACTTGTGCTCCCACCCATGCAACAGACCCCAAACTTACACCTCTAACCCATACTGTCTCCCAGACCTGACCCAGGACCATGCCCGACTGAAAGTCTCCCTGCCACCCAAACTCAATACGGCTGTGACACATCTCTCTCTCGATCTTCACAAAAGACAAGTCTGCCCTCTTCCTGCATTCCCAGCCCCTGGGACCCCACTCCCAGACCTGCCCCGGAGCCTCAGGTTTCGTGGCCACTGAGCCGCACACCGGTCCTTTCAATTCAGGGTCATAAGCATCTCCTGACTCCTCCCTCAGCCAGCCCACCAGACATTGCCAGCCTCACCCCTCCACCCACCCTGAGTCAGGGCACAACTAGGCCACATCACCCAGCTCCAAGAGGGTGCAGGCTCCCCACTAGCCAGTATTTCCAGAGCACGGGCAAGCAGAAAGGGCTTCTTATACTGCCCGTCCCAGTGCTAGACTACGAAATAAGGTTTGTGGTGCCTTTCAAACATTTTTTTTGCCACAAGTCACAGTCCAGGCAAAAAATTTACACTGCAATCTAGTACATATATATACCTATCTATTGGGGCGGGGTGGGGGGGGACACTCACAAAATGATACTTCTCTTTACTATGTAGGACAAACAGTCTCCTGTTTCCCATTCTGCTCGGTTCAAATTTATCTACTGCACTTGTTTTGAAAGTTAGTTGCAACCCGGGGGATTGAGCTCAAGACTCACGAAGGGGTCATGGGCCACAGTTTCAAAGTCACCCGTCTATGGAATCTGCATTTTGAGACCAGTGGACGGTGCGTTGTGTCCAGAACTGAGCCTCTAAGGGAGAGTCCAGGAGCCCAAAGGTGTGCTGGTGTGGCCTTTCGTGCTGAGAGTCTGGATGTGAGCCCATCAGATGAGGTGCATTGCATGTGACAGTGCATGAGTGTAGACAGACATCTGTGGGGTGCCAGGGTCTGGTGGATGGGGCTTGTGTGTGTGGTGACACACCTAAGGGGATCTGTACGGGGACAAGAAGCCACTCGGGTTGATGTGACCGGAAATGCCTGAGTATGTGTACACAGGTGAGGTGATAGCCATGCACTTGCTCTGAGAGAATCATAAAAGAATCATAGCAATCCAACTGTGTTTCTCAGCTTTCCCTGGAGATGTGAGCCTTCTTACCTCCATCCCTTCTTGGCAGAGACGGGGATGGAGAAGATTCTTGAGAGAAGCAAGAGGGCCAGGCCCTGGGAACCCAAGGAAGGTCATGAATGCCTGGGAGAAGGTACGTCAGCCTGAGGCCTGGGGTGCCCGTGGGCACAGGTCATTGACAGGGGGTGCCACACCAGAAGGAAAAAGAGAGGCACCCAATGCCCAGTGGACCCAGCCCACCACGGCCCCAGCATGTCTTTTCCCCAAGCCTCACTCACTGTCCTCCACCCGGGCAGAGCCCAGACACCTCCCCAGGTCTCCCCATAGCCTCACGGCCACAGAAACATCACAACTGTGGTGTCTCTCCCAAGTGTCCTGTTGGCCGTAGCTCGTCATCTACTTACACCAGTTCACAGTCTATGTCACCCGGAAGACACAGCCCGTGTGGCATTCCCAGACAGACCCGATCGCACCTGGGGCTGCTGTTCACTACTTGCCTCTTCATCTAAAATATTTTACGGCGTGTAAACACCTAAAGCCTGAGTCAGACCCCCAGCTCTGCTCAGAGTCCTCCGGTGACTCCCTGCACTGGAAATCAAACCCTAACAGCCTCTTCTCTGACCCTCAGGCCTGGCTGCTCAGCCTTCCGGTGCCCTTCCTCACCACCCCCTGCCCCGTCTCCCCACACCTCCTGGAGAGCTGGCCCTGGCTCCACGCGGCTTCCCCCAGAACTTCAGGTGCTGGTTCCCTCTCCTAGTGCAGAACGTGGCTCAAACACTAATTGTCGTCTCAACGGTGTCGGACTGGAAGACGGGCTTTGGGGGAAAGCACACATGAGCTGCTTCCTCTCATAAAATCCTAAATGGCTCACTCCAAACAAATACTGCAAAGAAACTCCGAAAGACACAACCAAACAAACTCCCAACATAAGAAAAAAAACATTCTGAGACAAACCCTCTAGACTGCCTTCCAACCAAATATCCTTCCAGACCCTTCCATATAAAATTCAGCTGCCTCCACTGGCCTCCCCGTTTAAGCATCTGTTATCCTTTTACAGAACTAACATGATAGGAAATTCGTATCTTTGTGGTTACCTGGTTTTTTGGTTGCATCTCAGACTAGACTGTAAGGTCCATGTTGGCAGAGGTATTGCCCATCTTTTCCAGGCCCATATTCTGGAGCGTAGCAGGTGCGCCACAGGCATCTGCTGAATGGCTGGGTTGACCATCTTTCTCCAGGCCCATAGCCAAGGCCTCCTTACACGGAGATAGCTGTATTCATCATCAACCTCTCTGAATTGCTCCAGACCACCTAAAGGAGAAGGAAAGAAAAGAGCAGCAAGGGGGCTAATGTTTATTGAGTGCTAGACACTTTGCACACAGGATCTCGTTCAATCCTCCTCACGCTTGCAAGAAATAAATGCCAGCCATCCAGGCAGTGCCACCCCATTCTCCTGGCTCCCACCAGCCACCTATACCCCCAAGGCATCAGTCCGTTGACTTACTGCCCATCCTATCCCCCTCCCCAGGCAGCCCAACCCCTCTGTGCTCTGCTCCCAGTCTCTGCCCACCTCCTATGTCCCCTGGTGACCAGATCAGCTATAAAGGAGCCCCCCAAAGGAGGCAACTGGAAATGCAGCCATGGTGACAGGTTTCTATCCATCAGGGCACCCCTGGGCCCAGGGGGTGTGGGCAACCATTGATCATCTTGCGATCACAAAGAACAGTGTAGGAAAAAAAGTTTCTGATTCAAAGTCAAAAGAAATAAAAGGTTGATTCTACCCAACGTTTACAACACCATGTGGATGTGAACGAATGGAGCCAGAAAGGGCTGTAGGAAAGCAAAAAATGGTGGTTCAGGAGTACAGCAGTACAGCTACTCTGTGAGTGATTTTTAATTAAGTTTTATTATTGCTTAAATGCTAGTTTTAAAAAGTAAATATTAGGAGGGAGAGAGGAAAAGAAAGAAAAGAAGGAAGGAAGGGAAGGAGGGAAAGAAAAAGGGAGGAGGAAGAAAGAGAGGAGGGGAGGGAGCAGGAAAATAAATCCTCTGCCAATTTTTCCTGGAATCTGACTGCTGTCCACAGAGAGGTCCTCAGTAACCAGAGAGAGGCAGAGCCAAAGACCTGGGAAAGAAACAGGTATCCAACCATGTCACTTGTCCCCAAAGTGGTAACCATGGTGGCATCCGTCTCCACCTGACCCTCAGGGCAGGTCAGCCTTCCACCATCACCCCAGAACCAGCAGCCCAGCTCGTGCCTCTCTCCTGTACACATGCTGTCCCTAGCTCAGTACACAACCTACCCTTCCGTCCCCTGCTCCCTGTACCCTCTCTCCTTCAGTAGCCAATTTAAAATTCTCTTTTTCCTGGAAGTATTTCTGGATTCACTTTCACTCCATGACTCTTTAGACACTTGTTTTCATTTTGTAGGTGATTTCATCAGATTGCAGCAAATCTTGACTATTTAGAAAGCGCATGGGCTTTGGGGCACCTGAGTGGCTCAGTCAGTTGAGCATCCAACTTTGGTTCAGGTCATGATCTCGCAGTTCATGAGTTCGAGCCCCACATCGGTCTCACTGATGTCAGCAGAGAGCCCGCTTTGGATCCTCTGTCCCTCTCTCTCTCTGCCTCTCCCCCACCTATGCTCTCTCTCTCAAAAATATAAGTAAATAAATAAATAAATGAAAAAATGAATAAATAAATAGAAAGAAAGAAAGAAAGAAAGAAAGAAAGAAAGAAAGAAAGAAAGGAAGGAAGGAAGGAAGGAAGGAAGGAAGGGTATGGGTTTTAAATCCCGGGTCTGCCACCTCCTAGCTGTGTAATCTTGGGCAAGTTGCTTAACCTTTCTGAGCATCTGTGCCTGAAATTATCAAAGGGAAATAAATACTGGGGCACCTTACAGGGCTAGTCTAAAAACTCCATGAGAAAAAAAATAAATAAAAACTCAGTGAGATAATATATATGCAAATATTGCAGAGAGTGTTTGGCAAACAGGACACAGTCAATCAATTGTCATTCTTATTATGAGGTATGGCATAAAATTCTATGAAAGCAACCTTGCATTTGGATCCTGAATGACATTACCTCAGCATGAACTAGATGTGAAACTCACTGAGGAACCGAACTGTTCCTTCTAAGTCTCACGTCTCAGGGGCACCTGGGTGGCTCCGTTGGTTAAGCGTCCAACTTGGCTCAGGTCATGATCTCCTATTTGTGGGTTTGAGCCTCACAACGGGCTCTGTGCTGACAGCTCAGAGCCTGGAGCCTGCTTCCAATTCTGTGTCTCCCTCTCTCTCTGCCCCTTCCCCACTCATGCTCTGTCTTTCTCCCTCTCTCTCTCTCTCTCTCTCTCTTTCTCTCTCTCAGAAATAAATAAACATTTAAAAAAAAATTTAAGTCTCACGTCTCTCCCTAATCCCCTCCCATCCCTCTTGTCACCAGAGCACGCGACCTTCAGTGAGCAAATAGTCAAGCAGCTGGACTCTCAGGCTGTTGAGGTTTCAAGGTCAAGACTGTGGTCCCCCTGTCCACTCAGCAGTCCGGGGCCAACTCAGAGCTAAGATGGCATTGGGAGAAGGGTGGGTTCTGGGCAAAACAGGGCTGGAGACTCTGCTCCCCAAGGTTCAGGGGCCCCACAAGCCCCTCCTGCCCCCCTGCCCCAGGAGCCTGCAGCCAGCAGAACCAAGACCGTATTATTTCCTGGAAAGTTCTGGAAACCAGCCACCTGGGCTCCCAAACATCTCCCCATGAATGTCCCTGCTACGGTCTACCTTTTAAGATCTCTTGCCAACCACACAAGTTATAATAATATTAATGATAATGCTGAGCACAGCTTACTAAGGACCAACAGTATGCCAGGTACTTACAAATGTTATTGATTTTTAAATATTTATTAGATAGCAGCACATTCATTGTCCCATTATTAATCAAGCACCCGGTGTGGCTGCCAGCCAGAGGTCCTGGTCAGCCTGAAACAGCATCCACGAGCACAGCGAACTGCTTTTCCTCGAGCCCAAAGCAAGGAAACGTCAAGTGTGATTGGGAAGGGCAGCCTTAGCTAGCAGGGTACAGGGGTCCTTCCAGCCTCTCCTGACAATATAGGCCCCTCCTCCCCAGGACACTCCTGTCCAAGACCTCAGGTAGGGGACTGCTCGGCGAATCCGATCAGTTCATCTTGCAAATGATGGGCTTCCATCCAGAGATGACAAGTGTGCTACTTAGGATCACACAGCCGGTGGCAAAAGCTGGCCTCCTGACCCCAGCATGGTGTCCTGTGTTGAAAAGAGCAGCCTAGCTTCCCAGGGTCGGTGGCCAAGACTACCAGAAGAGTTGCCCCTACGTTACACCCCTCCAGCGGGGAGTCCCCGAAGCCCCGCCTCGGCCCCTCCACGCATGCACACAGGCACGCACGCCCTCCGGGGCTTTGACTCCTGGCTCCTCCTCCCACGGACACAGCCTAGGGCTCCATCAGGCGCTGGCTGGATTAGGGCACCCACAAAAGCAAGTCAGAGTACAACAGCCCTACCCAGAAATGTAGATATAACAAAACGTCAAATATCAGACCATTCCCCCAAATTGTTTGAGGAACCCTTGCTTTACCCAAGCCACGTGCTCAGACCCATCAGGGTGTATTCTACTCCCTTCCCAATTAGCCCTCTTCCAGCGTCCTTGTTTGCAGTAGAAAGAGTGGAGCATCCTGGGGCTGCTTAAAATATATACATATTACATTAAAAAATATAGACATAACATATATATGTAAGAAATGCTTGAAAACAAAAAAAATATGCTTGCTGAGGATTAGGGCTTCTGTCACCAACAATGTATTCTCAGAACATGCTTCATGGCTAATGAAGTCTTATACATCATTGTTATCTGCACATCTGTATCTCTGTATCACGGTGAGAAGTCTTAAACTTGGAAGTCAAGAGTTTGCTACAAGACATACCGTTGCCAGTTTCTCCCATTTCACCGCGCCCTTAAAACCAGGCCATTTGATTTGCCTCTGAGAAACCTGCGCCCTACCTTGCTTGAAATTCAAATAAATACTTGCTAGTTCTCCAGCGAGGCTCCGGGCTGGCTCGGTGGGGCGGGTTGGGGTGGAGGATGGCAGATCCCATGGCTACGTTGTTTTGAGAATGGAATTTTCACCAGCCCAGAACTTTCACATCCAAGGTTGTATTTTGTCCCCTTCCAAGAGGCACCCAAGGACTCGTAAGTTTATTCCAAATATACTGCCATGCTTAAACCCCACTAAGAACTCTTCGGGAAGTGTGTTGGAAATCCCCAGTGGTAGAGAAGTTTCTTGCTTCAAGGAAGACCTGAATTTGGGAAAGAGTCAAGTCTGATGAATAAGGTGAGTGATCACACCGGGAAAGGCCATTTTGAGCAAGAGTGAAGTTTGGATGTCAAATCACAAGGCTGCTTTCGTTTGTCTGGGACAGGGCATGTGGCTGGATACGTGATCTGGAAACTAAGTCATGAAGGTAATTCTGGAAGAGGGGCTCTTCACAGATCATGAGTAGTTAGAGTATTGTGGGAAGAAGGACATATCTGTTCGAAATCATTGCTTCAAAGAGGTCAACTGTTCCTGAGAAATACACACAGAAGTGTGTAAACCCAGGTGTGAGTGAGATCATCAACCTTGGAACCCACTTGGTGAATGAAAGCAGAGATCGCATCAGAGCCTGGAGTGGAGTCCACTTGGAAGCCAGGCCCTGGGCTGCACACATGTTGCCCTACCCCTCGGGTGGTGAGGCTGGGTTGGGGGGGTGGGGGAGCCAGGCAGCCCCTCCTGCCGGGGCTGCTGGCTTGTCTGCTCTGTTCTGAATGACACAGCTAATTAAGGTGAGTCCTACTGCCGCTCTGGGCTAAAATTGCCTGAGCAGACCAGCCTTCCTTGTGTCTCAGCTTCCAGATGAATCCATATTTCAGGGGTTAACAGCTCATCTGTAAATAAAATAAAATGTCCTCTGGGCTGCAGCCAAGTAGCCCGGTCCTGCTTTTGGCCTGAATGTGATTAGCACGTTGGGGTGGAGGCAGGGAGAGGGTGAGGGGGTCAGCGGGAGGAGGGAGTCAATACGAGACTTTTTTAAGACCTCTGAGAAGTGACTTTGGTGATTGATTTCCAAGACGGGTTACACACACTCACACACACACACACACACACACACACACGACCTCCCTAGCGCCCAACTTTTGAAATGAAGGGACAAAACCTAACATAATATGTGAACTACTTACTGCTAAAGGCCCCAGAGCAGAAATGCCAGGGCAAGGGCACCAGACAAGCCTTGGGGGAAAAAGGGGAGCTGTCGGGGTCTGCCCCAGTTATTTGTCAGATCTCAAGGTGACACGGAGCAGGACCCAGCAAGCTAGCAGGGACTGTGTCACTAGATGCAAAAGGGCTGGAAGGGAGGTGAAGTGAAATCACAGGGGCACCTCCTTGAAAGCAATCTATCAAAGCTGTGCCTTTGACTAAACCTAGCCATTTTGTGTAAGCAACCGGCTATTTGCATGCACTTAACTGTTATTTTATTTTCTAGACTCATCTTGTGTGTGAAGCCCGTGTGTGTCTCCTTCTAGGGAGATAGATGGGTGCCCTCACGAAACTACATAAACTGCATCAAATCCCACCTCAGAAAGAAAGAAGCCTTCTGCCTCTGGAGAATGAACTCAGTGAGAGGTAAACCTGTAATTGTGACAATAATCATAAAAATAGGCACAGTCTCCACCACTTTCCTGTAACCCTCAAACTCTTCAAAGACACAAAGTTGCTTAAAAAAAAAATAAGGTGACATCACTTAGGTATAAGATATGCTTGTCTCGCAAATAACCAGCAGTCATACTGGGTTATGTTTTGTTTCATTTCCCAAAATACTCTCAGTGTGTGTCCAGGTGATATTTTTATGTCTATTTTATACATCTATCTATTTAGCCTCTTTAATAAGCTTGGGATGATGGCACATATGGGTTACATTAAGAGCTTGAAAAGTTTTCTCACTTCCAGCAACACAAGAAATTACTCCCACTAGATCTAACGTGTCTGCCTGTCTGCTCCCTCGTGAGTATTCCAGCCACCTTGCCTTTCTTCGCCCCAATTTCAGCATGTGGTGAAGGCATTAGCCAGGTCACAACACATTATTTCCCGGTTCCAGTTAGGTGAGGAGGAGAGTTGACTATACTTCTAAATGTGCAGTCGGCTTTGGAAATTATGTCCTTTCTTCCTTCCTTCCTCTTTCTTTCTTCCTTTTTTTTTTCTTTCTTTCTCTCTCTCCTTCCTTCCTCCTCTTTCTTTTTTTCCTCCTCTCTCTTTCTTTCTCTTTTTCTTTTTCTTTCCTCCTCTTTCATTCTCTCTTTCTTTCTCAAACAGTCCAGCTGTAAGAAGCCTCTCACTTCTTAGCCTATCGTAATACTGTTAAAAGTCCAAATCTTTATCAATTGCTTTCTTTCACATTAGCAAAAAAAAAAAAAAAAAAAAACCCACAAAAAAACAAAATCAAAAAACACACACATGCACAAACCCACAACTCAGCCTTGCTATTTCTGATATCATCTTCAAAATATTTCTAACAAATTATTCCTCCGTTGGGAGTTGCAAAGGAAAAGTTACACAGGGCAGGGGGTTTTCTGAACATCAAAACCTGCAGAGGAGCTTCCTGCCTCCGTGAAAAGGTTTCTAAAATGTGCACAGAAAATGAACTTCCAATAATTGTCTCCACAGCATTAATGGGTATCTTCTGTTGGGAGAAAATCTGTAACCTCATCAAGGAAGAGAATTCAAATAAATTTTCATTGTCCCACTGCACAAAGCTAAGCTTAGGCGAATCCTAATTTGTTATTCATTCTTCTTGTTTAATTCATAATTTGATGCTAAACGTGGTGACACGGCAGCGTCCCACAAATTCGATCGCATCTGTCCTCCGATACATTTCTTGCAACTACATGGGTTTGTGTTTTTACTAAAAATGGTTTTAAGCTTACAGATGTGCCGCATAAAGGGAGAGCGAGGAAATTATATTTCCTGCGTGCAGGGAGCCAATGCTGATTTCCCTCTAAATTCACTTTTTACTTTGTTTACTCTTTTTTACACTTTTGTTTTCCATCCTGGCTAATTGTGCTTCTCGGTATTGCCCGAACCCTTATGTGAGGCAAGAATTCATCCTGACAAACGCTTGGCGTTTACCATGAATGCTTGCCTCCACTGGGTAAGTGCCGTGGATATAGCAAGGCTTTTGCAAAATATTCCACAACTTGATTTTTAATTTACTGCATCAGCAGCTACTTTTATGATAATATTTAATCTACTGAAACAAAACCAGCCTTAGGGGGGAGGAAAAGGCAAACAAAAAACCACAACAAAGAGAAAGAGAGTTTATTTTTAGCACCCCGTCCTCAAGGAAGGTGGCTGGTAAGAACAGAAACAGATTCACCTAAGGGTACTAATTCTCTCTCCTTTTCCTTTCCCACTGACTTTCTTCCTTCTTTCCATTTGTTCTCTCCTCTCCTTTTTTTCTCCCAGTGGCTGAGCTAATCACGTTAAAGGTTGTATTTCACTAAATTCAGTTAACAGGTCTCAGTAAGCAGAAGGCTCCCAGAAAGAAACTATCCACTCCCCCCAACAAAAAATGTATAGTGTGATGAATTGTGCAAACATAGTCCCCCACGGCCCAGATGTGCAAAACTCTGAAGTAAGAAGGCGTTTAGTGAGTGCATCCCTTCGTGAGGTCAAGTTTAGAAAATTTGGCTCAGGTGCTCCAAGCGCCCGGCCACGATGGTGATAATGTCATTATTTGTAAGTCAGGGAAATTGGGAAGAGAGATCATGAAAAGGTTCAAAATTCAGTGGGCTCCATTAAGCTAGGCACTTCAAACCTTTCATTCCAGGCCCCCTTGGTTTAGACCCCGCTTGGATGAGGAGAAATCAGGGGTGTCTGTTTCCTGTGTCTGCAAAAACAAGATTTCCTGGGAGCGAAACACTCTAGTGGGAGACAGTTAAGCCTCACACAGTGCAGACGAAAACACTCCTAGAAAAAAACTATGCCCTGAAGATGCAAACCGTAATGGAAACGGAGCCAAGCCAACAGCCCCCTCCCCGAAAAGGAACTGCTCCCCATTATAAGGGGACCCTCCTGCCAAACCTCCACGGTTATAAGCCCTGGCCTGTATTCGGCCGCTCAAAGCCAGTAGAACGGGGTCCTTCCCGAGTGGGAAGACATTACTGGAAGTTTTTGCCTGTGTCTTTGGGAGAAAATAGGCCTTTCCAGGAGTGCTGGGCCAGGGGCTCCCTGTTCAGCAAAGTAGGAAATGTCACTGGGGCGTGAGCCGTGACAACATGCCCGCACGTAGCCTTTCCTCGGCCGAGCGGCTGCGGCTGCCTCCAAGTGCAAGGCGAGCTCAAGAAGATGAAAGAGGCCAACAAACCCACATCCGAGGGGGCTGCCCATCATGGGCTGATACGAGAGAAAGTTCAGGTTCTGCAGTGTGTTTCCCTGGAAATGAAGGGGAAGTTTCCTCTAAGCTCCGTAATTAGCTTCTTCCAGAGCTGTCTGACTCACCTCCCTACCCTGATTCTTACTATCATGAATTTTGCATCATTCCATGCACAATAATGCACATAAAATTAAATAAACAATTTAATTAATTTAATTAAAATTAAATATTAAACATATTGTGTATAAGGAACCTGCGCCTTTGATTTAATTGGGCAGGAGTACCCAAAGCAGTTTGGGTAACAGCAGAAAATAATTAAAACCAACAAGTACGTTAGCCTCTGGGTACAAGAAATAGTTGGGAGCCTCCTCTTGAGAAAGGTTTATTTAATTAAAATTAAACTAATCTTTGGAAAACATTTGATAAGCATTTCATAATACAAATCATAATCCAAAAAATGAGGCTCAGCTTGCCTCTCCACAATACAGGAAAAATCATGTTAAATAATTTATCTCTGGCGGAAGCTACTTTTCTCCTTTACATACACACACAAACGCGCGCGCGCAGTAATTCAACAGACAACGTGTTTGCTAGGTTCGAATTCTAGGTAACACATTGGATTCTTCCAGAATCTAGATAAACATTAGCAAAGCCAACTGAGCCTAATGCATCCGTGGCGAGAACCGGGAAGACTTAGGGCTTGATTTTTAACTGGGTGTGGATTTTCAGAACCAGCCAGCCCCACCGAAAAACATTTTCGTGAATTTGCTTACAAGGAAAATGCAAATGTTTTGACAAGTCAATATCCTGGTCAGTACTAATATAGCCCTCAAGTACAGCACAACCTGGGTCCCCCCCAGCCCACACCCCACAATATCCTCAGATACATTTAATCCACGAGGCATCGAGGTTAGTGCTTCATACAAGAAAAGCAGGACCATTTCTATCCCCAGTTGCTTCCTCTGGTTGGTATGGATCTACTACTCAGCTGCAGAGCATTCTGTAAGATTAGGCACAGACCACGAAAGAAAGACAGCCACCAGGCCCGTGTACATGCCTCCCCAGTGACTCTTCCCAGGGCCCCCCGGACATCCACAGTCTTTACCAAACCAAGGCCTGCTTTGACACCTCTGGCCTGAGCAGCAATATCATTAAACTTTGTTTTGTGGCCCAATTTCAAAGTTCCTGAATGCACACATTTTGGCTGACAAGTGCCTATGGGCATACCTCTGAGCCTAAATCATGTGAATTCCAATTGTCTCCCTCATATGCATCCTGCACCCCTCCAGGAGGAAAATCAAAGTTAGACCATCCCTCCTCAAATACTCTTCACTTCTATTTCAGGATGTATAATAACTTAGCCTACCAGAGGAGCTAAAATAGTTCCTTACAGTCTCATAATTCATAATGGATAAAGCAATGATATTCATCTCAAAGATCTGCTAGGAGTATGTAACACTGTACTTTGTTCTGTTGTTAGAGCAAAAGATATTCTGTATGTGTCCTGACACCAAATCGTATGCTCTGGTGGTCCCGTGTAGCCTAAAAATCGCAGTGGACTGTAACACACCCACAGGTGTCATGCACATTAAAGAATCTGAATAAAAGCGTAGTCCTGCCTACACCAAGGTTATTTTGTAGTGTCTTTTTTTGCTCTGCAAAGAAAGCTCCAGCAATGTACAGCACGCTATTTTATAAGCAGTCATTCATCACGGCAACTAATAATTATTCCTGCAATATCAAGCATTCCTCAAAAAATTCCACTAAGCTCTTCACCGCTTCTCTGTTTGGTTCAACTTTTCTTTGATCAGAAGAACAAAGTACCTTTGGAGACTTCCAGTTGGGCCCAGAGACACAGCGATCCAAAGGGTGGGCTGCCTACTGCCAGAGTAAAATTCAGAAACAAAAACAGAAACAAACAAACAAAAAAACCTGGATATTTGGCAGAGCTAAGAAGGATGCAAGCAAAGATCCCAAAGCGATCTCCAGTTCAATTAACTCTTTCACATAATTATTGGAAAAGGGGGTTTAACCCTCTAGAAAACACCCAGCTAAGAGCCTGGTGCAACCCTGGCTTCCTCTGGCCCGGACCACAGCTGCAGAGGGCTTCTCCTCTCCATCCAGGGTTTGTCAATGGTGCCCTTCATTTGCATGTCAATCCTTTTACATGATTAATATGTATTTATTGACCAGGAGGCCTTCCCAACCTAGGACAAAGGGAGACAGGCAGTCCTCTTTTATAGGGCAGCCATAACTTTCCTAGCAGGACAGACAATTGTGCACGGAAATAATTCTCTTCCAGATAGAAAGCCCCCCACCATTCAGACACACGGAGCGATAGAAAGAAAACAGTCCAAATGGAGTACCCAAAGCTCAAGGGCACCCCCACTCCTCTCCCCATCCAGTCATTGTCGGCATTTCCTACCACTTCAACTGGGGAGTAAGGACAGCCACTTCGAAGACAAAATTGACCCACGGGCCCAGGAGTCTGGCCGGCTCCTCCCTCTTTTCACGAAGGCCTCTGAGGCTGAGGCCTGCCCCGAGTTACCTGAGGGGAGAGACCTGCCTTCTGACTCTAGACACGGAAGGAAACTGCATCCAACCCGTCCCCTGATATGGTCCCTCATGAATCTTTTATCCACTCAAAAACACGTCACATTTCCCAGGTTGGCATGTGTAGTTTTATTTATTAAATGGCAAACTCCATTTTTAGTAAAAGACCCGCCTTAGGTCTACCGTTAAAGATGCCTGGAAATCCTCTCCTCCTGTAATACTTCTTTGCTCCCTCCCAAACAGGAAAATAAAGAAACAACAGACTCGATGGACAAACAGCGGCGTAAACTCCCCTTTTTGCCCTGGCATCTGCCTGTTGGAAAGTCAGAGATGAGATTCTAGGTAAGCAGAGAAAAATGGTGCAGGGATTGTGGTGACCCATTTGTCCCAATGCCAAGGATAAGGACTCGGATCGTCCGAGGAGGCTTTTTGCGTCTTGGTCCCGGGTGGTTCTGGAACTTACTCTGCTTGGTCATTGGCATATCCTACTTCTGTGCAAATTAAATTCGTGGCCCCACAGAGAGGCTGACAGCGTACTATCTAGGGTTCCCAAGGAAAAATATACAGAACCATCTCTTTTAGAAGGTCTTTAACTGTAGAAATTAATAAGGAACCAAAAGGGAGCTGATTTTAAGTTGAAGTAGTTCAAGTGCAGCCTCTGTGTAGACACTGTAACCTCTTGGAGGAAACACACACACACACACACACACACACACACACACACCTTATCAAGGGCCTAGGATCTGAGTTCCAAACCTGAATACCAATGAGACACAAGCTCATCTTTCAGTTCAAAGGCCACCTCTTGATTCCTCCCCTCCTCCCCCTGGCATTTAAGATCCTCCAACTTTATGAAAGGTACTTACTAGGGGTAAATTCACTTGATCTCAAAAGGGAATTAATTCTGAAGGGCCAGTCCCCCTCCCCGAATCTGTCCCCTACCTACACCCTATTAAACTCTAGGAAGTTGGGGGCACATGGTACACTTTGGAGAAAGCCTGGCCACAGGTGTACTCTCCATGCACAGTCTGGTCTGGGCAAGATGAGGGAAGTGGTGTAAAGAGCCAATGTGTGTGTTTGACTTCTGCCAACTCCTATTTCACTGTGTCGTTTTTATTCAAACTGGTTTACGTGTATAGACTGTGCCTGAAAGAATCCCAGAAAGAGCCCTAGAATTCCAAGAATGTAAACTTCAAGGACGAGGCCTGTGATGGGGAACTCACCGCAAGCTATTAAACACGAAAATGGCCCCGGTAAGATGTTTCGAATTTCTACCCAAGTTTTGCCCATTCAGAAATGTGATGCTTCTGATGAAGAAGGTATTTTCCTTCGTAATAACTCTGAAGAACATTACCCGAAAATAGACCTGCGAGCCATCTGACTCATGCCCTTCCGGCTTCATCTACTTCACTTGATGACCAGGAACACAGAATCACCCTGCATCCCAGCCCTAAATGCCCTACTTCCAAACCCAAGGCCACACTTCTGAGAGCTGCTCACGACTGCTCTTTACAAACACCATCCCCAGAAACAGCCATCCAAAATGTAGGCACATGTATGGAGAGCACCTGTCAAGGAAAAGCAAACATAACCTCTACATTCTGTAAATCCATGGTATATTCCACTAACTTCAACAGATTCTATGTGGTAGAAGTAGGGAAGCAATCTTTTTCTTTTCCCGATGCTAGGGACATCATAAACTAAGGTAGGTGCCCCTTCACCGGACTTTTGTTTTCTATTCCACAGATCGTAAGTTTAGCTAAGTTAACCAACCCAAAAAGGTCCTGGAGGTATTGTCTCTGACATTCTTCAAGTGCGGAGATGGGCTCCGATTATGTTTACACTATGCCAAACACCCAGGCATAGACTTCAGGAACCCATTTGGCTAATCTGAAAATCTGGCTATGCTGCACTCCCACGGGCACCTGGACCATACGGAATTCTTCCCGCCGGTGCCCACGCGGTACAGCACAGGCACTCGGGTTAGGCCAGGCCGAGTGATTGAATAATTGATCGGGACACAGCAGAAGGTTTTCCTTCTCATGTTTGTCATCATTAAACTCCAACCTCTGTTCACTAAGGAATACCTTTTAAGTTTAATTTACTGACCACCACCTCAGGCGTTTTCTGGGATGGGCGGTATTGGGGGGGGGGAAGAACCAAAACACCCCCAAAAGCCCCTCCAGATTTGAAAGAAAGGTGGAATACTCCTGAACACCTTAACTCTCTCTCTCTGGCCCCCTCTTCATCTAATTTTGCAGGCCATTAATCCAGAATGGGCAGTAGAGCATTTTGGTATCTGCTTTCACATTGAAGTGACTGAGTAATTTGTGAGAGTTGGCAACTGTTCATGCAAACCACAAGCCCTCTTACCTCCTTTCCCAACTCAGTGCTGTGTATTCACGTGTATTTCAAGTGGCACCCCCCTCCCGCCCCACCTGGGGGCCTCACCTTCCTTCAGTGCATCAGCGGAAACTCCCAGACTCTGTGGGGTGACCTGGTTCCCAGAATCCATTTCCAGCTGCCCCTCCTGACAACTGAGGACCTCTGTGGTGTAAGAGTCATCCCCTATGAAGGGCAGAAAAGGCACCTGCATAGGCCTGACTCCCTTGCAAGCTATAGACAAGTCCCCAACTGTATACTAAGGGAAACCACATTGTTTTCAGCCTGGTCCACTGACACAAGAGGGCAAATCTCACCCTCACACTTGCATAGCGTTTTTTGTTAAAAACCAATCAAAAACCAAAAAAAGAAAAACACACAAAACCAAAAACCAGACCCCCTCTAAAACAAAAGCCGCACTTTCGCTCTCCCTGCAACCTGTGAGCCTTGTAAGGTGAGAGGAAGAAGGGCTGTGGGGCCCCTCCTGGTTTTCCACCCCCCCCCCCAACAATAGCTTTTGTGTTAGAGGGGCTCCCAGCCTGGGCTGGCCGGAATGTGGAGACAACACTGTGTTGGAGTTAATAACACAGTGTCACAAAGGAATTTAAGCCTAAACTCGGGAAATTCTCCTTGGAGAAGCATATACTTTTTCTTCTCCAAACTCTCCTGCTCTGCCTCCAAAGAGTAAGAACCCTCCGTCATTTTCCTCCCGGAGGCCATTTTACTTCCTTCCAACTGTCCATTGTGAAATGACCAAAGGGTCCCTGATTGTGGAGGACACAACCACCAGGTCACCAGATGAGGTGTGTATATCAGAGGTTGAAAGGTCTGGATCCATTTCCAAAATGACTCACCCTTTCCAGAAAGAACTGCCTGCCGGTGGGGCTGTGGGCAGAGAGCTGTCACGATGGCCACAGCCACTTGCAAGCATGGGGAAGGTCACAAAGGCTGGTGTAGGGTTGGAATGGGAATGGGAATGAGTCCAAGAAGTGGCACATGGGCCTCCTGATTCTGTCTTGCAATGCACCCCAAATTCCACTGTCAATAGGAAATGAAAGGGAAATGCAGTAGCAAGGTGTAACCAGCATCTAGCGCTCGCACATAAATTCAATTCCTCACAGATCCTCAGGGAAAACACCCTGGCCTCCCCATCCCTATTTTCCCTGGTCCCAAATCTCTCAGCTCTCCAGCCAAGGGGTTGTGCCAGATCTTTATCCCACACAGCAGGTGACCGGGGTCAGGGACCCAGCAAAGCAGCTATTCCCTTCCCCAGGTAAGCCCACTGCAGGGGCTTTCCCCGACGACGCCGTCTCACAGCCAAGTGAGCTTGTGAACACGGAGACGGCTGAGGATCCGAGACAAGGAGCTCGCTCGCTCGGTTTTTCCCGGGCCGTGTTTGCCATTTGCGGGAATAAATGAAGCATTGGTAATCTCCATAAAAGAGCTTTCACGCTTCATTCTCTGAAACTAAGTTGGGGCTTAGACGGAAAGGAAAAAAAGGGACTTTTAATTTAAAGTAATGATCATGAGCACTCTGACTCTGGAGGGTCTCGAGGGGAGAAGGGGGTCCCCCACCCCACCCCGGGAAGCTGGAGGGAGGACCGGGCCATTCCGAGGCGCCTCGCCAGGTGGGTCTGGAATTGCTTGGATTGGTGGGCCAAATCCAAACGGGCAGCTGTCCTAGGAAGAAGGCAGTGGTACAAACAATGGTCCCTGGGGTAATGGAGGGAGTGCGGGAGCCTAGGGAGGAAGGGATCCAGACTCTGTCCTCCCTGAGACTCCTCCTCCCTGAGAAAGGGAAATGAGCAGATGCCATGGAGACCTCCGCTTTGCCAGGCCGCTGGGAGCGGTGGCCTGGCACTTCCTGCAGAACGTCCGTCCTGGGGGTGCCTGTCCGGTTACTTTCACTTGGTGGCTGCTTCTGTTTGGGGCCAAAGTCTGCAGGCCAGGTGCCCAGAACACAGTACCTTCTTTCCCTACCCTGCGCTCCCAGGTCCTGCTGGGTCAGAGGGCCCCAAAAGTTTCACTCCCCAACGGAAACTTCATATACTTTAGCTGAAAAAAAGTGGCCTCCGGAGGACTATATACTTCAAATTCCCCCCTCCCCCAACACTCACCCAGCACCTGCTGGGGGTGGGGGTCTCACTTCCCAGCCATTGCCAAACCGACAAGCACTAGATAGGCACCACCAGTGAGATCTGCCCTGTGAGGGCGTTTTAGACAATAGATAAAGAACTCAAGGCCTGATGAGAGTGGAACTGGGTCCGGCTGTCCTGTCTGGGGTATCCGCACCCCCATTCCCCATGGCTTCCGCCCAATGAGGACACAGCACTGGGAAGGAGCCCGAAGTGAGGAGGCCAGCGGTGAAGGCCACAGCTCAATCTGCAGGGGTGGGAACTCGAGCAAAGGATCCAAGGATGGCTTCCCAGCTAGGCCACAGCCTCTCTGCGCCCTCTTTTCCCGGCCTCGCCCTTCTGGATGCTACGCAGGGCCCCTGCGGACGCCGCCCAGAGAAGGCGCAGGGCGAGGGCAATTTGGCGCCGCTGGTTTTCAAGAAATTCCAAGTCAACATGGAGCCCGAGCGGGAAACCACAGCTGTGCACGGGCAAGCGACTTGGCCAGATTATCTCCAGAAAAGGAGAAGGGAAGGTGGGCAAATGTCTGAGCCCGGAGGGTGCTCGCTTTTTTGAAGGAGGAGGCCGCAGGCAATTGGGCTGCTACTGAAACTTTTTCTCTGCCCTAAAAAGGATCCCGCATGGGGAATTTCGGGAGGCGCTCACCTAGTCCGGGAAAATTCAGCTGGCGGCCCTTCTGGGGCCGGGTCCTCCCCAACCACGCACGGAGGAGGCCGTCGCCGAGCCCTCCGACGCCGGGGCCCTCGGGCCGGCCAAGGGCTCCTGGGGCGNCAAGTTGAAACAACATAAATAAAGTCGGATCTCCCAGCCTTGAGGTCCACCCCTCCTCCTTCCTGGTTTGACCCCAGGCCGGGCCGCTCGGAGCCACGGCGCGGCTCCTGCAGCCAAGACTGCAAGCCGCTGCGCGCTGCTACTGCCAGGGGAAGGGCGCCGCCCCCGCCCCCACCCCCAGCCACCGGCGGCCACGGCTTGGGAGCCATCGAGTCAGGGAGGGGCAGAGACGCCTGGAGAACCCCAAGGGGCAGCGGGGCCGCCTCCAAGGTCAGCGCTGGTCCCTCGCGCCCGCCTGGGCGTGGGGGACAGGAAGGTCGGAACGCGCCGGCCTCCCTCGGAGCAGCGGGGAGCGAACTGGGGAGCTGGGCCCGGGGAGAGCAGAGACGGAAGACGGGGAGCCCTAGGGACCCCGGGCACACCCGCAGCGGAGGCCGAGTTCGAGCGGCCGGGGAGGTTGGCCGCCGGATAATGGCCTCCGGAGCGGAAAACGGAAACCTTGGAGCAGAGGACGTGGAGGAAGGAACCCAGGGGCTCGGAAGCCCATAGAAAATGACAGAAAGAAACGCGGACCCGGCCTAGACGCAAATCGAAACTGCACAAAGAACAGTCGCTTGGGAGAACCCAGGGGGGCGGGGGGAGAGCCTGCGGCCTGAGCGCGAGTCCCCGTCGCCCGCTAGGAGGTCGGGCGCGAGGACCCGGCCGCGGTGGCCCTTCTCTTCGCGTCCCCAAGCAGCGGAGAGCACGAGCCGCTGCCCGAGCCGGGAGAGCAGAAATGGGGTTTCGCGGTGCCCGGAGGGAGCGCGAGCCCCGGAGACGTTCCCATCCCAGACACGCCACTCGACCGAGGGGCCTCGGCGGGTCGGGGCCTGCGGCCTGGGCGGCGCTGACCGGAAGTGCACTGCGAAGTGCCCGCTGGGCAGGGCGCTGGCCGCCGGGCCGGCCTGGGCTGGAGCAAGGCCAAAGTCGGAGTCGCCGGGCTGGGGCGGGACGCTTCCGCCCACCGGCCTGGGCGCAGGTGGGAGAGGAAGGAGGCAGACACCGCCGACTGTGGAGGGCGGGGGTCCTCTGAATTGGGAAAAGACGGAACCCCAGGAATTCCATCTGAGACCCGTGAAAGTGGGGTGTGAGAGCAGGAATTCAGCTCTGACTTACTGGCTTGAGGGGGAAGTGCAGGGTCTGAGGTGGGGGCTGAGGGCCACTCCTTCTTGAGATCCCAAATGACAGACTAGCCCTGAACCCTCTGCGCCTCTCCCTACCGTATGGTGGAGGCTTGATACGGCGTCCGGTGCCAAGGCGAGTCAGCCTGGCAATTTCTGATGCATTATTACAGTGTGAGTTTTAATGTAGTTCGGTGTGACCCTGGCAGGACGGCCCTGGACCTCACTTTTCTCATCTGTAAAATGGGGATGGTAACATCCCACTCAAAGAAGTGTGTGAGGTTGAATGAAGTAAATGATGCCAAACAGCTGGCAGTGTGAGTTAGCAAGTAAATAATGCTTATGTTATTATTCATTTTAAATTTCTGGAGGTGTCTTCTGAACTGCCTCCATCCTGTCCTCTGGACAAGTCCCGCTCGTGGAAGTGAAGGGGAGAGGACTGGGAGAGCTCTGCTGAGGTGGTTTCTGGGACTTGCTTTGTTTTCTTCAGCCTGTAAGTTACATTCAGCTTAGACGGCATTGCAACTATTAAAGGTTGCTTCTCCCCAGCCCGTGGAGGCTGCCAAGCAGTAGCCCAGCTTTTGGGTCAAGTTTCCCATTGTGTGGGCTTTATCTCACAGACTGTGGGTCTCTCTGCAGAGTTTGTGGGTCTCTATCCGGGCTCTAGCCCACTCTCCCTGTGCTGTTGGCCACATTTTGAATATGCGTGGGTCCCTCTCTTCCTGGGACTCCTTCCATCTTGCCCACAGGGGGCTCCCTCCCCTCTGCGCTGTAACTGTGCTCCTCTGGCGCCTGTCACAGTCTTCAGGTCTCTGAGTTCACCCCTCAGGGGGGCTTCCAAACACCCACCAGTGTGCTTGAGAGGTGGGAGGGGGCAGGGAGGAAGCCGCTCATGGCCCTTCATCCCTGAAAGCTTGCTTGAGTTTTACCCAACCCCCAGCAAAGTTGAGGAGTGGGGGATGCTGGTGCCCCATCACCTCCTCTACACAACACTCCTACCCTCTCTTCCCATCCCGCCCCCCCAACCCACCCCCCCATCCCACCTCATTCCGGCTGCCAACAGCCCACTCGGGAGGGAAAGATCCCAGTTCTCGGTCCAGGATAAAGTGTATCTACACGCCCATGGTAAATCCTGCTTTTTACAGACTCACATATATCCGGTGTCTTCCACTGCTGAGGCGGAAATCTTCCCAAATGTCCCCAAAGCAACCCACTCCCACATCTGTGGAGAGAATTCCAGAGTCCCATCTCCAGAGGGACACCTCGGCAGGGGACAGATGGCATTTAGAAGGCAATTCAAGGAGCAAAGAGGGCCCAGGACTTACCATGCTCTCTGAAAAGCCTGCTTTCTGAAACCCTCCTACCTGAGGCCTGTGATATTCCCCCAGGAGGTGCACCTGGTGGGGGGGGGTGCAGGGGACACTATGAAGATGGAGAGAGTTGTGCTACGGGTGCCTTGTATCTGTGCCCAGGGCCGCCTGGACCCAGCTGCCTCCTGGGAGAGAGAAGGGGCCACAAGACTCCAGTCTTCCGGGCCCCCATCCAATCAACCCACTCCATCCCCCACCCCCACCCCCAGTCCTCCCTGGGGCCCTCCATAGAAGGGGAAGGCAGGTGTGTCCCGGGCTTAGAAACGAAGCCCCGTCCCTGTAACAGGCTAAATGTGAAGCGCAAGAGCTGGGGCATGCAGGTGTGGACCAGACACCCGTACGTGTACTCCTGGACCATGCACGAACATGTGCCAGACGCTTCCACACAGGTGACATCCCTGTGCTTGCTGGGAACACAGCTCTATACATCAGCCCACTGGTGTTTTTGGCATCTGGGCGCGTGTTTTACACCCGTGCGCGTGTATATGCAGAGACGAACGGATGCTCGTGCTGTTTTGCGTGCAGAAACATGTGCACGTACACTGCGTGGCGCTCTGTGCAGCAACACTGCTCACTCAGTGGCACACTGGCAAGAACGCGGGACTCAGAGGAAAGCGGGGGGCTGGGGGGGCGGTTTCCTCTCACTTGCTGTGTGCTTTTGAAAGAGGTACTTACTCTCTCAGGACTTCCCCCCCTCCACCCCCACCCCTTCTCTACTCTCCCTCA
>NW_027532589.1:4365928-4369892 GCF_008692635.1 Crocuta crocuta
CCTCAACCCCCCACCCCTGCCTGTGCAATGAAACCTTTTGATTCAAGACTCCCCTAGGACCCCCCTCCAACAATGGGACTTCATTAAAAGACTGGCCTAAAGCATTTGGGGGAGGAGTGGGGGTTTGGCAGAGTCCCCTGCCCTGTCCCTCTCCGCAAGTTGCCACAGGAGCGTAGCCCTCTCACCTGAGCCCAAAGTGAGAGAAGGACAAGTTCTCTGGTGGGGGTGGGGAGGAGAGGGGAGGATATGTTGCCACCTCCCCATGCAGAGAGGGAGCAAAGTTAAGGGCTGCTGCAGGGGGTGGGGGTGGGGGGCCGCCCTGCCCCTACCGCTGCCCCCTGCGCAGAGTGGAAGGCAGCCTATATTGCCAGAGGAATGGGTTTTCTCTAACACAGAAAGGAAAATCTAGGCTAACCATTGGAGGAACCGATGAACACGCTAGAGAAACACAGTGGACACCAGGACACAGGATAAGGAATTGGACGAGGGCGTCTCCACCCTGGCCTTGGCCTCTGGCCTCCAGGAGGCAGCCAAGGCTCACCCCAGCCCCTAAAACCAGGCCTTTTACTGAGGGTATTGGATGGGGGCAGGGAGGCGCATGCAGAGAGACTAGGACACAGTGACCTCCCTGGGGTTATCACCTCTGTCACAGAGCTGTGGGGGCCCAGGTAGGGGGTAGGCTAGCAGACCATTCCTTCTCTGTGCCCTGGGAAACTCAGCCAAGGGGGCCAGAGAACTGGGCACACAGGCACACACTCAAAAACACCAGGCACTACTGACATCCATATACCCCAAACACACACTTCCACCTCCCAAGCCTAAACAAATATACTCAATACCGCCCCTATACAAATACCCCCCCCACACAGTACAACCCCCAAACATATAAGCTTGCCCAGACACACAAGGCAGCCCCACACGCCCAAATATCTCCTCATCCATCCGCAGCCTCCTCCTGACCCTACTGAAGGAACAAGACTTTTGAGCAAGAAAACAGAGACCTTTGGCCCAGAAAGAGCCAGGGATCGATACTGTTTAGACTCGGCTAGCGTGTATTTCCTTCTGGGCCGAGGAAGATTTAAGTTTATGGGTCAATCCGATCATTTTTTTTTTTAAAAGGTAGAAAATGAGGAAGTTGGAAGCACACTCCAGTATTTATTTCGATGCATCCTCAGACTTTAATACCCAGGCGGCTCACTAAGCCAGCCTCATAAATCAGAGAAATCAATGCCTGTTTATGATTATTATTACTTTCTTTTTTCAGAGGGGGAACAAGAAAGAGATCCGACCAGAGTCCTCTCCCTCTCTCTCATCAGCCCCAATCAGGAAGAAAGGAAAGTAAGGATGGAGGAAGGCAAGAAGGTGGGAAAAGTCAGGGCCTTGGCCAGATGCCTGACGTAAAGTCAGGTGCGAAGTGTAGATACGACACAGAAGATGCACAGCCACAGACAAGGCATGGACCAAATATTTACATCCTCAGAGCTTCAGATTCCTCCACTGGAAAAAGAAAATTATCTTTGCCCATAAGGATTGGAAGATAAAAGGAGATATGGGCAAGAAATCAAATTACATAATGATGACCCATCTATACACTTTGCTAGTGCAATCCTAGGGAGGGGTAAAGTCCTCCTCCCTCTCCCCCAGGGTTAAGAGGAAGAGCTCTTAGCTTTGACCTCCTGAGAGTGCTGAAGAGGTGCCTTAAGGAACAGGATAGTTTCTGGAGTTGCTGCTTGCATTGGCCTCTACCCCAGCTGCTAGATCTGGTGGTTTTGAAGGGGTTTAAAGACCCCAAGGGCCACCGTGAAAGAAGGGCAAAGAAAGGGTAGCCCCATTTCCAGGCACTCGAAGGATAAGGTTCTCTACAGAGCAGGGAGCCCCCCTAACACCACATGTGGATGTGGCTAGATGTTCTGAGCTACATGGATGAAAGGAGGAAGATGACCAAGTCTCAAACTCTATAACCCGAAGCCCTGGAAAGTCTGAAGATCCCAGGCCCCCTTCCCCACCAAGTAAGGCAAAGGAGGTACTTCCAACCACCAGAAAATCATTCATCTGGGCCACCCCAGGGAAGGGCCCAGGCCTCTGCTTCCCTTTCTTCACTCAAGGATTGACTGAGCGCCCATTATGTGCAGAGATCAGTCTACACGTCCCAAGAAGGCGTGAAGGGGGGAAAGACTGACTGCAACGAAGTTGAGAATCCATGACAATACCACATCTACTGTCCAACTCCATGCCACTGAACCTCAAGTCCCTAATCCCTTGAGCAAGGACCTGGAGCCTGCTAGGCATGGCCACCTCCCCAGATGTAGGCCCAAATCAGCAGGAAGTTTTTCAAGGAAAAGGGCAGAATGGCCAGCCATTCTCCCTTCTCACAAAATCAGTCCTGCAAAAACAACAGGAAGGAAACCCAAGGGAGGAACACGGAAACAGAGCTCCCATGCATTTACCTCAGGCCCACAAGCACACCTACGAGCACTCTGGTAGGTGTGCAAACACAAATGAACACACGCCATGAGCTCACAAACATCCAAGCATGCATCCAGTTACAGAGCCATGAACACACAGCGAGCACCATCCTCGCACATGTAGGGACACACAGGACCAGGTAGGTACCTAGAGATGTGCCTATCCTTGCACATGGTCACATATGCACGCAAGTTTGCTGGGACACCTACACATCTAGCCACACGCGTACAGGCACATACGCATGTATTTCAGAAGACAGGAAGGAAGGAGGAAAGGAGAATCTATCATTAAAAACACAAGTCCTGGACAAAAAGATGATACCTCTTGAGGAGGGGCCCATGGTGCCTCTTCTCAGTCCCTGAATATAGGGGGCCCAGTGTCTGCCCAGAAGGATAGGCCCCAGGGAGGGGAGTAGGGGGCAAGAGTGCAGACATTTCCCTCTGGGAAGTTCACGTGTCCTAAGGGTCCTGAAGGCTGGTGTCTGCGCCCCCCTCAGTCAGGAAGCAAGCCTTTGTTGGCATTCTGAGAGTGACCCCGCTTAGGTCTGGGGTTTGGCGCAGGCAGGCTTGTGCCCTCTTGGGAGTCGGGCTCAAAGCGATCCCAGCAGCAGTCCGCTGCTGCTTTGCACAGCGTCCCAGGATCCGGGCCTCCTCTCCCTGGGCTGTGCGAGACCATGATATCCATGAGATCCGCCGGCCGGCCGGGAGAGGATCCTTGGGCAGCCAAGGACCCGACGCGTGGCCTACAGAGTCGCTTCGCCTACGGAATCGCTTCTCCGAACTATTGGCGGTGACATCCAGGCGGCCGAGGGGCCAGGCCCAGAGGCCAGGCCGAGGAGGCGTCGGCCCCAGTGGGCAGCTCAGAACTGGGGGCAGCCCCTCACGTCTGCCCCGCCTTGGGCAGGCCTTCTGCTTCCGGAGGGGAACCCACCAAGCCAGACCCGCACCAGGCTGTGGGTGGGGGTAGGAAGGAAAGAAAAGGGAAAGGGGCAGGCCGAAGCGAGGAGGAGAGGAGCAGGTTGAACAAGAGGAAACCAAAGCCAGGTTGGCCCTGGCCCCGCACTGGCAGCGCCGGACAGCCCGGCAGTGTTTCCGGAGTGAGCACTGAGGTTTCGCCCTTAGGCTCCTCTGGACGCAATCGGGAGACCAGGCGTGGGCCTCCCTCCAGGGCCTCCGGACCCCGGACCTACGCGGATCTGGGCCGCCTCTACCGCCGCGCGCCCTTCCTGTCCCCGGTGCTTCGTTGTGCGCTGGTCTGCAGGCCGCCGGACCATCCGGTGCGTGCGCGGTGCGCGCGGGAGCGCCGGGCCCTCCGAGCCCCGCGCCCGCGCCCTCCCCGACCCCGCAAGGAGGAGGGCCGCCAGCGCCTCGTGAGCACAGTGTACACTTTATTTCAGACTACAGGTTTCTGAACATAATAAAATCTTTGGCTTGTAGCGGCGGTTCAGTCTCGCAGTCTGTGGGGTCGTATTTCTCAACAAGTCTCCGGAAAACGAAAG
>NW_027532589.1:4369899-4370175 GCF_008692635.1 Crocuta crocuta
GATCGCTACACATATTTCTTTTTTCCTTACCTGAAATTAAATATATACAAGGTGGTAAGCGGTTTGGCTAGATAGAGCTTTAAGGAGTTCGCAGTTTCGCCCCTTATACCGTGAATAGAGAATAGATCTTATTTTTCGATAGCACCTGTCCGAGTCTCTCTCCCTTTTGAAACATGTTTCCTTCCAACGTGACTCTCCATTCTGAGAATCAATCTCTCTCATCTCTCTCATCTCTCTCTCTCTCTCTCTCTCTCTCGCCCTCCTGTGCTCTGATTC
>NW_027532589.1:4370238-4370542 GCF_008692635.1 Crocuta crocuta
GGATGGTGGTGGTGGAGTGGTTGTACAGTCCCTGCGCCATGAGGTGCAGCGCCAGGCCGTTCTTGATGCCGGTGGCTTTCTTGATCTTGGCGCGCTTGTTCTGGAACCAGATCTTGATCTGGGACTCGTTGAGGCTGAGCTCCTGGGCCAGGGTCTGCCGCCGCTGCTCCGTGATGTAGCGGTTCGCCTGGAACTCGGCCTTGAGTCTCTGCAGCTGCTCGGCCGTGAACGCCGTCCGCGGCCGCTTGTCCTCCTTCTCGTTCTTTTTCTTCTTCAGCTTCCTGGTGCGCGGACCTGCAGCGGC
>NW_027532589.1:4370554-4373760 GCF_008692635.1 Crocuta crocuta
CCTAGCGCGGTCGCCCGGCCGCTGGGGTCGCCAGGTTCCCTTCTGGGGGCCAGACGGTCCGCGGAGGAGAACTGGCCGAGCTTGTCTGTACGCCCCACACCCCGCTTCGGAACCAGACAGCCGCGTGCCAGGCTTAAATCCCATAATCCAAGATGGAGAGACATTTGGAGCCCCGGCCCGTGCATCCCAGACTTGGAGGTCAGGGGCCTGCTGTCTTCACAGCCCTGGAATAAAAAGAGGCTCAAGACTGGGCCAGTGAGGACACTAGGGTAGGGCTGCCCTGAGGGAACTGCCAGCCTGCAAACCGATCCTCCCTCCCTTCTGAAGAGGCGCACCCACACCCAGCAGGGACAATAAGACCCCATCTGCTTGTGGCTACTGACCCCAGAAATACGCGGATAAGGAGGGGGCCTGAGGGGGCTTGCCTCGATCCAAAGTCTTTGGTGTGTGTTCTCTCCACCTCTCCTTCCTCTTTGGCCTAAGGGAAGCCCCTTCTAGAATCTCAGGCAGATACTGGCCACCCCCTCCTCTGAAGAGAGAGACAAGGCCAGCTCACCCAGTTGCACACCTTACCCACATGACCCTGGCCCCAAGGATTCTCAGCTTCGCCCCCTGGATGGTGCCTGTGAGAAAGGGAGGACCCTCACCGCTCCTCCACCGAGCTCTCTCTTTTGCACACATGAGCTATGGTTTCAGGACTGAAAAGTCCTGGGTAACACAAACAGGCCACATATGCTCTCCCTGCCCCTCGAAGACTTCTGCGAAGACACTGCATCCTTCTTGACCCCATCCCTGAGCAAAATCTGGGCAGAGGGACAGGGACGGAGGGACAATAATAACAGAAATCTGTGCTTTGCCCCTTCTGCGGATATGGGAAGAGGCTCGAGCAAACCTCCCCAGGAAGGTGACGCCTCTCCCAAAATCTAGTCTGGGAAGAGAGCCGCCCTGGAGCCCAGGCCTGCAGAGACGAGGGGGAAAGAGAGGCAGCCCTGAAAGCCTGCACTGCAGTCTACCAGCCTTACACCCAGGTCTTCTGGAGCACCTTCGTGGTGGGCCCTGTCGCCACTATGGGAATTTACTGAGCCAAGTTAAGTCCCTGTCAGGGCCTTTTAATATCTGAAACTGTCTGGAAAGAAGGGTCTTCACCAGCGTCTCCAAACCCAGCAACAGAGGGTCAAGCTGGGCTGCTGGCTCCTGGGACAGGCCAGTGCCCGAGGTCACCGGCTGTCCTGTGACAAAAGAGTCCGGGCCTGGCGAACCGCAGGGACTCAGGTCTGGGTTGAGGTTCATCTCCCTGAACTGCTCCTGCGGGAGGAGACAGGACCCTGCCTCCCCAGGCCCATAAGAAGGGAAGAGGCTTAGAACAAAGGCAAGGCCCACTCCTAAGCTCTGTGCAGAGACGACTAAAAGGTAGGGTGGGGAGGGAGGACGGCCTTAGTTTGGATTAGTAATTAGCTGCGCGGGCAGAGATGGCCCAGGAAAAGTGCACACCCCCAGAAAGGCCCGGCTGTGCCTTGTGCGTCCAGGTTGCTGTTAAGAGTGCTGTTGTGTATGTGTGTTCAGAAGCACAGACACTGGTAATAAAATCGTAGCCTCCTGGCCGGCCTGAGCCGCACAGCCTGACAGCTCAATCACTCTATCCATCAGGCGAGTCAATCAAAGCAGCTTTTCGGAGGTTCAGGGAGCCCGACGTGTCAATAACGGGGCTCGAGATGGCGGGGGCTGATAGCGCGCATCGATCCGCGCCCGGCCGGCAGCCGTGGGGAGGCTAGACACCAGCCGGACGAACCCGGACGCCTGCAACGCCCATCGTAGGCCAGGATGCCCCGCCGCCCTCATCGCAGGGCCCACCGGCCTCCCTGGGGCGGCCGCCCCTGGAGGCGGGCAGGCCCAAGCCTCCTCTCCTCTCCTGCGGCCTTGGGCTGTCCCAGCGCAGGTCCCTTCGGCCTCGGGTTCTCCTAGCGCAAGGGACGTGCAGAAAAAGGGCCGAAGGAAATCAAGAAAAACAACCTACGGCTGGCGGAAATGTGCTAACTGGCAGATACCGGGGAAGAATGGAGCGAAAGGAGGAAGGGGCCGGGCCGGGAGGGTGTCTGAGCCGGTGGCGCGGAGAAGCTGCCGAGGAGGAGGCTGCCAGTCATGCCCTGTGACCCAGCGATCGGGCGGGAGCCGAGCCGGACGGCCTCCTCTCCTCTCCCAGGGTCTGGGAGCTCTAGAGAACCAGGAGCCCGGGACTCCCGGCACCGACCGGTTTTGGCAACCGCCTTTCCCTGGATTCTACCCACCCGGGGCAGATTCTCTTGCCTCCCAGGCCTGGGGAAGAGGGACAGCGATCGAAGGATTCTCTCTCTGTGTGTGTCCTCAAATCTATCTCCATGTAAAGAAACTCCACAGAAAATATCGAGCTGGGGTTTGTGTGGTAAGCACACAAGGCGCTGATTTCTCTGATCAGGGCGTTGCTCGAATTCGGCCTCCTCAGGACCCGGCTGGCGGGATTGCAAGACCCAGATCACTAGGCCCACCTTCCCGCCGCCTCTTTATCTCTCTCCCTGGAAGAAAAATCAATGACTGATTGTGTCTTTCCTAAGAATAATAAAGGCAAAACACAAAGAAGGCCCGAGGGGCTCGGAGTTCAAAACCAAAAGATCCAGCTTCTCCCGCCAGGAGTTGTAGCCTCTCTAGCTGGTGGCCGCAGAGGCCAGGAGCGCAGAACTGGGGGCACACCCGGCTGTGACTGGGACGGGTGAGGAGGAGGAAGCAGGCGTGAGAGGAGAGAGCGCCCGAGGCCGCGTTTGCTCTCCCCAGCACGTTGGCGGCTGAGAGTTCGGGGGACCAGGCGCAGCCCGGGGTTGGGTACTCACCGGAGGACGGACGATCCGAGTAGCGCGTGCAGTACACCCAGGCCGGCCATACGAGGGGCTGCTGCGAGTCAGTNGCCTGGATCGCTCGCTCTTATCGAGCAGATAGATCTCGCTGTCTCTCCCTCTCTCTAATTTGTAGACATCCAGATATGGAGACACTTGGCTATTTCTTTTTTTCTTTCTGCAACCAGATTCAATGGTTTTAAATGGGGAGTAAGCCACGGCCAAAAAGGAGGGGGGGAAAAAAAGAAAGCAAGAAAAAAGAAAGCAAGAAAAAAGAAAAAAAGCTCCAAGAAATTTTTTTTCTTAAAGGGAAAAAAAAATAGTCTTTAAAGTCTAGCCATC
>NW_027532589.1:4373850-4376261 GCF_008692635.1 Crocuta crocuta
ACTCTCTCGCTTAAAAAAAAAATCACCCAGGCACACTTTTTGCCTTCAAACCGGAAGCACGTGAGTCAGGCCGCACGTGTGCGGGGCCAATGGCGAGCCAGGATTCGCGCTGACACCCGGGCCCCGGCCCAATGGGCGCGCGCGGGACTTTGCGGATAAATAATCCGGGGGTGGCGGCCGCTGGCGGAGAGGGGGCGCCGGGGCCAGGGCCCCNAGGGGCAAAGGGAGGGGGTGGATTTCGAGGTGTAGGCAAATAGAGAAGCAACTCCATAAACAACTTGTTGGAGAAATGCAGGATTATGGGTGCGTGCGCGCCGGGCATAGGGTCAGGAGGTAGGGGGGCCTAGGCTCTTTTACATCCCTTTGCCTAAGAAATGGGGCAATGGGTGAAATGCTCTGTGTGTGTGTGTGTGTGTGTGTGTGTGTGTGTGTGTGTGTGTGTATGTAGGGAGACGGCTTGAGACGAAGAGGGTCAGAGATGTGGAATAGACCTAGAGTTGGTTACTTTGAGTTAATGAGTTTATTTTTCATAAATAACAAACCCCGGAGGCCAGCTGCGCCTAGCTAGCACCGTCTGTTGGTAGGTTTTGAAGTGCTTGCCGGCCAGCTATTGCGTGTCCTTTCGGTAGGAGCCGTACCCACGTCCTACCCTGTCCGGGACCTTCGACAACCCCCGGGAGCTGTCCTGGCGCCATTAAGCCAAGCCCAGAGGGCGCGAGAGAGCCCGAGCGCCGGGCTAGCCGAGCGCCTGTTCATTCCCTGGCGGCCGGAGTCATCCGGGCAACGTTGAGTTGTCCTGGGCGGGCCCCTGGGCCAGGGTGCCTGCCGTTGGGTGCGCGACGCGCAGCTTTTGGGTTCAGGGCAACCTCCGTGTGAGATTTTCCTGCAAAGTGAAATCAAACAGATGAAAATGCTGCGCCCTAAGTATTTGCCCTTAGCCAGCTGACGATGTGGACAACTACTTTGCCCTGTTGGCCCAAAGCTCCCTGGAAATACTCCCGACTCCCTGGAGGCCTCTGGCTCTAGCCCTGAGTGTTCTTCCCAAGCTTTGGGGCGCCGCGGAGGTTCATGCCACTCCCACGCTCAGGAAGACCAGTCTCCAGCCCTCTGGTCTCTTTTTTGCGGTTTCCTGATTGAAGCACCCTAAAAGTTTCAGGTGGCCAGGGATGCGGGGAGGGGGGATGGGGGCAGGTGAGGCTCTGGACGCCCGCGGGGTTTGTCTGCCCAGCTGTTTTGGAAGGCCTGGCTCAGACTGTGTTCTGAAGCCTGCGGGCGGTACCCGAGAGTGGCTAGGGAGGAGGGCTCCGGCAACTTAGGCCTTCTCGGGAGATCTTATCTTGGAGCTCCAGCGAACCCGTTCTCCCTGCCGGCCATCCTCAACTGGGAAAGGCTCTCTGGGGATATTGTCCTATAGGACAATGCAAAATAATTCCCTCGTGCTGCCGAAAAGCCACAGAAGGTTAGGAGGAAAATAAAACGAAAATCACAACGAGCCAAAAACCACCGCAGGAGCCGAAGTTTCTCAGAGGAGCTGGTGGAGAGCCGGAGTTCTGATCGCTGGCTGCATCGGTCAGCCCCGTGGAAGGTCTTCCTCTACCCGGGGTTCTCAGAGCTCCTGGCTAGACGGGCCCAGTGGCCTGGGGGCTGCCAGGACCATTTTCCGGAGCGCTGCGCTAAGCAGGCCCGCCGCGATCTCCTCAATTCTCCCAAGCTGTCCCCCAAACCCCACCTTGGAGTCTACCAGCTCCTCTTCAGTTCTCCACCCAAGGGCGCCCCGAAATCTCCCGGCGCCCCCATCTTTTCTCGCCGAAATGGGGGGGGGATTTTATTTATATTTAAGTTCGCAAAATTGAAATCTTTATCCCGCAAGCGAGCGTGGGTACTTAATTAAATTCTAATTAGGACACTATCAATATCCTATTTAGCCGCGTAGCTTTTGTGCGCCGCGGTCCCTTTCAGCGCCGTAAATAGGGTCTCGACGCCTTATCTCGCCTGCAGGAGACGCCTCGAGAAGGGCTGCGGAAGATAATTTATAGGTTTTAATTACTCTTCATTCCGCCTGATCAGCTTGGCGTTCATCACAGGCCTGTGAATAAAACCCTGGTCAAAAGCTCTGTCACATCGCGCTGGCAAGACGCTTAATCAAAGTGAGCGGCCCCGCGCGCCGCGCGGCCCGGTTCCTCCACGTAATTTCCAGCCAGCTGATAAAGCCAGCTGAATAATGCGGCGGCCCTTTGGAGACACCATTTACAGAAATGACTTTATTGACGGCTTAACGTCGGTAATTCATTTTACCTTTCATGTAGTGGAGCCCGGATTTGTTACAGTAATGGGATGATAAATGCACCCGCGGCCCACGAGCTCCGGCTGGATTAGGCGGTGCTCCCGCGCGCTGGCTGGTCCCCCCCCCC
>NW_027532589.1:4376392-4394442 GCF_008692635.1 Crocuta crocuta
GCTTGTCCCCCCCCCCACCTCCCCCAGGGCAGGCCCGGCGCCCCTGACGTTCGGCACTCTGCACCCAGCGCCGTCAGCTCTCCACGACCCCCACCCGGGCCCACGCCCTGAAAATGAGCCTACCTTGCTAGCGGGTTGGTGTCCTGGCAAGCCGGGAAGTGAGATGTGTGAATGCTAAGAGTGAGCAAATGTTGGCTGAGATGGGTGTGTAAGGGGTCCAGAGGACTCGGAATGGGCTCAGGACTGGGCGTGTGGGTGAGGAAGTGCCGGCAGGGTGAGCTGTGAGTATGTGGGTAAAGGGGTTGGGTGCATATGGAGTGATGTGTGTGGACGTCTGAATACATCTGTGTGCCTGTACGTTTGGGGGTACTCATTTCCGCCTTTGAGAATTAAGGAATTTCTTCTAACCTGGTAAATATCCAGGTGGGGAGGGCCAGGAGGTAGACTGGAAGCAGGTGGGGGAATCTAGGAGGAAGAGAATGAAGTCCCTTTCTCCAATGGCCCTCTGCTCCTGGGCCAGAGGTATGGAAGTTTGGGGACACTCAGTGCCCGCTTGCCTTGCCTTGAAGTTCTGAGTTGTACAGTTTACCCAAGGCAAGAGACTCCACAGAAGGCCACTGATCCAGGCACATCTGTGCAATAGACTGTCCATCCCCAAGTTCGGCTTCCATACCCAGCCCACATTAAAGTGGAGAATAAGGAAAAAAAAATTTTTTTAGTTTAAATGCTGAAGGGCGCGGGACCCTTATGATTTACTTCCCCTCTTGAGGGAAGGAGGGGGCCCAAAGAGAATTTCGATGGTGGGGAAGTGACATAAGCAGGACAGAGAAAGACTCCAACCCTTCTGACTCTCTCCCATTCCCATGTTTCCTCCATCTTCTGTGTTCTTTGCGGTTAACAGAGGCATCCACTGAGCGAAAGGCACCTGGCTAAACACACAGGAAGTGTGTTTGTGTGTTTGGGGGTGCAAGAGAAGGCTGAGGGTCATACAACAGGAAGACTGACAAGTGCTTCTCAAGGTGAAGGCTGAGAAATTATACCTTTGTGTCTCCTCTTTCCCATTCTTGCAAAAACCACTGATCAGCTTGCAGAGTGGCCCATGGCTGTGGGGGCCAAACCCCATATTTGTATCTATTTGCTTGTGTCTGCAAGAGCCACAAAGAGTGCCTGTTTGTGTCAATGTATTTGTGTGCACAGCAGGAGGCTTGCGTATGCACACTTCAGTGTGCACACCCACATCTGCCCCACCGGCTGGGTGGGGCTCAGAGAAATGTGTCCGCTGAGGGGTTGGGTGCACGCTGTGCAGAAGAGAAAGATCCTCCGCCAGCCTGCGTTCCCGCAGAATTCCAGATTTCGTTTAGGCAGAGACCGATATCATGGCCCTGACGGCTTTCTCCTCTCTTTTGAGGATGGGAGTGAGGAGAATCATGAAGGAGACCCTTGCAGCCTGGCCAGGCGTGTGCGCGATGGGCTGAGAGTGCGAGCGTGTTGCATGCACACGGTGGTAATCGCATTTCGAGTGTAGATCAGATGGCGGTGGGGCCTCGTGGCGCGGGACATGAATGAGTTGTCGCAACACAATAGCGTGCAGCCTTCCTACGGGGACTGGGTGACCAGCGGTTTTGTTGGGAGTGAATGCGAGGAGATTTCTGCTACAAGTACTGCGGTATTATTATGAGCCAGAAGGTCAGACTATACATCGCAGGTCCCCAAAGCCTATAGACCTTGGGAAATGTGGGGCCTCGAGCCACGTCATTGTACCTGACAGTCCTTTCAATAGACTAATTCAATTAGCGCTCTTGGTTTTGGTCTTCATTTGGAGGCGATAATAATGTGTGGGGTGGGTGGGTGCAGGGGGATTCGTTGGGTATTGGTTAGGGATCCTAAGCCATTCTGCCCGAAGCTTGGAGTGGGGCTGGGAGAGGCGGGGGAAGGGAAAAGGCTGAGATGGGTGGGGGGTGCGTGGGAGGCAAACCATGGAAAAGAAAATGCTCTGTTGACTCTTGAAATTGGGGCGGCAGCTTTGTTTGCAGATGGCCCAGAAGGCTGGGGGGGTGGGTGCAGGGGGGCGCCAGGGAGAATTTNAGAAAGGAGGAAAGAAGGGAAAAGGAAGGAAGGAAGGAGAGAGGCAGGGAGGGAGGGATGGAAGGTGAGTTGTCCCCTTTGGGGATTTCAATATCTGGATCTATATCCCCACCATTCTGCCTTCCCACAGGGCTTTCTCCCTTTTATCCGAGGGAGCAGTTCACAGCACGAACCTTTTTGTGAAGAAAAGAAAGGGTTTGCTTTTTTGTTTGGGTTTTTATTCCTCTCTAAAGCCTAATCGAGCTGAGAAAATTAAGCCCTTTCTTCACCTGACTGTGGGAAATGGGGGGAACCTTTCAGTGATTTCTGTCAATTGCACCCGGTGGTGGTCAAGATTGGGAGAGGGGTCCCTGGGCCCTGGTTTCCTTATTGAGCCCCACGGACTGCAACGGGGGCCAGGGGCTGGCGGCTGGGACGCCAGCGCATAAAGCCCCCGACTAGTTGCTGCTGGAGGGTTGATGAGCCTGCTTAGGACTGCGCGGGGACAGACCCCTGGGCTCCGATTAGGGAAAGCCTTCCCCCTTCCCTCTGTCTACCCCCAAACCACTCTTGAGCTGGTACCGCACAGCTAGCCAGGCCCCTGCAGCCGAAGATTTTAGAGCTCACGGTTCCCGAAAGGAAGGCAACCACACACACTCTACATCTTTTTCACTTTAATCAAACAGCCTGCTTTTCTCCTTACACCGAATTCCACCCAAACGCCAGAACCAAAACGGGAACACTGTATCCTCCCCCCACCCAAAAGTAATAAAATCCGGAGTAAATTCAGCGTCTACGGTGGAATTTTCTGCTCTCCTTTATTTTGCTTTTCTCCCCTCTCACCCCTCCCCCTCTCTCGGGGATGCCCTGAGCCCAGGCACCCCCTGTGGCGGAAGGGGCTCCTGGCCCACCCCAGTCCCCACCTGTCCAAGTGGCGGCTCCCACCTCGATCCTGCTAGGCGCGGGTCGGAGTCCACACCGGCTGGCCTCGAGCGTGTGCACGCTGGTGGGTACCAGGGTGGGAGCGAGTGAGGAGGGGCCAGCGCGGCTTCTGGGTTCTGTCGCCCCCTCGGCTCAGTCCATGCTCCCCGGCAGGGAGGTCCGGACCCAACGTCAAAGTTGGGGACAAAAAAATAACTCGAGAAAAGAAGAAAAAGCACAGCATCCAAGTCCTCTGCATAGGAAGGCTCCAAGCCGTGTTCTTTCTGCTTGCCCCAGAGTTAACTGTCCTTCCTCCTTCTCCTTCCCTGGACTCCCGGAGGGGTGAGAGGTTGTCCCTGGGATCGTCTCCCCTCGACCTGCGAAAAGGAAGCCGAAGTCCGCGCCCCCAGCTCTCTCCGCTGCTTCCTGTCCCGCGCCTTCCCGCCTCCCTCCCCGGGGGCTCCGGAGCGCCAGCCCGGCCGCGCCCCACTTCCGTCCTTTGGGACGCAGCCTCCCGACCCTCATCCCCCGGAAGGTGCGGGACAGGCTCCCGGCTCCGGTCGAGGTCGGCGCTGCAGGCGGCTGGCGGGGAGGCGAGGGAGGGAAAAGTTTAGTCCGGAAGGGGAGCGGGCGGGGAAGGGAAGTGTCAGGAGGCCGGAGTGGAGAGGGAAAGGGGGCGAGAACCTTGAGTCGGCCCCCCACTCCACCCCACCTCCTTCTTTCCCAGACTGGATCGCGTGCGGGTGAGGCGGGAGGGGAGGGGTCCCTGCAACGCCGAGGCCTTCCCCAGCCACCTTCCCTGTCCGCTTGCTCCGTTAGAAACCCGGGTGAGGGACGAGTGTGCGCCGCGCGCGTGCGTGTTTGTACGTGACTCTGTGTGTGCGAGGCTCCAGGTGAGTGAGTGAGTGTGTGTGTGTGTGTGTGTGTGTGTCCGGGCGTGCATGGGAGGCTTGTGTGCATTTTCTGTGTCTAATTCCAAAGTGCTTGCGCTATGTTCGCGTGTGCAAGTGTTGTGTGTGCATGGGCGTACGTGCCTGTGCCTGTCGTGCCTAGAGTCTCCATGTGCGCGTTTTTGAGCGAGCTGGAGATGGGAGAGCAACTCCCTTTACCAAAGGCTTTGGAAGTGCAGTGTTAAGTGCTCCGATCCCAAACCAGCTGCTCGCCTCCCACCCCCATCCCTACCCCACCCCCTCTCCCTACCCCACAGCTCTACCCGGGAGTCAGGGAACTATGCAAAGGCAGAGGAGGCAGTTGTTTAAATGTAGAATCAAATAGTCACTGGCTTTTTTCTTCCCTTCCAAGACCAACCTATGCAACTCCAAATCCCTTCAGATGCAGCGTGATTGGGGGGGGGGGAAGGAGGGGCAACACGTGGCGAGGTCAAGATCAAAGGGACTTCAGGGAGCACAGGGACCCAAAGCCCACTCCACAGATGACACAACTGAGACCTGGAGAAGGGAAGGGACGAGGTCAGGGTCCCACAGAGGCTGCCACTTGTTGTAGGGCCTGCCAAACTAGCTCAGAGCCACAGGCATCTGAGTGTTGTCCTGTGGCCTCTCCTAACCCTGGCTGCCAACCAATCCATTCATCTCCAAGTGAGGTTTGCTGTCTCCGCAGTACGTGTGTTGGTGCGGGGAGGGGGGACAGTGAGGACCCCAAGGCAGGATCTCTTGGCATTGGGAATGCAGTGGGCAGGAGGGGGAGACACAATCCCCCCTCTTGTAGGGTCTCTCTCCACCGCCCAAGGAGTCAGCTTCCTCTTTGCCCCCACTCACCGTCAGAACTTTCCAGGCGTGAATGGTACTGTTAGAGTTGGGGGGTTGGCTGGCCTCACTTCCCGCGGAGATGGGGTGGGATGGTAGAACACCGACCCCAAAGCCATTCCAGGCACGTCCCTCCCCTCCCGCGCCAAAGACACCCGCCCCAAAATTGTTATGCAAAGGAGTCAAGTGTGTGATCTTCTGGTGATCAAAGCCTCAAAGCCAAATATTAGAGGAGAAGTCAATAATGGATGAGCAGATTAAGAAACCCATCTCGCGGACAATTATCGTCGCAATTGAAAAAGCGCCCTCTTCCTCTAAATCTCCCTCCCCCCCTATATAAAACTAAAAATCAGATGAAGGATGGGAGTTGGGGATGGTGGTTGAGAAAGGCTGCAGCGGAGCTTGCTCGAATGAAAGCCTGCATGGACGTCTTTGTTGAGGGGAGATAACGCCCCCTAGGGGTGACCCCAATGGGTCCCGGTGTTTTCTCTGGCCAAGGGGGCAGAGCCTTGCTCTCTGCACCCAAGGTTCATTGCCCCTTAGAGCGTGAAGCTTCTCAGAGCCGCGAGGCTAGAATCAGGGTTTCTAGGGATTTTCTCTTCAAACCATTGGGCACCCAGCCTGAGCTCCCGCTACACCCCTTGCTTTCCCCTTTCTCGGGAGAGGGACCCTAAGGCCGGTGGTTAGGGCAAGGAGCAAGGTCAGAGGGGCACCGGCGAATTCCCGGCCGGTTTTCCTGTGAGGAATGCGCCACCTGTCGGTGCTATCTCAGAGCTGCACCTGTGTGTTGCTCAAGGGTCCGTCAGGCTGTGGGGAAGAGGTTTGTTATTGAATTCCCTGGACCCCAAGAGCAAGAAATCTGGCCTCTTTCCTGTCAGCCAATGCCTGACTGAGGAAAGACAATGGGATCAGGAAGGGATCCTTCTTGGAATCCCCTTGCCTCATGAGAGCCAAAACTGGAGAGAAAAACTTATGAAGGGCTATTTCTCTGTGATTCAGAAAAGTAGAAAATACCTGAGACACGAAGGGGGGGGGGCTCTGCATTGGGTTTCAGGGACTGGGTTTCTTAGTCCCCTCTGTCCCCTCTGTCTTGCTATGTGACCTTGAGCAGGTCCCTGTTTCTCTCTGAGCCTGTTTCTTTATTCCTAAACTGAAGGAATCAGATTAGATAGACCCCTTCTTACCTCTGACCTTCAATCTGACCTTCAATCTGAGCTATATCTGTAGGACACGTGTGTCTTATCTTCCTTCTATTTCTAGCTCTTAATAGATCGTGGACCTTTATATGCACTTATATCCTAATCTCGTATACACATTCAATATATAGCTGCTTTGATGACAGTATGGTTTTCTCAATTATCCAAAGATTTCATTTGACAGGGGTCAGGATGTTTCTTGGCCCGAATTATCTTAAGAAGTGCCCTTTTACTCAATTCATTCTTTTTTTAAGAAACAAGAAAACTGTGTTGACTTTGCAGTGTGAACACGTGGGGAGGACCCACGTCACGGGGCCAGTGAGAACATAGTCACTGTGCCTGTGGAAACCCACGAGAAAACCCAGGCCCCAGATTTCGGTCAGTGTCAGACAAAGGACCAAAGAAGAACCGAGGCTGGGAGAACGCTGTAGCCACGGACACTCTGAGACAACCGCCGCCGCCGCCCCGCCCCGGGGATCGGAGCTAACCAGGGGGCTCCGGATGGACAATGTGCAGAGAGCAGAAAAGGCATCGAGACAATGAAGGGTAGCTCAAACCTCAAACGACTTCCCCTTGAACTCTCCGTGAAGTTAATAAAGCAGGAAAGCTGGAGGTGGGGACAATATTTTCCTCGAGTTACCGAGTTACCGGGAGATCACTTGCATATGCGAACTTCAGCTTGGAGTTCCGGGCTTGCTAGCTGGAGGGGAGCGTGGGTTCCGTGGGGTGAGTCCCTTCCATAAGGCCTGACATCCAAGCACAGGGCAGCAGGGCCGAGTTAGGGGACTTGAGCAGCCCCAAATGGCCCCGCGGCGGAGGGAGCAGCAGGCTGGCGCGCTAGCCTGGGCTTCAGCTCCCCGAGTGGCCAGAAAGGCCCTTTTGGCGGCTTCCTGGCAGCTGGGCGGAGGCCAAGCGTCCCTCCCCCAGGGAGTCGGAACGTCCCTTGGGGCCATCAGAGGAGCTGCCATTTTGAACCCGGGACCCTTTGCTTTCCGAATGGAGGGGACGTTTCTAGTCTTTCCGTCTGTGAATCCAAGAATCGTTCTGGGACTCCAGGTCCCCTCGGAGGCCGTGAATTTTAGCGTCTTGACAACCGGCTGCGCACATGTGCGATTCAGGCTTAGGGTTAGTGTTCCTATTTAGAGATGGGAAAATCGAGATCGGAGCTCTGGTTATTTGTTCTGTGAACGGCATTCTGAACGCAAACCAAGGCTTAGTTAGTGGCCTGGCCCTGATATCCCAGTCCTCTGTGTGGCTCTGGATTTTTCGCCAGCTTCCGGGAGGTCCAGTCCCACTCATGACCGAGGGTTGGCGGTTCTGATTATCGGAGACTCACACCGCTTGTGACACCAGCGCTTTCCCAGCCGCTCAGACCTGACCCAGGAGATTCTGAACTCTGTACCTTTAGGCCTGCGTGTAGCAGTCCTGGGGTCAACCGCCTCCGCACTAAGCCCCATCTGCCTGGGAAATTGGGAGCTCCAGGCCTGGGCCTAGAAAGGCCGGCACTCAGGGACCTGTGGGCAGCCCGGAGCGGGCCAGGAGCTGTGGGCTGAGCAGGGTGGACGCAGGGACACTGTCTCAGGATGGCCCCCGGGGAACAGCCCGGACTCTGTCTCTATCCTGTCTCCACCTAGACTCTCCCAGGCGGACCACGCAAGGGCATTCAGGAATCAAAGTCAAGATGCCCTCCTGCCCACCCTCAGGCAAGTGCTTTGCCAAGAGCTGACCAAGAGGCGGGAACCTTCCAAAGCCGGGGCAAAGTGGCTTGAGCTGGGACAGCGAATGCCAGCTCCAATTGCACTGTTTGGACCAACTTCGGTAGTGGGACTGACAAAGGAAAATGAACTGGCTTATTTTAAACGTTTCTCATATTTCACTCAGATGTTTCAGATTTACAAAGGGGAAAGCGTTAGGGAAAAAGAGACACAGGTAGAGATGAGGCGACGGAGGGAGAGGGGGAAGGGTTAGAGAGAGAGAAATACAGAGAGAGGAGGGTGAGTGAGAGAGAGAGTGCGCCCTTCCTCCAGAAAGCGATGGAAGGATGTTAGACAGTAGATAGCCAGTATACATCGGGTGCTTGCTCTGGGCTCCGCTCTCAGCCCTGTATCCGGGTTAGCTCTATCTTTACTGTAACCTGTTGAGAGTAATATCACCCTCTCCAGCTTACATAGGAGGAAACTGAGGCACATTTGCTGGGAAACCAGCCCAAGGGCTTGCCCCCAGGAAGCGGGAAATGAAGAACCTAATCTGTCCCCAGCTCTAGAGGAGCCAGGTGGGGACTAATGGGTTCAGGGGCCTCTCAAATTCGCCCCGCAGGCCTCGAGGAAGGCAGGGATTCTGATCCCGAAGCACAGGCAAGGCGTGGGTGCTCCTGAGCCGCGCGCGCGCGTTTGGCTGCGAGGGTTGGTCCGAGAGCCCTCAGCCGGTACCTTCCAGGCTGGCTCCAGTCCCAGGCGGGACACCGGAATCCCAGAGCTTCGGCCCGCTGCGGGGAGACGACCTTCGGTGTCCGTCTCACGGAAGGGGCCCGCCCGGGAGCGGTGCGGAGGCCGCAGCCTCTCCTTGCTAGTATTGTCCGTGTTCACTCAACTCGCATCCAAGCGCAGGGACCGTGGAAAGCGCGGAGCTTGGGACTCGGCCTTGGTGGCCTGCGCCGTGTGACGGGGGGCGGAAATGCTGGTCTGGGCAGACCCGCTGGCCCCAGATCCCGGGGTGGGGCACGTTCGCCACTCCGGCCTCCCAGGCTCCGAGTCTGCTAAGATGATCGCCCGAAGCCAAGACTTTTTCAGACTTGCTTCTGGGCAGCGGGCGAGGACCCAGAATGGGATGCGCTTGGATCTCGGGTTCCACGGAGACGACAAATCTCCGGGCTTTCTCCAAACCACCCTTTAAGTATCCCTGCGCGGATAAGGGGTGGGGGGAGGGTCCCAGGGGCGATTAAGGCCCGTGGGGAACCTTGCAAACACCCAGCGTTTCCCAGCAAAGCCGGGGCGGCATCCTTAGATCCTTTCGCTCCGGACCGCAGCCCCACAGTCCGTCCTTGGGCTCGCCTGTCACCAAGTCTCCTGGAGCACCCTCGACAAGGGGGGGGAGTTGGGGATGGGGAAGAAAGGACGGGAAACCTGCTGGAGGGATGGAGGGGACCTCGGACCAATCTTGCCAGGACACAGCACTTCCTGCGCGTATTTTGACCCTAAGTCACAGGTAGGCCTCCAGGAAACTTCCCCGGGCCCCCCAGAACCTGCAGCGGGTCCTACGCAGAAGGGGCTCCGATTGGTCCACCCGATAGGTTCCATCCTGGTCTGGTGGAAGGAACTTTCCCTGCACGGAGAATGGAGGTGCCCGACTTGCTTCAGGAAAGCGCAGGTGTGCGGAGAGGGGGGACTGGCGTTGCCCCAGGGTGGTGGGAACCTCCACTTCCCTACCGAGATTTCAGTCCTCTTTCCTCAGTGGGCCTTGACCCCATCCCTCCCCCTTCTCTTTGTTGGAGCTTTCGCCTTTAAGCAGGGGAGCAGAGAGAGGCTTGTACCAAAAAGCTCTCATTGTCTTGAAAATAGAACCTATGGCTTCCCAAGGTCCTTCGGGCACTCTAGGGGAGGAGAGCAGCCGCCAGGGCCCGCTGGCCTGCGCAGCTCCTGCGTGTTAACAAACAAAATTAGAATTAGGATCTGTCAAATACTAAAACCTTCCTATCAGAGCTGCCTTGGGTTTGGGAATCACCACCCTGGGATTTTAGTTACTTTAATGGAATGATTCGGAAGGAGACTAAGGGTGTCAGCAGTTTTGAATAAGACTGAACTTGAACTTGACACAGGCTTTTTTTTTTTTAAGTGTCTGGACCTTGAGTCAAAATACATCAAGGAAGGGTTTCCACCCCCATCACACTCAGCAAAGTTACAAGTACCTTGATGGTGGGGCCCTGGGGATTTGGGGTGCAGACTTTCCCTGGAGTAGGGGAGGTTATCTTGGCTGGGTCCCCAGAGAGGATGAAAGCCAAGCAAGCTACTGTGGGGCATCCCCTCTTTCCCATCAACCTTTAGCACTTCTCTCTTCTCCCTGTCAGTCTCCCAGCTATCAAGTGTGGACTCGATAGGAATGTTGCAAGGAAAAACTAATTAAACGGCAGTACAATGCTTTGAAAATATTAAGTGTCATGTAAATGCCTAATGCTAATAATAATCTTGATGGCAGTAATTATGTGCCAGGAAGCACATCCCAGACAGCCCAGTACTGAGCCCAATTGTGCACGTCTAGGAGGAGCGCAGGGAACGCCCATCCTTTGTGTGGTGGAGCCCAGGCTCTGAATGGCTGGGTGGCAGATGGGAGCTCAGGTCGCACCCCTGTCACCTGGAAGGCAAACATAGGTTGACCCCAGCAGGAGTCCTTAAGTTACTGCGCTCTCTGTGCTCTCTGTCGTTGTCTGTCCTGTGGGGAATTTGAGATCTCAGGGAAGTGCCCATATCCTGGAGGCTCTGACGGGCTCCGGTGTACTGTATGTTCACCTCAAGGTCTGACCTTCGTGAGCTGAGTGCCTTTGGTTTTCCAGAGCTTCGTTAAGACATTGCTGCCCAGCCTTTAAGTGGATTTAAAGAGAAGAATGATCTCTTAGGGATGCACATCCCTCTCTTCTTTCCGTGAACCCTGGGTGGGAGGGACATGGGGCTCTTGGATCTTCCCTTCAACATTTTTCTAGTTTGATGAGACACCAGGCCTTCCCAAGATTTACAGTTTCCTTATAAGGCAATTTTGCCACCACCCATCCCTCACCCCCAGCTTCTCTCTACGGAAGTGGAAGTGTTCCTGCTACCACTACCGCTGGCCTGGAGCTTTGGGGCCCTGATGTCTGCCAAAACCCAGTGGAGCTTTGAGGGCAGCAAATTACAGTGAGTCACTATGGAGGCTTTTGGGAATTTCCACCCCAGAAATCACTGGGCCTTTTAGGGGTTTTGTATAATCACCTAGATACTCTAATGATACTCCCTGCTCTTGAACTTGCCCTAATTTCATTTTTTGGTGCCTGGAAGAATAGTTACAAATTTGGGTTCCTCTAGGTGCCTCTCTGGGTCTTCTTCAATTTGTTTTGAGCTTTGGCTTTTACTGCTATATAATGACACACCCCTTTCCATCTGGGAAGTACATAGCTGACTTTTGAAATGTATTATTCCCAAGAAACAAATTCTTATCTACATTTATCAACAAAATGCTTTGTTTTGTTTCAGTTGGGCTTCGGTAACTCAAAAACACCTTACCTTTAAAGTGAGCCTTTTTATATATCCTATAGGAACTGGTAGTTTCCCAGGTAACTTCTTTCTAAGAAGGCACTCAAATCAGAATGGTTATCAACCGTGGTAGTGTTAGGGTTTGGGGTTTAGGCCATGTGAGATTCAGTCACCCTTTGAGGAGGTTTATGAGATCAGACACTGACCAAACACACACACACACACACACACACACACACCACACATACATTCTGTAGTTGGCATTTCACTCTTTCCTATCCAAATACAGATTTTGCTTTTTGTTTCTTCTTTATAATGAGAAGCCTGGTGCCACAATGCCCAACCTTCTCAGATCCGTTCCAGTTGGGAAATGGTAGAAGTGTGTGACATGCAAACTCACCCTAGCAGTGAGAAGCAGGTGGACTGACCTCAAGCCCATGCCCATTTACTTTATCCTCCTCCCTGCTGCTTCTCAGCAGAAAATCTGCATGCAAAACCCCTCACCGTTCCCAAATGGGACCTTCCGGGTTGACAATTCCTGCAATTCAAAATTGCCTCCCACTCACTTTCCCCAACCTCTCAAGCCATCTCGAAGCCATGCATCCAGGACCATGAGACAGTGAACCTGGCTCATTTTCTGGGTTGAAGCTGCACCCTTTTTTTTTTTTTTAAAAACATGTTTATTTATTTTGAGAGAGCACAAGTGGGCAAGGGGAAGAGAGAGAGGGAGACAGAATCCAAAGCAGGCTCCAGGATCTGAGCTGTCAGCACAGAGCCCGATGCGGGGCTAGAACTCCCGTACCTTGAGAACATGACCTGAGCCGAAGTCACATAGAACTCCCGTACCTTGAGAACATGACCTGAGCCGAAGTCAGTCACTTAACTGACTAAGCCACCCAGGCGTCCCTAACCTACACCCTTAATAATCACTTCACCCGAATGGGCGCTGTGGTCTGGGAAACCCTGGGGGAAAGTGGAGCGTTAATCTGCCTCCTATCACTTTTGTAACTTCTTAACAAGTTTTGTTGTTGCTGGTATAGTCAGTTCCGCCCCGGATTCCCGCTGCATCAAGAAGAATCGGTTTCCAAATCAGATAAGTCACCGAGGGAGACACACTGGATGTGGCAGATAAGTTTTTACAACAGCTGTGGGGTGAGCCTGTATGTTTTCACGAAGATACGGTTCGCAGGCAAACGTCCCCTCCTCCAGGAATTTCAGAGCTAATATTTTTGGTTCACTTTTTGGCATTTTGGTTCCCCTTGATTGGGGGGGGTGGAACTGAGGTCATTGGGAGGGGGGCAGGTTCTAGATCATAGAGAATAAGCAAAGAGAGGATAGAGCCCCGGAACAGAGTGCTGTAGCCAGAAACCCCAGGCTCCAGCCCCCGGATGCTGCCCTGAGGGGGGCAGCTGGACCAGCCATCTTTGGTGTTTGTCACCACCATCATACACAGGACCCCTCATCTTTATTTGACATCTGTGATTCTGTGCTGCCTGCTGTGCTTGTCAGGAGCTGTGGGAACCCCATGTGTTTTGTTTAATAATTTTGGTTAATTTCTTTTAAAAAACACTCTGGTCTGAGCAGGCTCCTTGGGAAATGGGGCTTCTATTCAGAGGTGGCGAGCCCTTCTCCTCCACTTCCTCCGTGGGCTATCAGCACAATGCCAGACACTGAAAAATAATCCTTCCAGAAATTCAGACGCTTCCACGCTGGAGACTGCTCGGCTCTGAGATCTGAAATGTTCAGCATTTTTTCCAAATAATACGCATGTTAACAGGTCCCACAGTAGCCTGGGAGGTTGGGTTCACCTTCCGCCCCCCCCCCCCCACCTCCTCCACAGGAGTCCACAGAACGGGTCAAAATTCTTAGAAACCATCAAACTAAAAGACTCCCCCAAACCTGTAGGGGGCGGGTAGGGGGTCGAGGATGGTGTGGCAACAGCTCCCGGAAATACTCCCATTTCTGTCCAATGGACACCGCTCCAACCTGCCTAGATGAGATAGCCAGCCCTGTGGCTGGGTCTGAGGGGATGCACCAGGGTCTCCCAAGGAAGCTAGTCTGATGGGAAAGCTGGCAAACTCAGCTGTTCTGGAGCATTCTCAGCGTGGAGTCAGGGCAGCTGATGGGGGTGGGGAGGCAGGAGTGGGTTACAGGGCTCCGAACTCGCTTTGCTCTGCCAAACCTCCAGAGGGCCAGAGAAACTGTTCCTCTCTTCTCTGAGTCTTTCCCATGGAGGGAGGACCTTGTGGTCCTCATGCTAATGTAAGCTCCTATCCCAAGTCTTGGTCTGTGAATGAAAAAAGAGAAGAATGTGTCACATGTAGGGTTTAACAGATACGAAGCTTAAGAGGAGCCGATGGTGGAATTTCAGGCATTATCCAGTAGGTGGTAAAGAATCTGAGGAGTGCAAGCTGTCTCCGTGCTGGCTGATAAATCATCCTTACACTTGAGCTGAATTCTTCCGGGTCCCAAGATCCCTTCATTGTATGTAAATTGTTTCTCAGAGCTGCCGCCTGTGACTTCGTCTCTGCTCGGCCCAGTACAGTGGCCACTGAGACCTTGAAATGTGGCTGGTTAAATAAAATATATTATTACAATTCATTTCATCTGTTTCTTTTTATTTTCTTTTAATGTGCCTACTAAAACATTTACAATCATATAACTCAGTTCAAAATCGGGGCTCACATTTTATTTTTATCGCGACAGAGCTGGTCTAAGAAATCCGTTCCCTTCTGAAACTACTTTGAGGACTTGCGCCTTGGTTTCTTTTGTTAGCCACATGAATGGAGACAGCTCAGAGCTTCAGTAAAATCCTTCCTGCCAGATAAGAGCTAAAGGACAGAAGTTGGGAGCCTTAGAGGAGTCACCTCCAAATACTGGCTTCTGGTGACATCGTGTGGTCAATTCTGGGTATTACACCAGCCACAGGCTGTGTGCAAGTCCCCAGTCCCCTCCTGGTGTGAACTTCGATGAATGAGCCAATAAATCAGGAAATCCTAAACTTGCAGATGGATGTCTCTCCCCCTTAATCTATCTTCTTTTTACTCTTCTCTACCTTTAGGTTCTGCCACATCTGCAATATTGGGCCTGACACTTGAATAAGTGGCAAAATCGTTCAACCGTTTCACCCCTTAAAAATATGTTACTGTGGGACACCTGGGTAACTCAATCAGTTAAGCTTTTGGCTCAAGTCCTGATCTCACAGTTGTGAGATCGAGACCTGAGTGGGGCTCCTCAATGACAGTGCGGAGCCTGCCTGGGATTCTCCCTCCCTCTCTCTGCCCCTTTCCCACTCCTGCACTGCTCTCTCTCTCTGAAAATAAATAAATAAGCTTTAAAAAAAAAATAAAATAAAATAGCGGCACCTGGGTGGCTCAGTAGGTTAAGTGTCCGACTTCAGCTCAGGTCACAATCTCACGGTTTGTGGGTTCGAGTCCCACCTCAGGTTCTGTGCTGACAACTCAGAGCCTGGAGCCTGCTTTGTATTCTGTGTCTCCCTCTCTCTCTCTGCCCCTTCCCTGCTTGTGCTCTGACTCTGTCTCTCTTTATCTCAAAAATGAATAAACATTTAAAAACTTTTTAAATAAATAAACTAAAGTGTGATGCCATGATGATAGATACATGACACTACATACTTGTCAAATCTCACAGAACACCACAGTATAAAAAATGAACCTTAATATATATACGTTTTAAAAACCATTTAAAACCATTTAAGGAGGACAGTGGATCCTATGAAGGAATGCAGATAGTGAGAAGAGAATTGAACTGTACTGCAAATAAGTGAACAACCCCACTGAGAGAGATGGGGGTGGGAGTAGGTGCTGACCCAAGCAACTTTGGAAATAAATAAGACCGAAAGCAAAGGGATGTGCACACGAGCCCTGTACTCTGGTTAGTCAAGCTGTTTCCCATGGGGCAGGCAGTAGTTATTTTGATGTTGCTAAACATGTACGCCGGAAGCAAACAATTAAATAAATAGATGGCAGTGGTGGGAGACTGGTTTCTCACTGATGGAGCTGGAATTTACAGACAATCAAGGGGAGGAAGCTAGAATGATCCACGTGATAATGGGCTAGACTTGGAGACTGGTATGAACTCGTGTTTTGCTTCGTATAAATTCAGATGCTTCAGAAATATATATAAATTCAGAAATATATATAGGTATATGTATATATACAGATTAGTATACACAGACATATTTCCTGTTCTATAGGCTGAGAGAGCCTAGAAGCTATGATACCCCAGTAACAATAAGCACACTAGCACCCACATCCTAATAGCCTTGTTCTACAGGGAACCAGGGCTCCTTGGAGAAATGGCTGATTCTGGCATGTGACAGGGCATCAACAAGATGAGCCTGGAGCATTGTATGGTGCGAGAAAGAAAGCCCTCAAAGAATTGTAAAAACCTGCATTGATAGAGGTATATCAAAGGGTCACAGAGGCTCTCTGCAAGAATGCCCAGTGGTAAAGCTGGAACAATGGAAATTACAAAATAAGGATCCTAAACCCAAAGTAGAAAATAAATGCCGATGAGTCAATACTGATATAACTGATCGAATAAAAAGATGAATAGGGGGAAAGAGGCGAATGTCCCTTGCAGAAAATTTCCAAACAATTCATATCCAATATTTCACCCTCAAGGAATAGAACCAGACACCCCTACCCTGTAAGCACAGCGACTTCCTTCCAAAGACTGAAGCACGCAGGGCAGGGGGGCAGGGGAGGAATCACCTGACAGTTGGCCAAACTTGACAAAACCTCCCACAGCCGGGTGATCATGGTCAGTATCAGCAGAGCGAAATCATGTTAGTACACACCCTTGATAAAATGAAGGAAATGGCACTTTACCTCCCTGGTCTTCCTCCTTAAAATCCATACACCCAGTCTAGTCATGAGAAATACATCAAATAAATTCCTACTGAGGGACAGCCTGCAAAATATTTGACCAGTACTCCTCAGAACTGTCAAGGTCATCAAAGACAAGGAAAGTCGGAGAAACTATCACAGCCTCGAGCAGCCTAAGGAGATATGACAAGTGAATGGAATATGGCATCCTGGATGAGGTCCTGAAACAGAAGACAACAGATAAAGGCTAAGGGAACCTGAATAAACCATGGGCTTTAGTTTGTAACAATGTGTGAATACGTAACAAACCTACCAGACTAATGTCGGATGCTGTTAATAGGCAAAACGAGGTGAGGGGTCACATGGGAACTCTTTGCATTGCTTTTTTTTTTTTTTTAAGTTTTTGCTTATTTATTCTGAGAGAGAGAGAACACAGGTGTGGGAGGGGCAGAGAGAGAGGGAGAGATAGAGAATCCCAAGCAGGCTCTGTACTGACAGCACGGAGCCCCCCATGTGGGGGGCGAGCTGAAATCAAGAGTCAGACGCTCAAACAACTGAGCCACTCAGGTGCCCCAGTACTGTGTTGTTGTTTTAAGTTTCTTTATTTTGAGAGAGAGAGAGAGAGAGAGATAGTAGGAGACAGGCAGAGAGAGAGAGAGAGAGAGAGAGAGAGAGAGAGAGAGAGAGACTCCCAAGCAAGCTCCATGTTGTTAACACCGAGTCTGACACGGGGCTCCATCCCACAAACCATGAGATCATGACCTGAGCCAAAATCAAGAGTTGGACACTTAGCCAACTGAGCCACCCAGGTGCCCCCTATATTCTTTAAATCAACTTGTCAAATTTTATCAAATGAAGTCCTCCTGGGAACTGACTGGGACTGTGCTGAATGTGTAGACAGGCTTGGGAAGAAGCACGTTCGAAATACCGAGTTTTCCTACCTATGATCATATGATACGTCTCCTAATATCTTTGTTTTATATAAGAGGTTCAGAGAGATTAGGTGACTGTCTCCAGGTCACCCAGATAGTTCAGTGGAAGAGCTGCTATTTCCACCCAGGGCCATTGTTACCCAGAAGTCCTTGCTCTAAAAACAGCTAGACTGAGCCATTGATTTGTCTTCTGGAGGCCTTTCTCCTGGACATTTAGCCCTTGTAGACAGTTGCTTTGATTGTCCTTGGTAGCGTGCCTGAGAGGTGGGTCTCAAGAATCCCTGACCAGTCACCAAAATGAACCTGTGAGCATTTCCCTGGAGAGGAGAGTGCCTATTGAAGGGAGAGTCTCTGTGCCCTTAGTTGGTCCATGGCGTGGATGAATGGGTCTCATTTAAATTTTTTTTTTTAATGTTTTATTTATTCCTGAGAGAGAGAGAGAGAGAGAGAGAGAGAGAGAGAGCATGAACGGGAGAGGGGCAGAGCGAGAAGGCGGACACAGAATCAGAAGCAGGCTCCAGGCTCTGAGCTGTCAGCACAGAGCCTGACGTGGGGCTCGAACTCACAAGTCATGAGATCATGACCTGAGCCAAAGTCGGCAGCTTTACCGACTGAGCCACCCAGATGCCCCTCTAGTTTTTAATCTCAGCACAAGATCTGTGTGGGAGGAGCTAAAGCTGTGGACTGAAAGGAAGAAGGTTGGGCAAAGGGATTGGTTTAGGATTTCGATGAGTCACACAGGTCAGCAGGTTTCCATCTGGGTCGCAGCTCTGCCACTTCTTAGCTGTGTGACTTTGGGCAAAGTCACTTAACTTTCCTGAGGCCCTGCTGTCTCATCTCTAAGGAGGAATACTTAACTTTTTCTCCCAGACATGCGGCTGTGGGGATTCAATTAGATCATGCCTGGCACCCGGTGTCCATGCAGTGATACCGTGATTAGCTTGTGAGCTCAGAGTGCCACCCCCTCCCTGCCACCAGGGAACCCAAAACTCACAACTCACCCACTTTAGATAAAAGACTTTCATGGACAGAGGGAGCAACATCAAGAGGGCTGCAAGTCTGCGCATCCACCAGTGAACCTGGAGTGACCCAACGGCAGCAGACC
>NW_027532589.1:4394464-4499827 GCF_008692635.1 Crocuta crocuta
CCTCCTGCATCTCAAGTGTTTGCTCTCAGCACTTTTTTTTTTTTCAAAAAAATTTTAAATGTTTTATTCATTTCTGAGAGACAGAGAGAGAGACAGCATGAGCGTCAGAGCGTCTCTCTGAGGTCAGAGAGAGAAAGAGATAGAATCTGAAACAGACTCTAGGCTCCAAGCCAGCTGTCAGCACAGAGCCGACAGGGGGCTTGAACCCATGAACCGTGAGATCATGACCTGAGCTGAAGTCAGAGGCTTAACCGGCTGAGCCCCCCAGGCACCTCTGCTCTCAGCACTTTCTAGCAGGTTCTCAGGCAGGCAATTCGGTCTTCCCAAGGCTCCAGGGCTCTGGAAGCGCAGTTGGGAAATCTGATCTGATGGACAGATAAGAAGTGGTTATAATTAGCACATCCAGTGTGAACACAGCAATTGTACACCCAGTAATCTCAACCATCCAGATAATTCCCAAACAAGCCTTCGCTCACAAGGAGACTCAACACGCTGATTGTACACACTACCGATTTCCTTGTCTTCATAGACAACAGGTAAAGGCCCCCACCCAGCTGGGCCGTGTGTCTGCCACGGCTAAAATCAAAGAATTAGAATAAGCTGGCATTTAATATGTGTAAGGTAGATCTTTACATTTTTTTAAACTGAGGTATAACTTAAATTCAGCAAGGTGACAAATCCGGAGCGTCCATCTCACTAAACTGTTAGATCTGTAAACAGCTGCGCAGCCACCGTCCTGAGCTCAGTATCCCACCCTAGTTCCCGCCGCCCGGAAGACTCGCTCACGCCCCTCACTGTCACCTCCCCACCGAGAGGCGGCCCCTCTTCTGACCCCCGTCACCCCAGATGAGTTGTGCCTGGTTCGGAAACTCCTATAAATTGAATCGCAGCACATGGGCTCCCTTGCACGTGGCCTCTTTAGCTCCACGTCACTTCTGTGGGAGTCGCTGGGGACAGTGCGTGCCGCTGGGGCTTGCCTGCTCCCCTGCACGGTGGGCCGCACATCACTACTCGTACCGGTGGGCGTGTGGGCCCTTCCCGCTGCCCCCGCTTACAAGTAAGGCGCTGGGGGCGTCGCTGAGCACCCTGTTAGTGCGCCGGGGGGGAACGCGCCCGAGTGCGTGTGAGCCCAGAGGTCAAGTTCTGCATCCTGATAGGCATTGGGTTTTCCTTCCTTCCTTCCTTCCTCCCCCTCCCTCTCTTTTTCTTTTTCTTTCTTTCTTTCTCTCTTTCTCTTTCTTTCTTTCTTTCTTTCTTTCTTTCTTTCTTTCTTTCTTTCTTTCTTTCTTTCTTTCTTTCTATCTTCCTCTTTCCTTCCTTCCTTCCTTCCTTCCTTCCTTCCTTCCTTCCTTCCTTCCTTCCTTCCTTCCTCCCTCCCTCTCTCCCCCTCTCTTTTTCTTTCTCTTTTCTTTCTTTCTTTCTTTCTTTCTTTCTTTCTTTCTTTCATCTTCCTCTTTCCTTCCTTCCTTCCTTCCTTCCTTCCTCCCTCCCTCTCTCTCCCTCTCTTTTTCTCTCTCTCTTCTTTCTTTCTTTCTTTCTGTCTGTCTGTCTTCCTCTTTCTTTTTCTTTCTTTCTTTCTTTCTCTTTCTTTCTTTCTTTCTTTCTCTTTCTTTCTTTCTTTCTTTCTCTTTCTTTTTCTTTCTTTCCTTCCTTCCTCCTTCCTTCCTTCCTTCCTTCTTTCTTTCTTTCTTTCTGTCTGTCTGTCTTCCTCTTTCTTTTTCTTTCTTTCCTTCCTTCCTTCCTTCCTTCCTCCCTCTCTCTCTCTTTTTCTTTTTCTCTCTTTCTCTCTTTCTTTCTTTCTTTTCTTTCTTTCCCTTTCTTTCTTTCTTTCTTTCTTTCTTCCTCTTTCTTTTTCTTTCTTTCCTTCCTTTCTTCCTTCCTTCCTTCCTTCCTTCCTTCCTTCCTTCCTTCCTTCCTTCCTCCCTCTCCCTCTCTTTTTCTTTTTCTTTCTTTCTCTCTTTCTCTCTCTCTTTCTTTCTTTCTTTCTTTTCTTTCTCTCTCTCTCTTTCTTTCTTTCTTTCTTTCTTTCTTTCTATCTTCCTCTTTCCTTCCTTCCTTCCTCCCTCCCTCTCTCTCCCTCTCTTTTTCTCTTTTCTTTCTTTCTCTCTTTCTTTCTTTCTTTCTTTCTTTCCTTCCTTCCTTCCTCCCTCCCTCCCTCTCTCTCCCTCTCTTTTTCTTTCTCTTTTCTTTCTTTCCTTCCTTCTTTCTTTCTTTCTTTCTTTCTTTCTGTCTGTCTTCCTCTTTCTTTTTCTTTCTTTCCTTCCTTTCTTCTTTCCTTCCTTCCTTCCTTCCTTCCTCCCTCGCTCTTTTTCTTTTTCTCTCTTTCTCTCTCTCTTTCTTTCTTTCTTTTCTTTCTTTCCCTTTCTTTCTTTCTTTCTTTCTTTCTTTCTTTCTTTCTTTCTTTCTTTCTCTCTCTCTCTTTCTTTCTTCTCTTGAAATCAACATTATTGAAGCATAACTTACATGCCATCACCCCAATTCTAACTGTACAACACAATGAGCGTTCATAAATGTACGTGACTGTGAACCCACCACTGTCATCAAGATATGAGACAATTCCATCATTCCGAAAGTTCCCTCGTGCTCCTTCATGCACACTCTCCCCTCCTCAGCACCCAGGAACCACCTGTCTCATTTCTGTCACTACAGTTTTCCCTTTTCTAGAATTTCCGATAAATGGAAACAGACATTCTACAGTCTTTTGTGTCTCATTTCTTTCACTCTGCATAATTACGTTGAGGTTCATCTGTGTTATTGCATATGGGAGTGGTTCGGTTCTTTTGATTTGGGGAGTGATCCATATTTCCCTGTGATGTACCGAATTTTATTTTCCCACTTTCCTCTTGATAGATAGTTGGGTTTTTTTTTTTCTGTTTGGGGACTCTTGTTAATAATGCCACGACGGGGCTCCTGGGTGGCTCAGCCAGTTGAGTGTCCGACTCTTGATTTTGGGTCAGATCATGGTCTCACAGTTTGTGAGTTTTAGCCCTGCCTTGGGCCGGCTCTGTGCTGACAGTGCAAAGCCTGCTTGGGATTTTCTCTCTGCCTCTCCCCAATGTGTGCATGGGTGCTGTCTCTCTCTCTCAGAATCAATAAATAAACTTAAAATAAAATAAAGCCACTATCAATATTTGCTATAGTTCTTTGCATAGAAATGTATTTTCATTTCTTTGAGATAAACACCTAGAAGTAGGGTTACTGGGTCACATGGTAAGTATAACATAACTTTGTAAGGTATTACCCAAATGTTTTTCCAAAGTGGTTGTACCATTTTGCTTTCCCACTAGCAATGTATGAACATCCCAGTTCCTCCATGTCCTCACCTACACTTGGTATGTCAATATTTTAAGTGTTAGCCAATTGTAGACATGTGTACTGGTATCCCATTTTGGTTTTAATTAGCTTGACTTGGGCTTATAGGCCACTAAGTGCTGTTCATATTGTTTACTCTTAAAAATCGATTTGTTGGAGGTGCCTCGATGGCTCAGTAGGTTAAGCATCTGACTCTTGATTTCCACTCAGGTCATGATCTCAGGGTCCTGGGATGGAGCCTGCTTAAGATTCTCTCCCTCTTCCTCAGCCCCTCTCTCTCATTCTTGCACTCTCTTTTTGTAAAATAAAAAATAAAATAAAATAAAATAATAAAATAAAATAAAATAAATTGAGTTTTCTTCTCTTTAAGTTGTAAAAATTCTTTATGTATTCAGTATAGAAGCCTTTCATCAGATATGTATTTGGAGGCTGTTTTCTTCCAGGCTGTGGGTTATCTTTTCATTTTCTTAACTGTGTCTTTGAAGAGCACAGGTTTTTTTATTCTGGTCAAATCCAATGTATTAGTCTTTTTCTTTTTATAGTTTATGTATTTTGTGTTTTATCTAAGAAATTCTTGCCTACCTCAAGACCACAGTTTATTCCCATATTCCTTTCTGTAACTGTCATAGTTTTAGCCATTATATTTAGGTCTATGATCCATTGCAAGTTGCATCTTGCTCACAGCACCAGATAAGGGTTGGAAAATACTTTTTGCATATGGAGCTCCAGTGGGTCCAGCACATGTGTTGAAGAGTCTATCCCCCATTGAATTACCTTGGCCTCTTTGTCAAAAAATTCTATCTGTATCTATGCAGTAGGACTGTTGTGAGAATTGAGTGAAACTCTGAAAGCACTACGCATCTATACCTGGCACGTAGTAACGGCACAATAAATATTTTGCACTTCTAATCATTCACCATTTTTCACTCATAATTTATCATTGTTTTTGTTAGCCTCCCAGTAAAATCGATGTCATACTACATACTTTGCAGAATTTTGTGAGGATCTGGTGAGGACTCACGTCCATAGAACTTTCTAACAATGGGTGCACGTAGAAAGTTCTCAACAAATGGTGTCCTTCGAACACTCCTTATTATTCTTTTTGTATTTTTATTTTTTGTATTTATTTTTTTTTCACAAGATACACCATTTTATTTTATTTTTTTCAGAACGTTACACATTTAATAGCAAGTGTTTCTTTCCTTCTTCTCTAGTCCAGTTGCCCATTGTTTTTTTAATATAGTTTATTGTCAAGTTGATTTCCATATAACACCCAGTGCTCATCCCCNTCAGTATTTAAGAGCCTCTTGTGGTTTGCCTCCCTTCCTCTCCTTAACTATTTTTTCCCCTTCCCCTCCCCTGTGGTCCTCTGTTAAGTTTCTCCTGTTCCACATAGGAGTGGAAACATACGGTATCTGCCCTTCTCTGCCTGACTTATTTCACTTAGCATAATACACTCGAGTTCCATCCATGTTGCTACACATGGCCAGATTTCATTCTTCCCCATTGCCGTGTAGTATTCCATTGTATAGATAAACCACATCTCCTTGATCCATTCGAGTAGACACTCTTGAAACTACAGCTGTTATCATGTGTAAAACTGTAGCCTTATTGGACCAACAACACGTGAAAAGATGTTATAAAACTGCCAATGCTAATATTTCATAAGAAACAACAGGGAGCTCTTCTCTACCTTTTAAACTGAGCAAGATTTTTTTTTTTAAATATGAAACCCAATGTTGCCAAGGATGAGGGAGAATGAGGACTCTTTTTCTATTGTTGGTAATACCGCAGATTCGCTGAGTCCCTGCAGAGCTGTCTGACAGCATGAAACTGAACCTGTTAAAACACGCACACATGGTGACCCAGCAAAGCACTTTTTAGGAATTTCAGCCCAAGAAAATTATGAAGATTATGGGTTGCCAATGGGGTGCAAAGCTCCTCCCTGACAATGTATATAATCAGAAAAGCACGTAACTATCTAAGAGCCTGACTCGTAGTTAAGTAAATCACCGGACATTCGTGCAGTAATATACTAGACCCTTTCTTTAAAATGACGGAGTCGAAGAGTGTTTTACAAGGTATTGAATGAAAAGAATAGATGACATACCAAAATTCTTTTTTTTGGTCAGCACATATTTGTTGCCTAGGTTGGGCACTGGCACTAAATGGAGAACTAGACAGAGATGGTGTTTACGAGGCTTCCAGAAAGAAAAAATACATTTATTACAGGGTGGGAAGTGGTGGGATAGGGGAGGGGAAGGTGCTAAAGGAACACATACAGGGGTGCCTGGATCACATTTGACCTGCATTTTCTGTTTATAGATGGAGTAGGGGGAGACCGCCAGCCAGTGAGATCTTAGCAGACTCTGAAGCCTGGGCAGGGGCTGAGCAGAGGCAGATGTGAGGGAAAGGAAGAGGGCTCCAGGGAGAAGGAACTATGTTACCACACGATCCAGGAGACTATCAAAGCTTTTAAGCTAAATCAGAAAGCTAAATCAGAGTGAACTGATCAGGGGTGTCTGGGGGGCTCAGTTGGTTAAGTGTCAGACTTCCGCTCAGGTTGTGATCTCACAGTTTGTGAGTTCGAGTCCCATGTTGGGTTCTGTGCTAACAGCTCGGAACCTGGAGCCTGCTTCGGATTCTGTCTTTCTCTCCTCTCTCTCTGCCCCTGTCCTGCTCATTCTCTGTCTCTCAAAAATAAATAAACATTAAAAAAAAATTTTAAGGGGCACCTGGGTGCCTCAGTTGGTTAAACAGCCAACTTTGACTCAGGTCATGATCTCAAGGTTCGTGAGTTTGAGCCCTACATGGGGCTCAGAGCCTGGAGCCTGCCTCAGATTCTGTATCTTCCTTGCTCTCTGCCTCTCCCCTGCTTGTGCTCTGTCTCTGTCTCTCAGAAAACGAATAAAAATGTTTAAAAACATTTTTTAATTTTTTTAAATATTAAATTTTTTTTTTTTAATTTCTAGGAGAGAGAGAGAGACAGTGTGAGCAGGGGAAGGTCAGAGAGAGAGGGAGTCACAGACTGAAACAGGCTCCAGGCTCTGAGCTGGCAGTCAGCACACAGCCCGACGCGGGGCTCGAACCCACGAACCGCGAGATCATGACCTAAGCGAAAGTCGGACGCTTAACCGACTAAGCCACCCAGGCGCCCCATTTTTTTTAAATATTAAAAAAAAAAATAGAGTGAACTGATCAGGTTCACACTGGAGAAGACTTCTCTCCCAGCATGACAGGTGGGTTGGAGGGGAAGTGCTGGAAAGTAGGAAGAGCAGTTAGAGACTGTTGGGTAATTCGGGGACAATGATGGCCTCCTGAGGGGCCAGGGTGTCGTATTAGAAAAGGTAGGTGAATTAAAGAGATATTTAGTGAGGATAGTAGATAGGACTCAATGTTTGATTGGATATAGGGGAGGGAGGAGGCAGAGGAAGACCCCAACCAGGTTTCTGGCTTGATCCCACCCCACCGCCAGATCAAGAGTGAACCGCCCAGGAGGTGGGGGATGCAAGGGAAGGAGACTGGGTGGAAAGGTGTTGGTTTCCACTTGGGCTGCAAGAACTTTGAGTTCTTCTGTCCATACTCAGTAGCCAGCTGGCAGTTAGTGTGTAGCCCAAGAGTTACATCAAAGCAGAAAGTAGAAATTCAGGAGAGGCTCACCTCATAAGGTGGCAATCAGACACAAGTAAGTGAGTGAGAACACCTAGGCCAGTAGTTTTCAAACGGTAGATCTGACCCCATTAGTGGATTATAAAATCAACTTAGTGGAATATGTCAGGGATTGAAAACAAAGAAATAAGAGAATAAAAACTGTAGAGTGTATTCACCGGTAAGGGCAAGAGCGTTTCATGAAACTTTTGTTTTAGATTATGTATGAATAAAACTCTGCCACGGGTTCTAAGTGGATCAAAACAATTTTTATAATTTTTTTAAAGTCTTTTTATTTCTTTTGAGAGAGAAACAGAGACAGCAAGGAGGGGAGGGGCAAAGAGAGGGGGAGAAAGGATCCTGAGCTGTCAACACAGAGCCCAACTCGGGGCTCAAACTCACCAACTGTGGGATCATGACCTGAGCTGAAATCAAGAGTCAGATGCTTAACTCACTGAGCCCCCCACCCCCAGGCGCCCCCTGGATCAAAACAATGTTTTAAAGCAATGCCGTAACACGTGAGGCCACTACTGTCGGTGGTTAATGAAATGATGGACAGGAGCTTACACAGTAGGCTGGAGGGGAGTTCTGGGCCCCCAGGAGCATGATCGAAATGTACCCCGTGCCTCGCTGCAGCTTGCTTCTGCTGGATGAATGCAGACACGCACAGAAGCTTTTCCACTGCATGTATTTAAATCAATATTTGTGCCCCTTAGTAGGTTACAGCAAGGAGGTTCAGTTGGGAAAAAAAAAAGTTAACAACTGAGCTCTCAAATGAACTCATCAACTAGGAAACAGGTTTGAACATACAGGAAGGTCCCCGACTTTGGGATTTCACATGAGCTAATTTTTCCCTATGAAGATTCTCTTTTAAAGATAGTGGAAGTGAGGTTTGATGAAGGCACAACATTTCAGTGGACGTTTCATTGTCCATGGAGTCGGGGGTGGGGGGGATCCATGACTCTCATGCTAGGCAACCCTTTGATGTCAACTTTCTGAAATTAACACTTGGAGAGCAATTATGCATGACGATATAAATCAATTACAACAATATAAATCTTTAGGTTCTTGGAATTCAAAGAGTAAACTCCTTATGAACGGGATAGAGGCTGACCATGGCAGGAAGCCTGGGAAGGAAGTTCGAAGTAGAATGAGGGGGGCCAATGGGCACCACATATACGGTAAAGGAAGCCGATATTGGAGTCGTTGCCGTCTGCCCGCTCGCTGGGGAGGATGCGCATTTCTCAGGGAGCCTCTGTTCCCAGACTCAGCAAAGAGAAACATAAAGCCTTCCTCTATAGATCCTTCCTTTGCACTGAGAGTATCAGAACGAGATGCACCAAGGAGAAGGACTTTGTGAGCTGTAAGTTACATACAAATTCTTAGCAGTGTTACTTGCATTCACAGCCTTTGGATTGACTCTTTTTTTTTTTTATTTTTGTATTATTTTTTATTTGAGAGAGAAAGAGCACATGCAGGCGAGAGGGAGAGAGGGAGAGGGAGAGAGAGAGAGAGAGAGAGATAGAGAGAGAGAATCCCAAGCAGGCTCCATGCTCAGTGTGGAGCCCAACATGGAGCTCGATCTCACAACCTGGGGATCATGACCTGATCTGAAATCAAGATTCCGACACTGAACCAACTGAGCCACCTGGGTGCCCTTGAATCAAGCCCTCAGACTCAGCAGGCTGGTGTTCAAATCCCAGCTCTACCACTGGCCCACTCCTTTCTGGGTGCATATCTGAAATGAATGAGAGCATCTCATTCAAAGGATTGTTTGAAGATACAATGCAATAATTTTGGGGGCATGGCTTATGTTCATTAACTCAGTTCTCTCTCAGGGGCCCTTCCAAGATCAATGGCGAGGGACGCCCATGGTGGGCCGAGGAGGCTGGACCTGCCATTCTCAGACCGCCGCATCTCAAGGCTGCCTCTTCTTTGTCACACTTTCCTAAACGTAGTGTGCAAACATTCTTTGGTAACGAGGTTGACAATTAAGTCTCTGGACTGGCCCCCCAGGTGATTGAGACAGACCTTTAAGACCCCATCAGTGCCTCCCTGTGACCGGCCCTCGCTCACCTCTGGGAGTGTCCTCGATGCCTGAAAGTCCTTCCGGGCACCGCCTGATGCAGGCCTTCCTGTGGGCAAGCGTTTCTGCAGGGTCAGGGCCTTGACCTGGCCAAATGCTGTTTTTAGTTAAAATGCATGTTTTGGATCAATACAAATGCAATTTTCCCGAAGAGTTTTTCCCTCACTTGGATAAGATCGAGAAAACAATTGGAGACACAATATCATTGAGGTAACTGCTCTTGTAATTAGCACTTGCCCACAATCCCTTCTATGGGATCAGGAGTCCATCAAGGGCCTCAGAAAACCATGTTTTTGCATAACCTGTCTGGCAGTAAATCCTTTCCTAAATGAACGTGAAATCATTTGTAGTCTTTATTTCTCTGCCCTGGTTTGAATACTCATCCACTTAGGGGGTTTGATTATGGGGTGCTGTCCCAGACCTCTTGCGGGTGTCAGGAAAGTCATAGCATTTATCCCATCCACCTTCCTAAACCACTCCCCAAATTCTGAATTTCCAAACATGTCTGGCTCCCAGAATTTTGGATAAAGAATCATGGGTCTTGGGACAAGAATGTTGTTGTTGTTGTTATTTAGGAGTGATGAGGGTGTGTCCCTCTAACCCCCTCTGGGCCCCCTCCCCCCACGGCTGTCCTGGGTACTGCCCACCCTCAGACGCCGCTGTGACTTGTGCTGGATGGACCATGCCGGCTGCACTGGCTCCCGTATAGGACAGACCTTTGCCAGCACTCAGAGCCACACCCAGACCAGTTCCACAGGCAGGAACCCCTAGCTCTGTGCCGGCTTTCCCAGTGCACATACATGTGGTGGCTTTTCCCACAGGGCTGCAAGGTATACTGTGGCACCAAGCCCCACGCAGAGCCAGGGAGACCCCAGGGTGGTTGTCGGCACCCAGCAGTAATGAGTCACAAGGAATCATAACAAGGAAATTATCTCTGGCCCCTTCATCAGAGGTGCCACCAGACAGAACCGGGAGTCTGCGGATGCCTATGGCGTCCCCTCACCCCCTGGGCCCCAGTGTGTCCAGCAGGCTGAGAAGGCGAAACACCAGGAGTCTCTGGATGGAAGCAGGGGGTGCTGTGACCCTGGCAGACCCTGGCAGACCCAGGCTCCAAGATGCCTGTGGGCCCCAGAAGGATAGGGCCACGCCCACATCATCCTCCCCTGTGTTCGGGGGGCGGAGGAGGGGGTCCTGGCACAGCACCAAGCATTCAGGAGGGTCTCATGGGTTATAATTCAATGAATTAATAAACCCAAGCAACACACACTGAATTCATCAGGTGACAGAAAGGAAGGAAGTCAGAAACCCTTGGTGGGTCAGTAGTAGCTGTGGGAGCTTTAATGTGGTACCTACTGTATACAGAGCCCTGCTAAGGGTCAGACCCTGTCTAGTACTAGACTTTATGACACCAAGCAAAGGAGAGATTTTTATCTTTCTTTTTTTTTTTTTAAGTTTATTTTTCTTTATTTTTGATAGCACACAAGAGAGGGCGAGAGACTGGGAGGGGCAGAGAGAGAGAGAGAGAGAATCTCAAGCAGGCTCCTCGTTGTTAGCACGGAGTCCGATGCAGGGCTCGATCTCGAGAACTTTGAGATCATGACCTGAGCTGAGATCAAGAGTCAGATGTACAACTGACTGAGCCACTTAGGTGCCCCAGGAGAGATTTTTATTCCTATTTTATAGACGATGAGTTGAGGGACATAGACACGAAGAGCCTCTCTAAAGTCACCCAGCGAATGTACAGTGGAGACGTCTTTCAATCTCAAGTCTGCCCAGCTCCAGAGTCTATCATTTCCGTCCTGTTCTGCAGCTCGAGAACGACCATCTGTCCGTCACCTTGCAGTGGGGCTGGAGCAAGCTCCATTGTCCGCTGTTCTCCATTTTCAGAGTAGAAGCAACTGCTAAGGCCTTGAAGAGAGACTCCGATGGCTTCCTCTGGGGGCTAGAAGCCGGGAAGCAAGGCTGGAGGAGAACAGGAAGGTGGGGAGAGGGAGTTACCCCCTCTCCCGGGCTTGGGTCCCACCCCACAGTTCACCCCCCATTTCAAGCGCCCTTTGCTCCTTCCTGAAAGTCTGAATCACAGCTTCTCTACAAGCTTGTGACTTTCTCTCATCCGCATTTCCTATGGCCCAACTCGGCCCCCTGCCCATGTGTCCACACACATGAGCATCGCCCTTCCAAGGCTAGGAAAGCACAAGGCTTGGCCTTGTTTCCAGCTGAACCCCAAGAAGCCATGTGTGTTACTTCTTCCCCCCTGTGGGAGCCACTTCCGAGGGCCAGGTTCTGTATAATCCCCTCCCTTAAGGGAAGCTGGATATAGCGCCTCACTTCTAGGGAATAGAGGCCTCCATGATTGACCTTGTCACTCATGTACAGGAATCACCTCACCTTAGGGTCCTGGAGCAGTTACCTTAGAGGTCTCACGGAGAACCATGAACCCACTCCTGACACAAAGGTACATTATGCTCAGCCCCCTTCTGAGAGGTCTGTGAGTCCCTTTCTAAAACCCCATCTTGGAGACCTCCATTTATGGAGGGTAAGCTTCCCAAGAGATTAGTATCTCTTTTGAATAGCACTGAGGGGTGCCCGGGTGGCTCAGTCGGTTGAGTGTCCGACTCTGATTTGGGCTCAACTCATGATCCCATAATTGTGGGATCCAACCCTGCATTGGACTCCATGGTGAATGTGGAGCCTGCCTAAGATTCTCTCTCTCTGTCGCTCTCCCTGCTCTCACGCTCTCTCTAAAATAAAGATAAATAAACAGCATTGAGAGTTCACCATCCACCAGTGCAATGGAAATTCCACTACTGGTAACAGCTGGACCAGAGTTTGAATGTGGCCCCATCTGGCTCTAGGCTCTCTGCTTTTCATTTGTTTGTCTCTTAAGCAATTTGGGGAGGTGTTTGTTGCTTGTTCTGCTTTGTTTTAGGTGTGTTCCACATAAAATGAAATGCACAGCTGTGATAAGTTCTGCCAAATGCATATACGTGTCACTCATGCTCAAATCAAGATATACAACATCTCTTCCATCCAAGGAAGCTCCTGCATGTCTCCTTCCTACTCCCCCAACCTACACTGGGATAATCATGATCCCAAATTACTTTTTTTGTTTCCTGACCCTCATAGAAATGGACTGATAAATACACTTGATTTTGTGTCTGTTTTCTTTCACCCAGCATAATTTCTGTGTGACTCATCCACACTGTACCTATCTGAAATGTGTTCCCTTTTATGACTGAACAGAAATGTATTATATGAATACACTATAGTTTGTTTATTCTTTCTCCTTTGATAGATACATGGACGTTTTTCTTTCTTGACTAGTATGAATAAAGAGGCTACAAATATTTTTGTCGAGTCTTCCATGGACAAACACAGACTTGTTTTTCTTGGGTAGAGACCTAGGCATAAAACTGCTCAGCCAAAATATGGATGAATGAATGAACGAACGACCCAACAAACCACGCACCCTCCAACCTAACATGAGGCCAAATGGAGCCCCCCAGCTCACTGGCTGCCTCCCACTTTCTTTCTCTAATTCATGGCTCTTCCCTTTGTCCAGCAAACCACACTGAGCGAGCATCCCCGGGCTGCCCGCGTTAGCCCCTCCCGGGTTTTCAACCACATTCCTATTGCAGATGCATTGGCAGAGAATCCAGCCATGCTTCACCCTAAAGAAACAAAATCCCAGTCACTAGGGAGGCGGGAGGCAGAATGAAATCATTAGAAAAGCTATGATGGAGACAGGATCTTGGATCTTTAGAAAGACCGCTTACGAAAACTTCCAGTGGTGGTCCTGGGCGAGGTGCCTGGCCTGACTGATGTGTGCTCTCGGTGGCCATCCCGAGAAAGAGCCACAAAGATCACCTGCTGACACAGGTAGTCTGTGCAGACAGCCCGGCCAAAGACAGGGACTGTGTCTGGAATGTGTTTCTCTGACGGTGGTGCCTGCTCTGGGTCCCGCCGCCTCCTCGCCCATGGAAACACCATCGTTCCCTTATGGCTGATCCCAAACCACATGGAATCACCCAGATTCCTGGCAAGGATTTAGGAAGGGAAGCTCGTCGGCCATCCTGCTAACACAGAGCCTGCAAGAAGGGTTTAGAACCCCCACATTCGTGGTTTGTGTGTGTGCTTGACATTCAGAAACAGAGTACGCTGGCCTCCAATGTCAAACATCAAATACTTGGAAAACTATTTCAAAATGCCAATATAACATAATGAGCACAGACTCTGGAGGTGGGCTGGCGGGTCCCAACTTTTCACACCAGTGTGACTGGTAGGTTCTTTAACTTCTCTGAACTTTGACTCTCCTGTCTTTAAATAAGGACGATATGTACTTGCTACCATTGAGGTGAAGATTAAACAAGATACTGCATGTGAAACACCAGGCCCATCCGAAGTGAATGGTTAATAGACAAGACTTCTGAATGGCTGCTTCATCCTTTGATCTAGATGCTTGGATAGAATAGTCTTTCTAAGTTACAGACGAAGAGAAGACAAGCGAACCAATGGTGTTTTTGGAAGACTATTGAAAGACAGACGATGGACCAAATGACACCTTTCCTTGAAAAGGCTTCAGCCCAGCACGCCCGTGAGCCACGCTGAGCTCTTTGTGTCTTCGATAGGGTGACACTCAAATAATGATGTTGGCCAGCGCTGCCCCTAATTGAGTTTTAATTACAGCACTTCCAGGAAGAATAAAGTTAAACCTCTGTTCTCCTTGCATAATTACGTTGAGGTTAGCATATCAGGAGAATTCTTATCCCACACATGTACTGCCTCTCCTTGTCTGAAGAGGGATTTCAAAATTGGACATTGTTGTTTAATGGATGAAGTGTAAGAATGACATGCGGGCTTCGCTCCTCTTTAATTACGAACGGTTAATTGTGGAGAGAACCTAATTAGATTCCCACCAGAGATAGATGGAGGTGGAGAAGAGACGGATCTCTTCATTAGGGATGGTTCTAAGGAAAGAGGGGCCCATAGGAACTCGGGGGGCTTCTAGGCAAGTCCTAGTCTTCACGGAAGAGGGTTGCCTTGGTGAGCCTGTTGGGTACTTTTGAGCACCTTTCTGCCAAATACAGTGCTGGCTCTGAAGTCAATCCTAGGGAAGCCAAAGCCATGGTCCTTTACTTTGAGGTGCCTCCAGCTGCTTATGAAGTAAGAGCAAGCATGCCCAAGACCAAGGAAAAGGAAAACTTCATCAAAGCCTATACCACAATGTAATGGGGCACCTGGGTGGCTCAGTCGGTTACGTGTCTGGCTCTTGGTTTCGGCTCAGGTCATGATCTCACGGTTGGTGAATTCGAGCCTCATGTCAGGCTCTGCGCTGACAGTGAGGAGACTGCTTGGGAGTCTCTCTCTTCCTCTCTCTCTCTCATAAAATAAGTAAATAAATAATTTTGTTAAAGCCTACACCATGACGTACCAATGACAAGTTCCAAATGACATGGCTGAGAAGTCAGCTCACTGGGGATGGCAGGGACTTGAGGAAGGCTGTGTGGAGCCCATGTTCAAAATTCAGGTCTAGCAAGTATGAGCCCCATGGTCTTGGACAAGTTACTTAACCTGTCCGTGGCCCACTTCTAATCTGTAAAATGGCACTCACCTCACAGTGTTACAGTGAGGAATGAAGGCAAGAAAATGCAGACCATGAAGCTTGACATTTGTTTCATGCTGATAAACACACACACACACACACACACACACACACACACCCCACAGTAGCTGTTCTTCTGACTACAGACTCTCCTGATTCTGAAGATTATGAGATGAACTCACCTAATCCTCATGTGAACAGATTCTGTTTTTCTTTGAGGTTTAGAGGAAAGACCTACTGAAAGACAGAGGATGGGCCAATGACCCCTTGAAGAGGCAACCCCATGAACAGCACAGAGCTGTTTGTCTCTTCAGTAGGGTGACCCTCAAATGATAATGTCCTGCACCTAAGACCTAAGAAAGGAGTCAGCTTGATGACACCTGTGCATGTGGCAGATGGGGGACACCGTGGGCAAACCTCCATGGAGGCGTGCTCCAGGGGACTGGGACCTGGTCCTGGTGGATCTCAGCTTCCTAAACCTCACACACTCTGGGTACCTGGAGACTGCTGCTGACCTACTTGGACAGAGTCGCCACTGCCCTCCTGTGGCCTTTTTTCTAAGAACTGGAATGTCTGTTCAATGAACAGCGAGTTGGTTGGGTATCCAAGTGGTTTTCAACCAGGGATGATCCCTCCCCTCTCCCCCAGAGAACATGTGGTAACATCTGGGAACATGTTTGGTGGGCATGACTGGGAACTGGGTGGAGAAAGACCAGCGGTGCGGCCAAACTGCCTACAGTGCACAGGACGGCCCCCCCTCCACCCTGTGACAACAAATTATCCAGCCCCAAATGTCCGTAGAGTTGAGGTTGAGAACCCTGGGCAGCAAGCCTGGCTGATTGGTCTCTGAATCCATGTCAGAGCGTGGCCTGCATCTCACAGACACCTGCTCCGTAGCAGCTCCCATTAGCAGCCATCTCCCGGTGTCCTGCGCCCTGAGTCCCTGCCTGTGGTTCTGTTATAAACGGCCTCAGGGTAGCTGCCCACCTGGTTAGTCCCCAGATTGGCCCGGGACTGTGTTCTACAGCATGACCACCAGGTGGCGATCTTGGGGGCTTTTTCCCAGGTATACTTGCACTTGAGTAGGCAGGTCTACCCTGAGGGTGGCTTATATTCCTGGGCCGTGGTTCTAGGCACCTGGTAGACTTCAGGAAGGGGGAATTTGCACGGAAGGAAGCACGAATTGGAGAAAGGATTCAATATCCCCTTCTTCCTTAGCAAGTCTGGGGCACCTACAGCCTTGATCCCACTTCAACCTCCCTGTTGGCGGTGATTATTAATAGTTACTATGCTCCGTGCTATCAGAATACATCCTGTCATCCTGATCTCAAAGACAGATAGATGGAGGACGTGTAGCAGGAAATGGGGAGGTGGGCAGGTAGAGGAGCTGAGGGATGGGGGAGGACACAGCGTACCTCCTTTGACCATACCAGCACCCGCCCTGCTGGGCCGTTTTAGAGGGATGCTGAGCAACCTGCCACAGTCACACTGTGAACCTAAGTCCAGTCCTCTCCAGGGCCCCGGGGAGCCTCTTGCCATCAGTGTGGGAGAGTTCCTCATCTGTAAACCCTGGGGGGAATGGATTGACTGCGGGCTACATTGGGCGTGAGCATGTAATTTATTAAGTATCTTGCCTAAAGCAGGATGCTTTGAGGAGTAAGGAAGGGCACTAAATGGACAGTAGCTGGAACAACAGGTGCACACCCCGCACAGCTCAGGTACCTTTCCTCTCTAATAAATACATCAGGCTTCTGAGACCTAAGTGAGACTTTGGAGGTTTTTTTCCCCCCAGCTTTCATGACTCGGTGCGATCATCTAGTTCAGCCAAAATGGAAGATGTGCGGGAAGGCGAGTGAAAAAACTGGAAAGGCTGGACCTTGGAGTACTGCCCGAGACCAGGGCGGGGATGCTGTGCCTTACCTGTGATCCCAGGGAAGTGGACATTCTGTGAGTCTGGGGGAGACTGTGAGCTGAAGAAGAAGAGTACTTGTTGCAGAGTTTTTACCTAGACAGCCACATGTGTGTTGTTTCCTTTGCCGTGTGTGTGTGTGTGTGTGTGTGTGTGCGCGCGCGCGCGCGCACCACCTCAATGACTGTGCTCCTGGGTCCTTATCAGTTTATTGCCTCACGTGTCTCAACCCATCCTCGTTTCCCCGGCTGGCGTGTGTTACTGGAACTGAATCTTGCAAACGGTTCTCCTTTGCCAACTGGCACCACGCTACGCTTTGCCAGCAGAGGGCGCCGGAGGCACGCTGCGGGAGGAAGGTGCTTCTCTTCCCGTCCCCAGGCTTTGCTTCCTTCTGGCTCCTTCCACGTGCGCGGAGCACCCGTGGAGCCTTCTCCACCCCGGTGTGTGGCTTCCCGGCGAGTTTGGCGGGCACCTCATGGAGTTCGAGAACGACCCGTGTGGGTAGATGTCCAGAAGTTTCCTGGTGAATCTCACTCGTGTCCCAGCTTGCTTTCCGGAAAATTCAACAGCATTCCTTTTGGCAACTTCCTGGAAAGTTCCGTTCTCATCCCCGGGGTCAGTTTCCTGCTTGGCTGTCTCCACCTGTGACAGCCTCAGCAAACGGCACCCACCCAGTGGGCCTGGGTTCCATCCACTCCAACAATCTCTGAATCTCAGCCTTGGGGAGTTGGGGGGTGGCGGGGTGGAGAAGAGGGTGCTCCCAAGTTTGTTTTTCTCCCAGGGTATCTGTCTGAGCCCTAGGGCAGGCCTGCTCCCTATATCTGCCTTTCTGGAATCTTCAGCGTTCTCCTGCCGTTAGCAGCCAAAGCCCTATTACTGCATTCCTCTTACTAAGGAGTGATGTTTTCCTTAACCTTCCCTGTTTAAAATCCTGTGTATTTTTGGTCCCTTGTCCCCACCAGGGAAAGTGTTTTTGTCTTTCACTATCTATCTGCTCTTGATATTCTTTATGTGTTAGGCCTGTGTATCAAGGGACTTGTTTATAAAAATACGTCAGGAAATGAATGCCTTCGTTCCAACCAAGGCAGGAGACCTAAGTCAATGTGCTAAATGTTTCAGAGAAGTGACCCTGAAAATGCATAGAGCTTCCAGAAAGCTCTTCTCCCTGCGCTCCCAAGTTCCCAGTGCTTAGAACAACGTTGATTTCACCACCTGGCAATAAGAAGTAGACCAGTCATTTCCTCTCTTTTTAGGCCTTGGAATTTCCATTGGTAACTAAGGATGGTAACATGAATGTTAGCAAAAATTTGCTAACAAGAATGCAGACCTATCCATGTGTGGCTCTAGGACACAGATTATTATTCTCCCAGTCTTCAAAGAATTTGTGATTTAAAAAAAACAGTAGCCCTGGGACATCTGGGTGGCTCAGTCGATTAAGTGTCTGGCTTCAGCTCAGGTCAGGTCTTATGGTTTATGAGTTCCAGCCCCGCACCGGGCTCTGTGCTGACAGCTCAGAGCCTGGAGCCTGCTTCGGATTCTCTGTCTCCCTCTCTCCCTGCCCCTCTCCCACTCATGCTCTGTCTCTCCCTGTCTCTCAAAACTAAAGATTACAAAAAAGAAAGAAAAAAACCCCTAGCCTAAATATGTTCAAAGTGACTTGGGATGAATTCTGGCAAGACACTGTAGCAGTGTAGGTGTAAAATTTCTGTAAGTTCCTCATTAATGCATATCTGCTGATCAGAGTAACAATATTTAAAATGCTCAGGCCATCTCTACCACACAACTGAATGAAAAGATAGACCCACAACCCCCAAAGTAGGAGTAGGTGGAGACAAGTCGCAGACGGCTACGAGCCCTGTTTGATCAGCATCTATTCAGAATGAGGGCAGAGGGTGTCTGCTGGCCATGCGAACAGAACCCCAGAATCACCACAGGCACTCACTGGAAGGCACAGAGGGCTGGTCTGAGGTCAGCGGCCGAAACCGGAAGGGAGTTCCACAGAATACAATTTATGGGTGAGCACAGAGAGACCTCAGGAAGGCCTGAACATGCTGGAATAGCATGGGCCCTGTGAACTTACCAGAAGCAAATAAGGTATGGCTTCCAGGATAAAGCCCTCCCCTGAGGAGAAGCTACTGAGGGTGGAATTCAAATTGAGTAAGACGGGGACAGCAGAGACAAAGGAAACAAAAGATCAAAGGGGAAGAAGCAGAGGAGGCAAAATAGAAACTACATTTTTTATTCCTTCATAAAAATAACACAAGAGGGAAGCCATGGTTGTGAAAAGCTGGCCCACTCACTCTCCTGAGAGTATAAGAAAATGTTGTTTGGGGGCACCTGGGGGTCTCAGTCGGTTAAGTGTCTGACTTTGGCTCAGGTCATGATCCCACAGTGTGTGATTTGGAGCCCCACATCAGGCTCTGTGCCGACAGCTCAGAGCTTGGAGCCTGCTTCAGATTCAGGGTCTCCCTCTCTTTCTGGCCCTCTCCTGCTTGTGCTCTCTCTCTCTCTAAAACAAATGAAAGAAAGAAAGAAAGAAAGAAAGAAAGAAAGAAAGAAAGAAAGAAAGAAAGAAAGAAAGAAGGAAGGAAGGAAGGAAGGAAGGAAGGAAAGAAGGAAGAAAAGAAATGAGTCACAGGAAAGGATTGCCAAAAAAACTTACAAAGTAATTATAAGAAGAAAAAATAAGAATAAAATAATGTCCCCCCCGCACCGGAAATGATGAAAGCTGCCTAAAAGACATTCCACAAACCATGCAGGCTACCCCCTAATATTCCAAATGAGCTAAAATAATTTTTGAAATGGTAGAAAAGACGACATAAAAATGAAGTAGGAAAGCTCAGAAATGAGCTCATTAGAGATAACGATTTGAAAACAGAGGTTAGCTTTCAGAAAAGAATTTGGAAAACATGAAATAAATTATACATGGAAACTGAGGGACACTGGGCAGCTCATTTGGCTAAGCGTCTGACTCTTGATTTCAGTTCAGGTCATGGATGGTGAGATTAGGTCCCGTGCCGGGCTCCACGCTAAGCATGGGGCCTGCTTGGGATTCTCTCCCCTCTCTCTCTGCCCCTTCCTACCCAAAATAAATAAAAAATTTAAAAAAATAAATGAAAACTGAATTAAAAGTGAACACCAGAGTGGCAAACAACAGTGGATAGTGACTTAGGACACAAAGAAGATGGCAAGTAGACAATTTTAAACATAAAGAGGAAAACAAGGAAAAAAATGTTTAGAGTAGTCAAGAAAAAAAATGATAGGGGTGCCTGGGGGGCTCAGTCGGTTAAGCGTCTGACTTTGGCTCAGGTCATGATCTCACAGTTTGTGGGCTTGAGCCACATATCAGGCTCTGTGCTGACAGCTCAGAACCTGGAGCCTGCTTTGGATTGAAGAGCCCTTACGTCCTCCATTAAGAGCAACCTCTGGCTGCACGTAACCGCAGTCCCAGGAAAAGCCTCAGACTGTTCAAGGCTAAAGCCATCCTCGGACCACCTTCAGTTCAGCTAATCAAAAAGAAAAAAGAAACACTCCTATGGTCTGAGTCAAAGCTGGGAACTGCAGGTACAAACTAGCCAATTTCTCACCGCTTGCCTGAACCCCACGTGGGCCCTTTGAACTCACCTCATAATTGGTCATTTTCAAAGGATTCTCAAAAGTCATGACTGGGTCCCACCAAAAGTAATGAACACCTCACAGACACTGAATGGCCAAAGCTGTTACCAGGGGTGCTGTACGATTGTAATTGGCACTTATGTGATGATGCTACATGTACTGTAACAGCCCATCCCTTACTCCTTAAAAACCCTGTTCGCTATTGTTCTTGGCTTCATCTTGCTGCCACGACACCGGTAGGCAGATGAGCCCCTGCTCGAGTTTGTAATAAAGACCCTTTTGTATTTGCATCGGTGTCGGCTCCTTGGAGGTCTCTGGGAACTCACGAATAGGGCACAACAGGATTCTGCGTCTCTGTCTTGCTCTCTGCCCCCCGCCTGCTTGTGCTCTGTGTCTCTGTCTCCCCAAAATACATAAGATGTTAAAAAATTCTTTAAAAGGAAAAAGGAAAAAAAGAGAAAAAAAATGATAGATACAGAAGATATGAAAAGAAAACCCAACCTCTGTGTAAGAGGAGTTCACAGAAAAGACCAAAACCACGGAATAGAACAAATACTGTAGTCTATAAGTTTAAAAAAAATTTTTCTTGAAATTAAGAAAACAAAAACACTTGAAGTCATATATTGAAAGGCCACTGCACAAACCTAGGAAAAATGACCCAAAATGGTAAAACTGAGACATGGTCCAGTAAAACTACTGGATTAAAATAATAACAATAATAATCCACTGCGAGTCCAGACAAAAAGATAATGCCTTTCATGAGGGAAAGAAAACCAGATGGTCGTTGGACTTTTCAACATCAATACTGTAGATTTCTATACTCAGCCAAACTGACCTTTGAGTAAAAGGTTAGACCCTACTGTTCTTCTCAGGGAGCAACGGGGATGATATTGTTCTCCTGGCTCATTTTTCAGGAATGTATTAGAAAGCAGTGTTAAACAGCTAAAATATTTAGGTGCCTGGGGTGACATCGATGCAAAAACGGGGGTTGGTGTTAATATATACGTATATTAAAATATATGTGTACTCTGGATCTAGAGTAAATGATGCTTATAAGGGAGACAGTGCAGTAAGTAATGACTATCAGCTCTCACACTATAAATAGCATACAACTAGTGCGCCTGGGGGGCTCAAGTCGGGTAAGTGTCAGCTTTGGCTCAGGTCGTGATCTTACAGTTCGTGAATTCGAGCCCTGCATCGGACTCTGTGCTGACAGCTCAGAGCCTGGAGCCTGCTTCAGGAGGCTGTGTCTCCCTCTCTCTGCCCATCCCCTGCTCTTACTCTGTCTCTCTCTCAAAAATAAAGAAACACTTAAAATTTTTTTAAATAAATAAATAAGATACAATACAATACAACTATCAAAAGGGGATGGAAAGAATATGTGAACAATGAAATAAACTTGCTGATTGTCTCAGAGTTATTAAGTGAGAGCCCAAAGACATTACAATTAGTGCTGGATGATAGAAAAAGAAGGGGGAGAAAACTAGAAAACTGAAAAAGCCAATTTCAATATTGTTCACAGGAAGTAACCAATATACAAGAAGTGATTTTTTAAAAAAAGGAGGAGGGACTAGCAGTATTACATGAAGGTATTAGTCAAATATAGTAACGTGCAGAATAAAACTGCCAACCTTCCTAGAAACAAAAATATACACTGACAAAAGAGAGCAAAGAAAAAAGACCACATAGTAAACCACTCTTAGGAAACTCAACAACCACTCAGTGAAACAGAGCTGAGGCCAAATATATGGATCATAAGATTTCAGAGTGTCTAATAAAACAGACTCCAGTGCAGTGCTTTATTAAAGAGCTACACTTCAAAGAGAGAGATTCAGAAAGGTTAAAGGCAAATGTTTGGACAAACATACAACAGGTGCCTATTATATTGAGAACTGCAAATAAAAGAAATTACGAATTGCAATTTGATACCTAACAAAGTAGAATCCATACCACAATGCATCAGAAGAAACCCAGGACTATTTACTGCGTTAAAGTCTACAATTCACAATGCTGATGAATAGCATGAATATCTACCTGGCCAGTTACACGTTGACAATGTTTATAAAACACAAGCTATCGGAGATAAAAGGAAAAGTAGACATACATACAACACCAGGGAAGTTTTAATATATCACTCTCAGTATAAGAAAGACCAAATGGACAAACAGTAAGAATGTAGAAGACATATACAAATAATCAATAAGGTAAGTTTAAAGATGTGTATCAAACATGGAAGCCTGACAATAGGAAATACACATGTAACTTGCACAGTAACTGACCATGTTTGGGCTTCAAAGGAGACCTTCATACATTGAAGACACAGAAATCATGTAAAAGCAAAATTCTTCAATCATGATGCAATAAAACTAGAAATTTATAATGAATCAAAGGTTTTTACAGCTGGAAATTTAAAAAAGAAAAACAAATTGCCCTGAAATAAACAAATTTTGAGTAAAAAGAGAATTACAAAACAAAGTTACAGAATGTCTTAAAAATAATATAATGAGGGGCGCCTGGGTGGCTCAGTCGATTGAGCGTCCGACTTTGCCTCAGGTCATAACCTCATGGTTTGTGGGTTTGAGTACCACCTCGGGCTCTGGGCTGACCCCTCAAAACCTTGGAACCTGCTTTAGATTCTGTGTTCCCTCTCCCTCTCTGCCCCTGCCCCACTTGTACTCTTTCTCTCTCTCTCTCTCTCAAAAATAAAGAAACATTAAAAAAAGAATAATAAAAATATCATATGTCAGATTCCCTACAGAGTCTGTAGGATAGATATTAGATTAGAAATCTATATAAAACCAGGGAAAGCAGTTATCACAAGGAAATTAACTCCATTACATATCTCTAACTGATTGAAATGAAAACATGAAAATACATTGAAGACTGAAAAAAACCCAGAAAAGTGGGAACATATAAACCAAAGAAAATAGAAGAAAGAATTACTGTATTTATCTTTTTAAAAAAGAAATCGGGGGCGCCTGGGTGATTCAGTTGGTTGAGCATCCGACTCTTGATTTCAGCTCAGATGATCTCACAGTTTGTGAGTTCAAGCCCCACGTCAGGCTCCATGCTGACATTGTGAAGCCTGCTTGGGATTCTCTCTCTCCCTTCCTCTCTGCACCTACCCTGCTCCTGGTCTCTCTCTCTCTTGAAATAAATAAATATAAATAAACTTTTTAAAACAAGAAATTATTATTAGAAGACAATAGTAACAGAAACAGTGGAATTTTAGAGATGTACTCTGAACTGTTTTTGGATGGAGTGGTGTGATGTCTGTCCTGGGCTGGAAGGTGAGTGGGGAAATGGATGGAAGATTGCCGCGTGTGTGAGAGGCTCCATGGGGACCCTATACACTATTCCCTCACAATTACACATGCTTGACGATTTGTATTATAAAAGCTAAAAAAATTTTTTAATGAACTTGAATTAAAGGAGCATATGAATAACACATACATAAAGCATTAACAAATGATCGTAAGGGTGAGTGTGCGAAAGACTGGAGACAAGGAAACATGTATTTAGACAAGAGAACCAAGATGAATGTGATTCTCCCCAGGATCATCGGGTCAAGGTCACAGAGTCCACTCACCTGCTTCTATGCTGGCAGACCCTCAATGACAATGCATTCCTCGCACCTGTTCAGAAAAAAGGGCCGGCATCCTGACAGCTCCAGGGCTCACATCCTACAATGCGACAAAAAGCAAATGCAGCAACCTGCTTTCTCCTTGTCAGCACCCCCTCCTGCAGACTTTTCTGGAAGCCCAATTTGGGGAAACCTCCGCTTGCCAGAGCATGGCTGTAACCTAGCAGGTGCTTAGTACCAAATCCTGGCTGAGTAGGCATCATAATGATGGGTCTGAAGCACCAAGAAAGCATTGGTCTCTCTTTAAGAAGAGGCTGTATTCTCGAAAACTTCCATTAACTGAGTAAAACAAAGGAAGTCTTGTGAATTCGAAGGGGAGGTCTCAGTCATCTGAAAAGCCCCCCAGTATGGAACCCCCCACCTCACAGTCTCTGATGGACCCAGGATAAATGGCAACCCCTCTCTGGGGGTGAGCCCGACCCAGGGCACACATCCTTTGCCTGTTTCACTTTGATATCCTTAATGACATTGTCACTTTAGCCCATGCAAAATGTGAGAAAGGGACAATTTCAGATCCAAACGTCCTTTTAAAGCAGAGCATTGCAGAACAGGAGCGGTCTGTATTCGAGAAATAATATCACACTAATGAACACCACCATGGAATGTGGCAACTCTGATTTCTAATGGAATCTGGGAGAGGGGCTCATTATAGATTCAAGGCTTGTGGCTCAGTTTAATTAAAATTTGAGCGAAGAGAGCTTGGAGAAACCAGCCCAGCGCATGAGATTTAGGGGAGGGAGGGGAGCGAGGGGCGGGATATTAACATGAATAAAAGAGACCTTAATGGAGGGATGGATGGTAACAATAACAATAAAGATGGCTTCCTGCTCACTTGTTGTCTGCAGTCAGACAAAGCGCTTGGTGAGTCAGCGCCAGGCTGAGGCTGCCCTTGGAGGCTAAGAGGGAGTGAAACGCTGGGACTGTGCAGGAAATACCTGTTTGTCATTTGGATGCTTTGCAGAACTGCGTGTCTGAGGGCTGATTTGACTGTATCAGCCCCTCGGTCTGCACTTCATGAGACATGTATGGACTCACCTGCCTCCATTAAGAACAGAGTCCTTCTAAGAGCCTTAAGGGTGATGAAAATGCCCCTAGCCCCCAACTAAGCTGTAAAGTAACTGCAAGAAGGTCCAATAAAATCCCCCTTTCCCCTTGAAAACCAAGTGCTTTCAAGATCATTTCAGCCCTTTACTGCCCACTCTCGTCTCCTGTAGGTCTTGAAACTGAGTCCGTTACAGGGAGGTGGAGAAACAAATACAGGCAGCACATGTATTATTCACCTGGAGCTCATCATCATAATGTTTTATACTTGCATGCTTCTTTCTCTGCACCCCCTCTGCTCTGCTCAGTAAGTAGGATTTGTAAGAGCTCAGATGAAGCGGAGAATTTGCCCCCATGTCAATATATTCACAAGGGCTCCTATCTTACGGAGCTCCCCCATTAGGATTCTGTTTAAGATGAACTTGATGCAGGGACTCCAGTTAAGATGATAAATAAACTTTCACAAGCATTTAAACCTACGCAATTAATTATGAATTTCTTATGCAGCTATATCTGTAAGTAAACTCCGCGGCGCTGGGTTTCATTTAGGCCACCAATCCCTCTGCACACAGCAAGCTGGCAACATTCACCGGCCAGAAGTGGCTCGAGCTGGCTTTCCTCGCAATCATGCCCACCGTCATTTGCAGCCTTGGCCCAGATTCCCAGGTGGGTGGACGGTCAGAGCTGCGTGATGTCCCCACACTGAGTCCCTCTGCAGCTGCATTTTTCTGGTCTTCTTCATTTTCCCTGTCTCTTCCCCTTCTCTTCTTTCCCCTTCTGATCCTCTTCCTCCTTCTTGTTTCTCTTCTTCCTTTTTGCTCACTTGCAGTGGAAACTACTATGTGTTTCTCCTGTGGACTACTTTTCATTGGAAGGAAAAGAATGGCCTCGACATTCATACGTGGAAGCCCTAATCCCCCCAGCATTTCAGAACGTGACCCTATCTGAAGATAGTGATTTTGAAGATGTAAGTTAGTTAAAATGAGGCCAGCAGGCCCATCAGGGTGGGTTCTAAATCCAACGTGCCCTTAGAAGAAGAGGACATTAGGGCACAGACACATGTAGAGGGATGACCATGCAAGGACACAGAGACAAGGCAGCCGTCTGCAAGCCAAGGGGAGAGGTGCCCGAAGAGAAACCAGCCTTGCTGGTTCAAGACCTTGAACTTGAACGTCCAGCTTCCAAAACTGTGAGAAAGTAAATTTCTGTTGTTTGAGCTGCCCAGTCTGTGGCATTTTGTCACACCAACCCAAAGTGACTGAGCCAGCCTCCTCAAAGTGCCATGGGGGAAAGAGTCTCCAACCTCATCCCCCCTTCCTCCACCCTCCCCCACTCCCACTGCCAAAACATTGTTTCTAAAAGTAGAAAGCGACCTATGTCTTCATTACCACGTGCACGGGCTGCAGCCTTGGCCGAGATGAGGGAAGTTGCCGGCCTAAAGCAAACAGTGTCAGGAACCAGCCTGTGATCTTTGCTGAGAAGACACAAATACCCCCTCAGCTACGCACTCAAGGAGGCTCTGCTGTGCCTTAACAAATGCCTTCATATTTATTACTCCCCATATCTGCACAACAGTAGGAAAAGGGGGAAACGTTTGTTAAAGTAATGGAATTTTACAAAGGAGGAAACCCAGTTTCAAAGAAGTAACGATGTTGCGCTGAGGCCATACAACTCTGCTGTCGATAGGGTTTCTGTCCATGAATGTGGCAGAGATTAGTGTCCTTCAGTAAATAGTTTTGCCTTCCCATGTTCCTGGAGGATGGCAGGCTCTGACTCCCCAGGGGCTTTTGAGGGAAAGCATATCCACGTGACTTGCTTTAACCAAGGAAATGTGAGGGGAAGCTATAGATGTCACTTCAGGGTAGAAGTTTAAGGGCCAGGGTGCAGTTCACAGGATTCTCTTCCCAGCCTCCACTAGCCAGCTCGGTGAGGGGCCATGGTGAGGACCGTCTCCTGCCAACCCTGAAGGCCATATGGCCTGAGTGAGAAACTCACATGTATCAGGACCATCGGGGGAGGTCAATGTCGTGTGCTTTCACGCATAACTAACTTACCCTAATACAGTCATAAGGCTTCAGCTGCAGGAAAAAAGAAAACCTATCAGAAAATGGCTGAACAGTAAGAACATTTATTATCTCCTGGAACACCAAATCCGTAGCTCCCAGTTCGGGCAATTCCAAGCCTCAGGGACTCACATGAGTTTCCACCTGCCATCCTCCCCTCAGTGGGTCAAAGTAGCATCAGCAGTGCAGGCCATCACATCCTCTGCCAATAATATCCAGGGGTCAGAAGAGAGCATTTCCCTCCTCGAGAAGGAGCATAACCTTTCTAGAAGTTCCCTTCCTTCCCCCAGTGGAGTTTCCTCCAAACCAGCTCAGCTGGAGCTGTGGCACGTGTCCACCACGTGCATGGGGACAGAGATCAATGTTGATTTTTTTTTTTAAAGTTCGTTTATTTATATTGAGAGAGAGCAAGCAGGAGAGGGGCAGAAAGAGAGAGAGAGGGAGAAAGAGAGAATCCTAAGCAGGCTCTGCTCTCAGTGCAGAGCCTGATTCGGAGCTCGATCCCATGAACCATGAGATCATGACCTGAGACAAAATCGAGATTTGGATGCTCAACCAACTGAGCCACCCAGGTGTCCCTCCACGTTGATTTGTTAGACTAATCAAAGTCTTCCCCCGGGGCCAGACATGGAGCCCATCCTCCCCTGCAGCATGAGGACACTGAATAGTATTTCTATAAAGGGGATCTTGGCATCCGGGTCCTCTCTACCCGTTTTTCCCTCCAAGAGTTAGGAGAAAGGACTGAATCATGATCCTCACTGATGCTTGGTGGGTAAGTGCAAAGAAATGGAGCACTCCCTCTAACACACCAGCAAATCTTCCCAGGGGAGGAGCCGTGTATTTCGTGTGCCCGTCGGTGTCACAGGCTGTTCCATGCAGACAATCCAGTGCCACGGGGAACCCTGGGTCCTTTCCTGGCAGAGTGGTATTAATATTTCTCTCACGTGCAGATGTGGACAGTGAGAGCCCCTGAGGCTGTCACTTCCCTGGTTCTGAGCCAGTGACTGGTGCAAGGGCCCGGGACCCCCGAGTTGCGCTTCTTGGTGCAATCTCCATCCTTCCCCAGCTCCTGATTGCACAACGGCGCCCGCTGATGGATTCATTAAAGTCGTGTTTACTGCCCTCACGTGGGGAAATAAACTGACAGCTGAAATTATAACTAGATTTAAGACGAGGATGACAGACCAAGATTGGAACATATTAAGGGAAACTGGATGTTTGGGAACATCAGAAGCACTCAGAATTTGATATCAGGAAAAACATCCCCATCAGTCTGTTAACCATTTCGCAGAGATCTCCAGCAGGTACAGAATTCTGGCCTGTGTAAGCCAAGTGGCTGACCTGACATGGCCATTCTGACCTCCTTAATCATCAGGGTACAGGCCAGGGAGTTTCTGATCTGAAAATAACTTTCCCTGAAACACTGAATACTTCTAATAAATTTTTTATTATTTTATTTATTTTAATTTTTAAATTTTTTTTTTTGAGAGACAGAAAGAGACAGAGCACCAGTGGAGGAGGGGCAAAGAGAAAGGGAGACACAGCATCCGAAGCAGGCTCCCTGAGCTGTCAGCACAGTCCCCGATGTGGGGCTTGAACCCACGAATAGTGAGATCACGACCTGAGCCGAAGTCAGATGCTTAACCAACTGAGCCATCCAGGAGACCTTTTATTATTTTATTTTAGAGAGAGAAAGAGAGCATGAGTAGGGAGAAGGGCAAAGACGGGGGGCGGGGGAATCTTAAGCAGGCCCTATGCTTGGCAAGGAGCAAGACTCGGGACTCAATCCCATGACCCCAGGATCATGACCTGAGCCAGAATTAAGAGTCAGACACTCAATCGACTGAGCCACCCAGGCGCGCCACATTCGATACTTTGAAAGACAGGGAAATCCGTCTTTTTGTTGCAGGAAATGCGTACTTGTATATGTGCATGTGTATGTGTGTGTGTGTGTGTGTGTGTGTATTGCGTGTGTGAGCTGTTTCCCCACAGGCGCTGGGTGTGAGGAGGCAGGGCGCATGTGACCTTACTAGTTATCTAATGCTGCAAACCCTACCCCTTATACATGGTGAGTGTTTCCACTTCCCTCTTCGGAATTCTCCAACCGTACTTGATCTCTGGGATACTCCTCTCACTATGTCCCCGTGGAGCCCACCAGCACAGGGGGAGAGACCCAGGCAGCCCGCGTGGTGATGCCCCAACACCTTAGGGGATGTCCCTCCATCATTTCTGCATGGCCCCTTTGGCAGCAAGCAGGCCAGGCCATCGCGGTGGGGGCCCCTGGGGAGACAGAGCTCACGTGTGGTCAGAAGGCTGGGCATCACTCAGGGCAGGACCGGGGGTGACTGCTGGAAGCAGACACCTGCCCTGGAGGGTGCCTGGCTTGAGCCATCCCCTTTGGACTGAGTTCGAGCATCGCTTCTTAATGGCTATGACACTTCTGATTTGTCTGGGGCCACCAGGGGGTCCTGTGGACGACTGGCTCACTAGTGCTGTGGTTGAGATGACCAGAAGCATCGATCATCCTTTTATTGATTCACTCAAACACAGGAGCTGAGCATTATTCTGTGCTGGGCATTGAGTGAGGGCCTGTAGATGCCACTAAGGAGGGAGGACAGTCTAGCTGGGGGACATCCGGCAAATAATAATCAACCAAGACAGCTGCAGGCTCTGGTACGAGCTCTGAAGGAAACACCGCGTTGACCTGTAGCAGAACGGGATTATTACCACTGCAGGAGGAAGGAAGGCAGAGTGTTTCTCTAAGGAAATAGCGATTGGACCTCAAGGCTGAGAATGAGTCAGTCATGCAAAGGGGGAGGAGGAGAGCATCCCAGGGAGAGAGAGGGAAAGAGAGAGAGGAAACAGTGGTTGCAAAATTCCTGAGGCAAGAACAGGGAAATCCTGGAGCTTAGTGAGATGGGGGTGAAAAGATGGTGGAGGCGAGTCTGAGGGGTAGGGACCCTTGCTAAGAAGCTGCATTCTCATTTCAGAGCCCCTGGAAAGTTCTTTTTTTTTTTTTTAATGTTTTATTTATTTCTGAGAGAGAGAGAGACAGTGTGAGCAGGGGAGGGTCAGAGAGGGAGGGAGACACAGAATCTGAAGCAGGCTCCAGGCTCTGAGCTGTCAGCACAGAGTCTGACGTGGGGCTCAAACCCACGAACCATGAGATCATGACCTGAGCTGAAGTTGGATGCTTAACCGACTGAGCCACCCAGGATCCCCCCGTGGAAAGTTCTTGAGCAGGAGGGTGACATGTTGTGATCCACATTGTAAAAGAGCCTTCCGGTCACTTCATGAAGAACAGACTGAAGCCTGTCTTCCTGACCTCCTTGGTGTCTGTCCCAGAGCCCTAGCCAGTGACTTGTTCTACCTGATTAGGCAAGTTCAGATGATGAGATAATTATCAACATCCCATTTCCCCTTATTGTAAGAGGGAGGTCGTGTGAGAATCCCCAGCCCCTCCCAGACATACGAGGATCCTGGGATGAGGATCATGGAAATAGAAACAAAGAAGCTGGGGGCACCTGGGTGGCTAAGTCGGTTAAGCATCGACTTCAGATCAGGTCATGATCTCGCAGCTCATGGGTTCGAGCCCCGTGTCGAGCTCTCTGCTGACAGCACAGAGCCTGGAGCCTGCTTTGTATCCTGTGTCCTCCTCTCTCTCTGCCCCTGCCCAACTCTCTCTCTCTCTCAAAATAAATAAAGAAACTTAAAAAGAAAAACAAAGGAGGGGCACCGGGGTGGCTCAGTCGGTTAAGCGTCCGACTTTTGCTTAGGTCATGATCTCTTGGTTCGTGGTTTTGAGCCCCGCACCAGGCTCTGTGCTGACTGCTAGCTCAGAGCCTGGAGCCAATTTCAGAGTCTGTATCTCCCTCTCTCTCTGACCCTCCCCTGCTCACGCTGTCTCTCTCTCTCTCCTAAAAATAAATAAAAGTATTTAAAAAAAAAAAAAGAAAGAAAGAAAAACAAAGGGATGGAAGGAGAAAGCTTTCTTTGGCTCTCACCCCAGCATCTTTGAAGGGCATATCATTTAGGATGATTTCAGTCGCAAGAAAAAAACTCCCGAGGTAATAACAGTGGCTTAAACAATTAGAATATCATTACTTCAATCAAAATAATTCATCAAGTAGAGCTGTTAAATCAGTAGCTCAATGATGATGGGGGCTATAAGTCTGTTTCTCTGGGATTTTCTTTCTTTTTTTAAATTTTTTGAAGGTGTATTCATTTTTCAGAGATGGAGAGAGACAGAGCATGAGTGGGGGAGGGGCAGAGAGAGAGAGGGAGACACAGAATCTGAAGAGGCTCAGGCTCTGAGCTGTCAGCACAGTGCCCAATGTGGGGCTTGAACTCACGAACCATGAGATCACGACCCAAGCTGAAGTCAGAGGCTTAACTGAGCCACCGAGGTGCCCCTCTGTGATTTTATTTGTCCTCACGGTCACAAAATGGCTGTTGGAGCTTGAAGTACAGCATTCATTTATTCATTCAGCAAATATTTAATAAATGCTACTATGTGTTGGGCACATTTCTCAGTTTTGAGGACACAATAATAAAGACAAGTGACAGAAATTCCTGCCCTCAGGGGCTTCCATTCTAGAGTATAAAGGGGAGATGAGGGAAAAAATAAATAAGGAAACTGCATAGTATATTTGTGGAAAGAAGCAAAAGATAAGAATATTAAAATTTTTTTAAATGTTTATTTATTATTGAGAGACAGAGAGACAGAGCATGAACATGGCAGGGGCAGAGAGAGAGACACACACAGAGTCTGAAGCAGCCTCCAGGCTCTGAGTTGTTAGCAGGAACTGACATAGGGTTTGAACTCACAAACCAGGAAGTCATGACCTGAGCCAAAGTCAGGTGCCTAACCGACTGAGCCACCCAGGCACCCCAAGATAAGAATATTTTTAAAATGAGGGCAAGGAAGGATCTCACTGAGAAGCTGATAGTTGAGAACAGACTTAAAGGAGATGAACGAAGGAGCCAGTGAGAATCTAGAGGAAGAGTATTCAAAGTGGAGGAAACAGCAAGTGCAAAGGCCCTGAGGTAGGAGTGTGCTTGGCATATTCTAGGACAGCAAGGAGGCCAGTGTGGCTGGAGAGGTCTGATGGAGGAGGACCATCATGGAGGTGAGGTCAGAAAGAAAAAGAAGGCCTCTGGTCCTCGAAGGGCCACAACAGCATGCAAAAACACCAAGGAAGGGAAGGTTTCTTCTGATGCAATTCTTTTGTTCAGCAGCCCCACCCCCAAAGACTTTTCCTTGCACTAAGTCACATGGCCACCCATAAGTCAATCACTGACATGATTCATTCCCAGGGTGGGACCCACCTCTCCAATGCATGTTGATAAGCTAGGGGACTTCTGTCAGCAAATGGGAATGTCTGTTGCGTAGGCAACCAAAAGTGTAAGCCACCCAGAAACTTCCCACGCAAGCACTTTGCCTCTTGATACCAGTGGTCAAGTCTAGTTCCAGACCCCTGGCTCCTCCAGCAAGTTCTGAACTCACAGCGCAAGGCATCAGGAGACAGCGGGGTCTGCCTGGATTTCAGGGGCTTGTCTAAGGATGAGCTTTCACGGTCTCATCTCTTCTGCTTCTCCGTCAGGTTCCTCGCCCGCAAAACGCTCTTCTGTTAAAACAAAAACAAACATCTTTTGACTATGGAAATCTCAAGCCTATTCAAAGTAGGGAGAATGGTGCAATAACCCCTTGGTATCCCTCTCCCAGAGCTTCAACCGTAGCAACACCCTGATCCAAACACGCTAGTTCTGTTTCATCGATAGCGCTGCCCACTCCCCCACCTAGTATTCACTCCACGGAAAAGCGCTACCCAGCCCACAAGTCCCTTTGGGGTCTACTGCGTTCTGAAGACCCCACTGGGAGAAGGCCATGGGGAACTGTGACAGTCACTCAACCCAGCCCAAGTGCCTCTAAGCCCACGGCAGCCAGCTTCCCTCGGGGTCTCCTGCCCACAACCCGCCAAAGGACACTGAACCTTCTCCTGAATCATCCTTGCTTCAGCTCTCAGGAGCTCTGGAGGCTCACAGAACCATCTGTAATTGGGGCACTTGGCCCATTAGGAATTTGGATGGACCAAAGCCTAAGTCCTCGGCACTGCTCAGAAAAAGCAAACACGGGCAATGAGAGATCTGACTTCTGCACAGTTAATTTAAACTCCTCTCTGAATATAAATCAGCTGCTTTAGTTCCGATCCACTCAGTCCTACCCAAGCCTTGTGCTGAATGATAAACACTGGGCTGCTGCTGGGAAGGATAAATCATGACAGGCAAAACGAATTGTTTCCTTCAGCTCAAGCAAAGTTCCTGGACAAGGGAAGGACACTGCTTTTTATGAGAAAACTCTGTTCCGCCGCATTCCAAAGACCTACCCCAGGGGATCAGGGTCTGCTTAGTGGAGGGTTCGCTGCCTGATGTATTTGAGGACCTGGCAGTGGCTCCAGGTAGAAGGGAACATAAACTAAGAAGTCCCTATAGAAATTACGGGGAAATGGCACCTTTGTAAGCCATGTCTTTCTGAAGGACAGTGTTCTTGGTACAAAGGCTATAACCAGAGCAGGTAGGAGAGGAACAGAATAGGTTGTGCGGGCTCCTGGCTGCCTGGTGGGGTTTCACTGAATATCAGCGATGACCAGCTAAGCCAATGGAAGGCAGTAGTGAAAGATGAGTGAGTGGAATTGCAGACTGACTCTTCCTCCTAACTTCAGGGGGCAAAGTATACATTGCTGTTCCAGGATCCGGTTGAGGGGGCTCAGAGGATTATGCCTCTCCTAGCTTCTGCTGAGCTAGGTGTGTCCCCAAGGACACCAGGACAGAAGCGCCTTGTTTCTGTGTCAAGATGGAGGCAGTCCTTTTGCAGGCAAGGCTCACAAAAGCCCAGATGTTTCCCCTACAGATTCTCCTAGTCCTTGAAATTCTTACATCAGAGCTTCTCTTTTGAGTTACAACTTCAAAGATCCTGACAAAATGCAGATCTATGAGCTATGATCGTGATGGGTAGGCTCTAATTTCATCGTTCATTGGGTGGGCATTTATGACTTCCAGTTCTAGGTCAGGCACCATCCTAGGTGCTGGGAGTACAAAACTGAGAAACAGTGGACCCGTCTCTCTCTCGAATGTCAAAATACTAATTTTGAAAAAGCTAAAAATATGACTTTTCTTACAAACATAGAATACATACGTGTCACAGATTTTATTCAGCATATTAATGAATGAATGAGAGAGCCAGTAAGATGGTAAACTAATTCCAAGAGCACTTGAGGAACTTGGATGGGTTTAGTCCATCAAGAAAGGTATTATTAAGGGGCACCTGGGTGGCTCAGTCAGTTAAGGTCCGACTTTGGCTCAGGTCATGATCTCATGGTCTGTAGGTTCTGGCCCAGCACTGGGCTCCGTGCCGACAGCTCAGAGCCTGGAGCCTGCTTCGGATTCTGTGTCCCCCTCTCTTTCTGCTCCCACCCCCATTCTCTCTATCTTGTTCTGTCTCTCAAAAATAAATAAACATTAAAATTTTCTAAAAATTAAGAAGATGAGGAAATCTGACCATCATTCTAGAAGGAACCCTAGTGAGCAGAGCCGCTGGGAGGGAACCTCATTCCTGGTGGTGCTGACAGTCTCACCTCTGCTCCAGATGCCAGGTAGGATGTTTGGGAGGTGGCTCTTGGTGCCTCCAAGGAAATCGCCGCCCGCGTGTGCAGGACACATGCTGGGTGTGCTCTCCCAACATACCTGGGTGTAGAAACTGTCGTGGTTCTCGAAGCGTGGAAGAACTGGTGTCTTTTTGAATGGAAATGGCTTTAAAAGGTACAGCCATTCCCCTAAACTCTGTCACCAAATTGCATTGTCTGTCACATCATGATGGGATTTGGAGTTTGAATTCCCTCCATGACACTAAGTTCCTGTAGGACCTTGTGAAGTTATATCACCTCTCTGAGCCTCAGCTTCTTCATCTGTAAAAGGGGAATGAAGACAGTTACCTTGCAGAGTCTTGTAAAGAATTTATACCAGTCTCTCAGTGAAGTGCCTGGCTAATGTCTTTCATCAATCTGGGGACTCCCAAAGATTGAAGCTCTGCGTTTCACATCAGACTGGGCTCTCCCAGGAGGCAGAGTCAAAGTTATTTCCCCAACTTGGCCTGAGAACTCCTGAAGGAAGGGGCTTACTCTTTCAGAGCACCACACAACAGATAGCTATTGTTATTTTTTTATCATTGTTGCAATGACCATATTTCCATTGGAGAGAAAGGCCTGAAGGACACTGACTAGGAATTCTAGAACTTCTTGGAACATTTGCAGAGCACTCGGCAAAACCCTGTCTGGTGGTGGTACTTCTCTGCCTGGCTCGCCGTCTCCTCCCTGGCTGGACTGGGCCAGGGACCGAGTGGGATACACCTCCACCCCTCTCTCAGGAGATGATGAATGAAAGCTTGTTGAATGAGAGCTGAGGCATTTGGGAGACCACAGGGAGAGGGGCCCTGACTCTGTTTTCCAGGAGCTTTGGGGGACAGGACACTATGCAGATTATTTAGAAATAGTGACCATATGATTTATTATCAAAACCAGGACACTTTTAAGAGTAATGGGGCATAAATCAGATTCTCTTTTCTACAGGGTTGGTGAGGTCCGCTTGTGGGGCTGCCTTTCCAGCCATCACTCAGTCCCCAGCCAGCTCATGCAGCCCAAGTTCGCTGAGGTCTGGGAGGAGATGGTTAGTGGCCTGAGGGGGATGACTCAATGAGGTCACCACCAAGTTCTAGACAGACACAATCAGGAAGCTCGCAGACCCAACGCTTCCTGGGGAAGCGATATTTCTTGCCTTCACAGAGCCCCAGTCTGATAGGGGAGACAAGGACCTTGAGCTTAGTGAGTCCCTAGTCTAATGGGGTGCAACACTGACCCTTGCTTTGGGGAGTTCACTTCTACCCTGAGTCTGTGTAGACTTTGACAGGCCTTCAATCTGGCAAGCCCCATCCCCAGGCAGAACCACAAGAATCAATTTCTTATGCCCCATCCTGTAAAGTAGGCATTGTAAATAGAAGGTTACCCAATTGTACACTTTCGGGGGGTTGTATTGTTGCAGGATTTTTTTTTACCTCCTTTTCCAAGATTCATTGTCTCGTGGCTTTGAAGAATTAAGAGGTGGACACAATATAAAACGCGCAGCAGGCAAAAGTTTATTAGAGTAAAAGATCAGAAAGCAAGAATAGTATGGAAGCTCTCTTTACAGTGAATGCCTGTAACTCTAGGCAAGGGACTTTGTTTTATAGGGTTTTGGTTGGTGCCCCTGCACCCATTTCTTCTCACGCTCTACTCTCACTGGTCAGATAACTGTAAGTGCCTCGTCATTCCTTTTTGATCGGCTCATTTCCACTGTATGGGGGGATGGTCTATGGCCATACCAGTCCTTGTGGGTCATGTGTTTTAAGGTCTACTACTGATTCTTAGTTAAGTTGTTTGTCAGATTCCTCAGGGGAACCTGAAGGGGAGTGGGTGGTGTCTGTTACATTCTTAGAGGAACCTTGCACCCCAGGGGGGTTGCCGTGGTCAGAAGCTCCCAGCATTGTTCTAAAATATGTTTTCCCCCACCCAGGGACCTTAGGTCCTAATCTTTCCCTCTCTGCCTGTTTTAATCTACCTTTTCCCTATCACAGAACCTCTTGAGAGTGATCAGCTCCTGGCCTGGGGCACCCCCACTGATATTTACTGGGATAGGCTGGCCCCACAAATTGCCGGCACCCTCCGTCTCTGTGTTCAGAGATTGCCAGTGCCTTCGGAATCAAGATCTGGCTTTTTGTCTTAAGCTCAAGTATTTCTGTGTCCAGGTCTGATCTACAAGGGCTTCCAGAGCTCCTTGGGAACTCTTGGGTGCTTCCTCCACATCACACTGGGATCTGTGGGGGCTGAGGATTGCCCTCAGGCTTACTGACCCTTCGGGTATGGCCCCCCAGTCATTCCCAAGACAAGGGGGACATGACAGTTTGCTAAAAGCTTGTCATGTCGGTAGGACTATCTTGGAAAAGCAGGACAAAAGCCTCAAGACGATCTGATTTCCCCCCTCCCCTCCCCCTCATCTATCTTCCTGCTCCCTGAAAGGGGAGCCAGGCTTCTTCTTCTGAATGATGAGGGAGCATCAGACAAGCTGATAGCCAGCAACCCCACCCGGGCTCCCAGGTGGGGTGTGTGTGATATTCCTCAGGCACTCCTGGCTCCCAAGGACCAAAGGCAGGGAAAGAAAACTAATGGCTCACTGATAAAGATCACAGTCTGCAGGACAGGAGTCTCCATCAGTTTACAAATGTCTTAGTAAATGACAAGAAAAAGGCAATCTTATCAATAGCCTGATCTCCAGAAACCTATAGACTCCGTTTCCTGGAGCCCCAACATCACCCCTCCATGTGACCACAGGGAACAAAGTCAAAAAGGAAATGGCAGGGAAAATTAAATTTCCTCATAACCTGCAGCCTATTCACAGATACTTGAGGCAAATACAGAGCATAACTTTTCTCCAGGGACCCCCTACTGTTCCGATGTTAATGTTTTCCTGGAGGGAAAACAACCTGAGCTTGACAATAGCAAGGCCTCAGGTAGCTTGGAGTCCTCTTTCGCATATCCAAGTCCCTCTGGAGGCCTCATGCTTGACTTTACCTCCCCCAGCTCCAAAGTATATAACCAGTCAGTCTTCATGACCCCAGTGCAGCTTTTCTGCCCAGGGGTCCTGTCCCCAGGCTTTAATAAAATCACCTTTTTGCACCAAAGACGTCTCAAGAATTCTTTCTTGGCCTTGGANCCCAGCACCTCCTTGCTGGCTGCTTCTTGTATTAGGCTGGTGTCACCCCCAGTCATTCCTTCTATGTCATTTCACTGTCTTTTACTCTGTGGCCCATCTTCCAAACTTTCATTCGGGAAATATGAACATCCAGCTCTGGGAGTTCTGAGAAATTGTCCCTTTTCTATTTCAGGAAATGGTGAACTTTCAAGATCATGGCTTCACTCTGAACCTTATTATGGTCCTGAAATCAAAGCTGAAAAATCGCTTCTGTGCTCTAGGCTGTATTTGCCTTCTATACCTTTAGGCAGTATAAGCCCCTCTCACAAATCACTTCTGTGCTCTTATTCACTTTATTCACCTTCCATACCTTTAGGCAGTATAAGCCCCTCTCCTGAGCTTCCAGGCCTCACCTGAATGGCCCAGCCACAGAGGAAGAAAAAAGGAAAAGAAAAAAATTAGCAAGCAGCAAAATAAATACACTGGGTGATATTTCAAAATCATGATTGTGGTACAGTGGGGTTCCCCTGTATGAACGGGTCATAATTCATTTAACTGACTCCTTCATAAGGAGCATTCAGGTTGTTTTCAGTCTTTTGCTTACCAACACTGTTTCTTCTTTTTTTTATATATATATAATGTTTTATTTATTTCTAGGAGAGAGACAGAGAGAGAGACAGCGTGAGCAGGGGAGGGTCAGAGAGAGAGGGAGTCACAGATTGAAACAGGTTCCAGGGTCTGAGCTGGCAGTCAGCACAGAGCCCGACGCAGGGCTCGAACCCACAAACCATGAGATCATGACTTAAGTGAAAGTCGGACGCTTAACCAACTAAGCCACCCAGGCACCCCTACAAACACTGTTTTTATGAACATCCTTTGCATACGTGCAAGAATGTCTGTAAAATAAATACTTAGAGTGGAATTACTGAGTCGAAACAGAACTATCTCAATAAAAATTGCGTTTGCTCCTCAAAGAAGGGCAGTGATTTACACTCTCATCAATTTTGCATGAGAGTGATAATAATGACACTACTTTTCATAATGTTTTGTCAAATGTGTTGATATTTTCCAATGTGACATTTTAAAAATGGAGATATGACTTGCATTATCATTTGGTCATGACTCATTTTTCATCCTACAAAGTGCTTGCTCATGTGCTTTGTCCATTCGCCTATTAGTATTTTTATTTATTTGTAGACTCTTTATATAGTCAAGAAATCAGCTCTTTGTGAAACGTGTTTTAAATATTTTTCTTGACTTTATCATTTTAAAATGAAAACATTTTTACCCTATTTTCTCTCCATGTAGTGAATTGTAACTTTTATGTGGTAAAACTTACAGCTCTTGTGTTTTGGTTTTACTTGGAAAGTTCCCCTCTACTCTAAGAATGTTAAAAAAATGCTAAAACAGATCACTCTTCATTCTGGTACTGCCGGTTTTTTAAAAAGATTTTTTCCCACCTAAATCTTTGATATATCAGCATTTACTTTTTTTGGCAAGGAATTGCTAGTCATATATCTCAACATAATTTATCAAATAGCTCACCTTTTTTTCTGATGTGAAATATACCTCTTTCTGGAACCTGAATTTTAGTGTATGTTTTCAATATTTGTGGACTCTCTTTTCTTCCACTGCTATTGCTTAGTCATAAGTAGACAAAGACAGACTCAATTACTACAGTTTTATGATACTTTGTGATAAAGATTAGATGTCTTTTGTAATTCTTAGTTTTCATTTTTCTGGCTACTCTGGCATGTTTATTTTCCACATCAACTTTAGAAAGAACTTTCCTTAATTTCCCATTCTTAAAAAAATTCCTGTTGCTTGCATTAGATTTATAGATTCATTTAGGGACAATTGGCATTGCTATAACATTGAATCTTCTTATCCAAGATATTTATTCAAGTCTCTTAAATATGTACTTCAGTAGAATTTCAAAGTGTTTTTCACTCAGAGCCTTAGCATTCTTTTTTTTAAATATTGATTCCTGGCATTTCATCCCTTTACTTGCCATAGGTATGAGATATCTTCTTGCATTATGTTTATTTCCCAATTGGTAGTAGTTTCTATAAGGAAAAGCTATAGTTGGCAGGAACGTCTGGGTGGCTCAGCAGGTTAAGCGTCTGACTCTTGATTTCAGCTCAGGTCATGATCTCACAGTTTCATGAGTTCGAGCCCTGCGTGGGTCTCTGTGCTGACAGTGCAAAGCCTCGTTTGCAGTCCTCTCTCTGCTCTCTCTGCCCTTCCCCAACTCATGCTGTCTCTGTCTCTCTCAAATAAATAAACTTAAAAAAAAGAAGAGGAAATCTATGGTTGCATGTTAACTTTGCTATGAGCCACCTTCTTCATGTCTTTATTATTGTATTTGATCATTTTGAGTTTTCCAGGTATGTAATCTTCAAATAATAGTAATTTCTATGGAACATTTTAACTCTTTCAGATATAAGGCACCATCCATGCCTTCTCCCCTGCCCCTAAATTCATCTGTAATGGCATTGAGGCCACTTTCTCAACATGCATTTCCTCTTCTTCTAAGAGCCACCTCAAGTAATACTTCCCCGTCCCCACCTTGTCTGCACAGGGCATGTTGTCCCTGTGTCTGGTGGCAAGGTATGAGGCTCATATTTAAAATAATCACAGCAGGGGCACCTGGGTGGCTCAGTCGGTTAAGCATCTGACTTTGGCTCAGGTCATGATCTCACAGTTCGTGGGTTTGAGCCCCGTGTCAGGCTCTGTGCTGACAGCTAGTTCATAGCCTGGAGCCTGTCTTCGGATTCTGTGTCTCCCTCTCTCTCTGACCCTCCCCTCCTCACTCTCTCTCTCTCTCTTTCTCTCTCTTTCTCTCTATCTTTCTGGCTGGTGACCGCTGTATGTGAAAAGCTAGACATGTGGTCCAATTTGGGATGAGATGGGGTCTGCAGCCAGGAGTTCCCCTCTTCTGCTGAGCTGTTAGGAAGTGTAGGCAGAGCCCTCATGTGAGCCAAGAAGGACTCATGCCAGGAAACAACTGACAGCAGAGAAACTGACCTTGGTACCATCACTGAGCTACTGAACCCCACTTGAAACTTTCAGTTGATGAATCAATGATTACTTTTATCGTTAAAGTCAATTTATGATGGTGCTCTGATACTTGCAACTGAACACACTGTGTGGTCTACACACAACCATTATCAATCACTCAAGCTCATTGAGCTAAAAGGTTATCTTGGGTGTGGGGGCACCTGGGTGGCTCAGTTGGTTGAGCATCCGACTCCGGCTCAGGTCATGATCTTGCCGTTGGTGAGATCCAGCCCCACCTCAGGCTCTCTGCTCTCAGCTCAGAACCATCTTCAGATCCTCTCTCTCTGTTCCCCTCTCTCTGTCCCTCCCTCCCCAGCATGTGTCCCCCCCCCTTTCAAAAATAAATAAGCATTGGAAAATTTTTAAAAAATTATCATGGGTATGAGGTCAGGATCAGCTTGAAAGGGTCTTAGGCTTTTCAATTTCTCCCAATGGATTACAGACTTTAATTCAAGAACTTGAAGCTATAAAATTTCTAGAAGAAAACATAGGAGAAAGTCTTTGTGATCTTCAGTTTGGCAAAAATTTCTTACATGTGACACTGCAAACACTGTCTATAAAAGAAAAATATGTATAAATTGGTCTTCATCAAAATTAAAACTGTGCTTGTCAAGAGGCACTCTCAAGGAAATGAAAAGGTAAGTCATAGACTGGGGAAAAAAATTGAACACCACATATCTGATAAAGGACTTGTATCCAGAGAGTAAAAGAACTCTCAAAACTCAATAATAAAATAAGCAAAGATTTGAACAAGCATTTTATTAAATTGCAAACCCAGCTCTGTCTTGATTGCTATAACTTCTTTTTTCAAAAAATGTTAATGCTTTTTATTAATTTCTGAGAGAGAGAGACAGCGTGAGCAGGGGAGGGCCAGAGAGAGAGGGAGACACAGAATATGAAACAGACTCCAGGCTCTGAGCGGGCTGTCAGCACAGAGCCTGATGCGGGGCTCGAGCCCATGAACCTCGAGATCATGACCTGAGTCGAAGCCGGACGCTTAACCCATTGAGCCCCCCAGGCGCCCCAATTGCTGTAACTTTAAGATGAGTCAAGGTTAGATAGTGTTTAAGTCCTCTAACTCTGTTTTTCTTTTCAAGTATTTTTGGCTACTTTAGATCCTTTACATCTCCATATAAATTTTAGAATCAGCCTATTAATTTTTACTGAGATTGCACTGAATGTTTAGATCAAATTTAAGAATTTAAGAAGAAATTTCTTAAGAGGCACCTGAGTAGCTCCGTCAGTTAAGCGTCTGACTCTTGGTTTTGGCTCAGGTGATGATCTCACGTTTCATGAATTTGAGCCCAGCATTGGGCTCCATGCTGACAGTGTGGAGCCAATTTAATTCTCTCTCTCTCCCTCTTTCTCTCTCTCTGCTCCTCCATCTCTCACGCTCTCTGCCTCTCTCAAAATGAATAAACTAAAAAAATTTTTTAAGAATAAATGTCTTCAAATTTAAGAAGATATACTATCTTAACTATGAGTTTTCTGACCCATGACCATCACATATCCACTTATTTAGGTCTTATTTAATTTTTCTCAACAGTGATGTATAGATCGTAATCTATAAGCCTTGTGCATCTCGTGTTGGCCTTATCTCTAATCATTTCATGTTTATGATGCTGTTACCCATTGTGTGATTTAAAAATTTTTATTTGTTGATTGTTTATTTCTAGCATACAGAAATGTAATTGCATATTTATCTTGTAATCTGCACCCTTGCTAAATTCACCTTTTGGTTCTGGTAACATCTGTGTAGATACTATTGGGTTTTCTGTATAGATGATCATGTTGTTTGCAAATAAAGACAGTATCACTTTTTCCTTTTCAATCAAGATTCCTTTTATATTTTTTCTTGCCTTACCAAATAGGTAGACCCTCCAGTATAGTGTTGGATAGAAGCAGTGAGAACAGATATACTTTCCTTGTTCCTGATGTTAGAAGGAAAGCATTCCGTCTTTTATCATTAGATATGATATTTAATTTAAAAATTTTATAGGTGTTTTCCATCAGGTTAAAAAAGGTCCCTTATATTACAAACTGGTTGAGGGTTTTTATCAGCAATTGATGTTGGATTTTTTAAAAAATTGTTTTAACATTTATTTTTTTAATGTTTTATTTATTTCTGAGAGAGAAAGAGAGAGAGAGGAGAGAGAGAGAGAAAGAGCATGAGCAGAGGAGGGTCAGAGAGAGAGGGAGATACAGAATCTGAAGCAGGCTCCAGGCTCTGAGCTAGCTGTCAGCACAGAGCCCGATGTGGGGCTCGAACCCACAAACCGCAAGATCATAACCTGAGCCGAAGTTGGATGCTTAACCAACTGAGCCACCCAGGCACCCCAACATTTATTTATTTTTGAGAGAGAGTGAGAGCAAGCATGAGCGGAGAGGGGTAGAGAGAGAGGGAGGCACAGAATCTGAAGCAGGCTCTAGACTCTCAGCTGTCAGCACAGAGCCCAGTGCAGGGCTTGGACTCATGGGGCTCGAACTCATGGACCATGAGCTCATGACCTGAGCCAAAGTTGGATGCTTAACTGACTGAGCCACCCAGGCACCCCGATGTTGGATTGTTTTAAATGCTCTTTATTTTCTGAATCTGAGTTAACCATGTGGCTTTTCTTTTATAGTTTTCCATTTTTAACTCTTTTTTTTTTAAATATTTTTATTTATTTCTAGGAGAGAGAGAGAGAGAGAGAGACAGCGTGTGCAGGGGAGGGTCAGAGAGAGAGGGAAACACAGACTCTGAAATAGGCTCCAGGCTCTGAGCTGGCAGTCAGCACAGAGCCCGACGCGGGGCTCGAACCCACGAACCGCGAGATCATGACCTAAGCGAAAGTCGGACACTTAACCAACTAAGCCACCCAGGCACCCCTTCCATTTTTAACTCTTAAAAGAATGATAAACAAAGCCAAGTTTGGGAGAAAATCTTTGCAAACCATGTAAAATATAATGAACTCTCAAAACTCAACAATAAGGAAACACAACAATGTAAACATGTACAATAGTTTGAAAAGACTCTTTACCAAAGGAAATCTCTAGATAGCAAATAAGCACTTTAAAAGATACTCAATATTATTAATCATTAGGGAAATGCAAATGTAAACTACAATGAAATATTATGATATACCTATCAGAATGGCTGAAATTAATGAGTGTCCATAACAAGTATGTTGATGTTTTAGGGTTTCCCAGAGAAACGGGGCCAATGGGCTATATATATTACATATACTATGGTATGTATTTTAGGAATTGGCTTTTCTGGTTCTGGAGGCTGAGAAGTTCTACAATCTGCCATCTGCAAGCTGGAGAATGAGGAAAGCCTATTGTCTAATTCAGTTCAAGTCTAATGAACCAGGAGCTCCAAAATTCAAAGGATCAAGAAGATGAATGTCCCAACCCAAGAAAAGAGAGAATTTGCCCTTCCTTCGCCTCTTTGTTCATCCTCATCCTCAATGGATTCGATGATGCCGGTCCACTCTGGGGAGGGGAGAGCAGATATTCTCTACTCAGTCTACTGAATCAAATACTAATCTCTTCTGGAAACACCCTCACAGGCACACCCAGAAATAATGGTTTAGCTGTCTGGATGCCTCTTAGCCCTGTCAAGTTGACACATAATATTAACCATCACAGTTGGCAGGGACACGGAGGAACTGAAGCTCTCATATAGTGCTGATGGGAATGTAAAATGGTATAGTTATTGTGGAAAACAGTTTGGTGGGTTTTTTTTTTCTTTAAATTAAACACACATCTACCATATGACCCAGCTATTCCACTCCTAGATGATTACCCAGAGAGAAAGACATATGTGCTCATATAAAAACTTCATGCAAATGTTTATAACAGCTTTATTTGGAATCACTCCAAACTGCAAACAACCCAAATGACCATCAAGAGGTGAATAGATAACCAAATTGTGGTTTATCTATACAATGGAAAACTACTAAAGAAAAAAAAAAAAGAATAAATTATGTATATATGCAATAATGTAGATGGGTTTCAAAATAGGTATGCTCGGGGCAGCTGGCTGGCTCAGTCGGTTAAGCATCAGACTTCGGCTCAGGTCAGGATCTCACAGTTTGTGGGTTTGAGCCCCGCATCGGGCTCTGTGCTGACAGCTCAGAGCCTGGAGCCTGCTTCGGATTCTGTGTCTCCCCCTCTTTCTGCCCCTCCCCTGCTCACACTCTGTCTCTCTTTCTCTCTCAAAAATAAACATTAAAAAATTTTAAAAATTAAAAAAAACAAAATAGATATGCTAAACAAAAGAAGACAAATAAATGGAGTACAATGCTGTATGATTCCATTTGCAAAAACTCTACAAAATACAAACGAATTTGTAGTGGTAGAAAGTAGATCAGTGGCTGCTTGGGGATGTGGACAACAAAGACAGGCAGGATGAAGGCAACGCAAATGGGTCCAAAGAGTAATGGACATCTTGACTGCAGTAATTGTTCCACAGCTGTATACATATATATGCCAAGTGTATAAAATTGTACACATTCAAGATGTGTAGTTTATCATATGTCCATCACACCTCAATAAAATGGCTTTAAACCCTTATTTAGTATTTTTAATGCAACATGAGCACATGATTTAAAAAATTCAAACAGTATAAAAAACTATTTGATTAACAACTTCAGGAGAGAGTTCTCTCAGAAAACACATGGAATTCATAGACTATCAAGACATACTTGATCCTTAAAAACTAGTAATTACTGTCTTTAAGCAGAACTGATGGAACACTTAGAAAAATTTAAGAATGGATTCAAAGGAAACTAAACCAATGGAAAAAAAAATAAGCTAAATATTAACATATGAAAGACCAAAAAAAAAAAAAAAAGGCAACGCAATTGTAGCTGATGACTTAGCTAAGCCACAAACATATGCACGTGGTCAAGGAGATTCAAACTTTGACTATAAATTCAGTTAAATCTGGGAAAGCAGGATTGGAGGAAGTAAAGGATAGCAGTAGAAAAGCTAAGATCTTATCTTTCATAAAGTCAAAAGATTATTCTAGAATTAATACATCAAAAATAACAGCATTGGAGTGCCTGGGTGGCTCAGTCCGTTAAGTGCCAGATTTGATTTCAGCTCAGGTCATGATTTCATGGTCCGTGAGTTCAAGCCCCAGGTCGGCTCCAAGCTGAAAGTATGGAGCCTGCTTGGGAACCTCTTTCCTCTGTCTCTCCCCTACTTGCACATGTGCATGCTCTATCTCAAAAATAACTAAATAAACTTAAAAAAAAAATAGCAGCATACACATGGAGGGGGGGGATAATAATCAGAAGTAATAGTACAAAAATTTGAAAGTTTTGCCCCTAAAGAGGTAGTGTGGGTGAGTGGAACCCTGCTTTTTAAAGATCAGCCTATTATCAATTTTCCTTTGCAACTGATATGCGTGCATGACACTATTCCAGAAGGCAGTGTAGTGCTGTGGTTATAAGCCTAAACTCTGGAGGGTGAGTGGCTCAGCTCAAACCCGTACTCTGTCAATTAACAACTAGGAGACTTTGGGCAAGTTACTTAACTTCTCTGAACCAGATTTCCTTATGTACAAAACGGAGCTGACGATACCAATTTCATAGCCTTAATTATCACATGGATCAAATACCTTAAAATACATGAAAAGCTTAGGACAGTGTAAGGATGATACACACATAGCATAAAGCTTAAGAATTTTTATTATGAAATGATGGTTGATATGATTTAAAAATTATATCCCTCTCGCTCCCCATCTTTTATCTCAAAGACACTGCTGAAAGGTCTTTGGGTATTATTCTACTTCTAAAAACTTGGGGCGCCTGCATGGCTCAGTCTGTTGAACGCCTGACTTCGGGTCAGGTCATGATCTCACTGCTCGTGGGTTCTAGCCCCGCACTGGGCTCTGTGCTGACAGCTCGGAGCCTGGAGCCTGCTTCGGATTCTGTGTCTCCCCCTCTCTCTACCCCTCCTCTGCTCATGCTCTGTCTCTCTGTTTCTCAATAGTGAATAAACGTAAAAAAAAAATTTTTTTTAAACTTACAAATGACCAGTCATATAGTATGCCTAAGCATACATTTCCTAATTTGCATTTCTGGAATCAAACTTCATTTGTTCTGCCCCCTTTTTTCCCTCCTTAGTGATAACTCTTGCAAGGCTCTCCTAATTAACGTCATCAGATCTACCTTGTTTTGTGGACGGCTGTGTAGTATCCTCTAAGGTATTAATTGTGTTCCCTAAGACGACTTCAGGTCTTTGCTATAATAGACTATGCATGCTACCCTAAGCATGTCCTTAGGGTAAATTTCAGCTGAGGACACAGTCTATTTCAGAGGGACAGCAAGGGCCTGTGCTGTCACCTGTAGAAAAAGAAAACTGGCATTTACAATGAAAAGAGGCTTGTTGTAAAGAATGAAAGAATGAGCCTATGTAAACGCTTGCATGTGCCAGGTCCGAAGTGGGAACTAAAATGTAAACATACATTCCGGGGGAAGTGATTCTGTGAAATCTACTGTTCTGGAAGGGAGTCTCCGGAAATCAGTCAATTCAGCTCCTCTCCGCCCAGCCCTTAAAACCTCTGCATCAGGACTTTGCTTTCCCTCTTACTGGTATCGTTTGTACCGTCACCGCTAGTTAACTCCTTTCAGAAATGACACAAGAATAGACTGGGAATTTTGTAGACTAATAGTAGAACTCCTTGCACTTACATTATCTATGGGTTCACCACACCCAGCACTGTGCTGAGTCCTCAGATTACAGCCTCATATAGAGGAAAGGGCAAGTCAGAACAAATGATGGAGTCAGTGCTGTGTTGCTTTATTGCCTATCTTCCCCACTAAACAAAAAAGGTGGAAAGGAAGGAGGGTCAGAGTTTGGCTCTGGATGGCTGGAAATACTCTCATGTGTACACTTTGTTTCCCCACAAGAACAAGATAGAGAGGACATACAATCTTAGCAAAAGTCCTCAGCCCCCCAGTGTTTCCCCTCTGCAGAAATCTAGCCCATTGATACATAGGTTCCTTGTCAAGGTGTCCAGTTCTCAGAAAGATGAATATCCAGGGTCAGTACTTAACATCCAGGATCCTAAAGAAAAACATCTTGGGCGGAATTGGCCATAAAATTCCTTACAGTCCTTGCAAGAGAAGTTATGTGCTGGGTAAAAACAGCCATGGGTCCCCACCAAGCTTTTCTTGATCACCATTCTTTGAGATCCAATCTAACAGAGTCCCAAAGAAAACAAAAGGGGCTCTGGCCTGCTCTCTGCTTCCCTCTTTCCACCTGTCGCGGGGTGGGGGGGGGGACGCTCAGTTCCTGGTGCCAGACATGCTGCGTGGGCATGGGCTCCTCAGAGTCTGGAGGCTTCCTAACCACCCTTCCACTTCTTTCTTCCTTGTCGGAGGCCGGCTCCGGCAGGTCCAGGGGTCCCTGAAGGATGGATGGTGTCGGCGAGAGAGAGAGTGAAAGAGCCCTGAGATCCTTTCTGATCACCAGGAAGGCATCTCCGTCCTGTCGGTTTTGGTGTCTTTATTTAACAGTCAAATGTTAACATGGCATCAGGAAATGGAATTTTTACAATGGATAGCTCCTTGTGATAAGATGTTTTTGGAAAATGTACAGAAACAGGTTTTACAGAAGTCTTCTTGCAGAACTGCCCCAATTATAATGAGGTTGAGTAACTAAGAAAATAACAAGGTGTTCACATTTTAATAACGCTAAGATTAAGTCATTCATAGGTTTGTAGATAACTCTTATCCATCCTCATCACAGCTGCCAGGGCAAGGGAAGGCGTTTGTGGAAAGTAGGCCTTAGGGAGGGGGCTGCTATACACCATCAGTTAGTAAAGGTGTATGTACTAACTTATTTTCTGTCCTTCTTTCTAAATTAGGCTCTTTGTCTCCAAGCAAGACTTGATTTTCCAGTTATATGCTTTATTGCACCAGAGAGCCAACCATGCCTTTAAAGAGTTTAGCTTATTTCCAATACATAGAATAGCCTCTTCGAGTACATTTACCTTTGTGTCTACTTTTATGATTTCTTGAATAGCTAGGGCATGAGAGACATTTTTGGCTAGTTGATTTACATGTTGAGTTGTATGAACATCTTGGACTAATGCAACGGTAGAAACAGAATTGTACATGTAAAGGTCAATCTTTTATGAGGAAGGGTCATTAGCTTGTTCATAGCTCAAGGGAAAGTATGTAGGGAAACAGGACCTTCTGGAGACACGATGTCTGTTCCCATAATCAAAAGAAGAAGTCCCCACAATAAGTTCCTTCACAAGGTGAAATCATCATACCAGGGCTGGAATAAGGGGACGAGTCACTCCCGATATTGATCAACAAGGTACCTTAGGGTCAGTGCTCAAGCAGAAATAATTGAGTGGGGGTGGATATGAGTCATCATCTGATTGGCAAGAGACCGTGCAAACTTGCTTTAACCTCACCAGGAGTTTTCTCGACTAGTGGGCTCAGAATGGCTCCCAACACTTCCTGCTTGAACCGAAGTCCAGGCATGCTTCCTGCTCTCGGGGAACTCACAGTTTAGGGAGACCATTAAAAAACAAACAAAACAAAACAAAACAAAAAAAACAATGGTGCAGTTATTTGTGCTCTTGAGGAATCTCTGTGCAGAATATGCATTGAGGGCCACCTGGATGAGTCAGTTAGTTGAGCGTCCAACTCTTGATTTCGGCTCAGGTCATGATCTCACAGTTCATGGGACTGAGCACCATGTCGGGCTCTGTGCTGACAGTGCAGAGCCTACTTGGAAATCTCTCTCTCTCTCTCTCTCTCTCTGCCCGTCTCCTGAATGCTCTCTCTCTCTTTCTCTCTCAAAATAAATAAGCATTAAAAAAAAAGAATATATTTTGAAAAACTGGGTCAATAGTGTGAGGGATCATCAGTTCTACTTGGCAATAGGCTCAGAGGGAACATGTCCCCAGGGTTGATTGACAGTCGTTCACCAGCAGGGATTTGGGAGTAGGAAAATCTCCTCAAACTGAAGGAAGAGCCTTGATAAACTGTAGTAATTCAAGATGACCAGAGAAAGATAGGTGAATGGAGGAGGTAGCAGTAAGAACCTGGAGAGAGAGGCGCCTGGGTGGCTTAGTTGGTTGAGCGTCTGACTTCATCTCCCATCATGATCTCACAGTCCATGAGTTTGAGCCCTGTGTCAGGCTCTGTGCTAACAGCTCAGAGCCTGAAGCCTGCTTCAGATTCTGTGCCTCCCTTTCTCTGCTCCTCCTCTGCTCACACCCCATCTCTCTCTCAAAATAAATAAAGAATTTTTTTAAAAAATTAAGAAAAGAACCTAGTTCTTTGAGGCATTGGCAGAATCACAGAGGCTTTTATTTACCAAGCAATAAGGCACTTGGACCTTATTATTCTCCCCAAATCTTAGCACTTGGGCTTCCTGCATATCTGCAAAACTGATTGCACCATTTGCTCTCTGTACCAGTCCACAATACTCATTGCAAGCAACAGAGATGAAAATCTGGCTGATTTAAGCTGAGAATGAAATTATTGGAAGTCTACTGGGTGCTCACAGACTTGCTGATAAGACTGTGGCATCAGGGGCGCCTGGGTGGCTTAGTCGGTTAAGCGTCCGACTTTCGCTTAGGTCATGAACTCGTGGTTCGTGGGTTGGAGCCCCGCGTCGGGCTCTGTGCTGACTGCCAGCTCAGAGCCTGGAGCCCATTTCAGAGTCTGTGTCTCCCTCTCTCTCTGACCCTCCCCTGCTCATGCTGTCTCTCTCTCTCTCTCCTAGAAATAAATTAAAAAAAAAAAAAAGACTGTGGCATCAGGCCTGGGAAAAGGTCAGGTGCAGCGGTATCAGGCCACAGCCCAGATCATGCCATAGATCCCATCCCGCGAGGACCCACCTGCTGCTGTGTGTGCTGCCGCTTGGCCTCACTGGAGCTGCTGCCCCTTACCTTCTATCTGCTCATCTGTCCGTCACCCGAAACTTCAATTCACTATGCCCCTCCTTCCCTTCCCTGCTGCCCCTTTGCAGGAATGTGGAAGCTGTGTCTGGTTGGCCACATGCCTACACCTCCCTGCAGGCAAGCCTGGGAACTCAAGCAACTAGACTCTCCATCCTCACTAGAGTACGTGTTTCCTCCCCACCCCCTTAAATCTCCAAAGGTGGGAAGGACCCCAAACACTGGAAGGGGCTCAAATGCAGGTCAGCCATGACTTAACAGAAAAACAGCCTTTGGAGTATTCTCGACTCGATACCAAGTCATGAGCTACAAGAGCGAGAGGAGCTGCCTCTGGGCCTTTCCTGAGGGAGTTTTTGAGAGGAACGTTCTACTCACTGCCAGTTGGTGATTGTTTCCGGGTTGCTGTCGTTTAAAAAGTGTGTTAGTTTTTTTTACTATTGAAAATATTGTTTCTTCCAGAAATAGGTAAAATTGAGAGCTGCCAAAAAAGGATCAATGGTTATTATATCTAAATCCGAACATGGGGGGCAGGGGAAGAGAGGCAAACCAGGAAACAGACTCTTAACTATAGAGAACGAACAGGGTTGCTGGAGAGGAGGTGGGTGGGGGGGATGGATTTTATGGGTGATGGATAACTAAGAAGGGTGGTCAATGTGATAAGCACTGGGTGTTGTATGGGAGTGATGAATCACTAAATTCTACTCCTGGAACCAATATGGCACTGTATGTTAACTAAATGGAATTTAAGTAAAAACTTAAAGAAAGGAAAAAATCATGGAGTGAATTAGGTTATTGGAGAATGAATCAACCATATCATTTCTGAAATCTATGAGACTGCTCTCCCCTGGATTGAGTTCGAGCTAATTGAGTCCCATAAAGCTCAGGCTAGTAAAGAAGGTAACTTACCCCAAACGGTGAGAATCCAGAATCAGAGGGCAAACAGACTTGAGAGGAAAGCAGAAAGAGGGTCAGAAGAAGGTTCTGGAAGCCCTTTGTGCAGAGCGAGAGGAGTCTGTGTTCTTTAGCTCTATGCAGTAGAAAGCAAATCTAGCCAACTTAGCAAGAGGAAACTGAAGGGAAGAATATAGAGGACTTTGAGATTTGACAGAAAGACCTGGGTTTAGAAAAGAGAGAAACTGAGGCAATTTGAGGCAGTTTGAGAAGGGCAGGGCTAGGTTGCTGTTGACCTGCTCAGGACAACACTGCTAGGAAGGAGTAAAACCCCAATGAGGTTTAAGCTATTTTCTCTCTGCTTATGAACTAAATACCAGTAGGGGATCATGCCATTGGCGTGGCTCTGTTTGCTTGCCTACCCCTTGGCTGAGTTACTGCAGGTGCCTGATTATCACGGCAGGGGTCTGAATGACAATAAGGAAGAGGTGATATTGATAAAGGACGTTGGGGTGCTCTAGGAAGGGAAAGCAGATGCTGGACAGCTCCAAACTCCCAAACGAAAGTGCAGTTTAGCAATCCTGAGCAAGTGTGCAGCACAGCTCCAATAATTGTGCAAGACTGGTGTGACCTCAGAAACCCCCTCCTATCCACTTGCATCTGAACTTAACTCAGGTCTAACAGTCAAATGAGCACTGATTTCACCCTTCCTGATTTTATTGCCCTGTCCCCTGCTGCAGCCAGTCTGGAGATGGTGTGATACAGAATTCTGTTTGGATCTGTGCAGCCAACTGTCCGCCATGATGAGGCAATCAGGTATCTTCTGTCTGCCCATCTGTCAGTTACCTCAAACTGCAACTCACTACTCTCCTTCCCAAAGCTCCTACATGCTCTCTGGAACGCCATGAGATTATCATGAAACCTTCTTCACCTGCATTTCCAGACCACATGACCATGCAGCCCCCCTGAATGTCAGAGGGCCCATGCTAATGATGCCCAGAATCGAAAGTCAGAAGAAGAGAAACCTAAGCAATAACCTCAGCCCCGGCATTTCATTCACAAGCACTCACTTCTGTTTTTAGGCTCAAATCACTCCATTCATTCCTTTGGGCCCCCAGGAAATCATATGATACTGAAGAGCTAGTGAATGAATCCTGATTCTCCCCAAAGGCAGTGTCCCTCTGAAACCAGACTTCTTTTTTTTTTTTTTTAAATGTTTTATTTATTTCTAGCAGAGAGAGAGAGACAGCGTGAGCAGGGGAGGGTCAGAGAGAGAGGGAGTCACAGACTCTGAAACAAGCTCCAGGCTCTGAGCTGGCAGTCAGCACAGAGCCCGACGCGGGGCCCGAACCCACCAACCGCGAGATCATGACCTAAGCGAAAGTCGGACGCTTAACCGACTAAGCCACCCAGGCGCCCCTGAAACCAGACTTCTTGGGGACAGTGGGGCAGGAACAAGGCTTAACAGTGGAAAGGAGGGGAAAATAGATGCCCATCCTTCAGATTTATTGTGTGGAAGGCCTGTGACCCAGCAAAGGGTGAAATTAAGCCATTATAACCAATATGACTTATATTTTTTTACTGTGGTAAAAATATACATAATATTTATTTTAACCATTCACAAGTGTACACAAGTTTTAGTGTGCTTTGCTTTGTTTTCATTCACCTCTAAGGGCTTGCAATTTCCCTTCTGATTTCTTCTTTGACCAATTGGTTATTTAAGGGTATGTGATTTAATTTCTTCGTACTCATGAATTTTACAGTTTTCTTTCTGTCATTGATTTCTAACTTCATTTCACTGTAGTTGGAGAAAATACTTTGTATGATATGTATTTTTTTCTATTTTTCTGTCTATTTTCTATCTATTTTCCTTCTATTGAGACTTGTTTAATGGCCTAACATTAAATACGATGCATCCAGAAGAAGGTCCCACATGCACTTGAGATGAACGCCAGGTGCTGCTGTTGGAGACAGTCTCTGTATGTCTGTTCAATGTGATTAATGACCATGTTGTCATGTTGTCATGAGAACGTGACCATGTTGTCCAAGCCTTTCCTTATCTTTCTTCCATATGGTCTCTCCATTGTGGAAAGTAGGGCATTGAAATTTCCAACCGCTACATCTTGGAGAACTATTTCTCTCCTTCAATTCTGCCACTTTTTGTTTCATGTATTTTGCAGGTCTGTTATTAGGTCTGTCAATGCTTACTATCGTTATATCTTTTTGCTGGATTGAAACTTTTTTAAAATAAATAATGTCCTTCCCAGTCTCTTGTAATTTCTTCAAAAGATTTTATTTTTAAGCATTCTCTACCCCCCCAAGTGAAACTTAAACTCACAACCCCAAGATCAAGAGTTGAATGCTCCACTGACTGAACCAGCCAGCCATCCCTCTTATAATCTTTTTGAATGTATAGTCTATTTTGTCTAATATTGGTATGCCCACTGCACTTCTCTCTTAGCTACTATTTGCATCAAATGTCTCCCAGTCTTTCACTTTCAATCTGTTTGGGTCTTTGAATCTAAAATAAGTCTCTTGTAGGTGCACCTGGGTGGCTCAGTCAGTTAAGCGTCCAACTTTGGTTCAGGTCTTGATCTCACTGTTCATGAGTTCAAGCTCTGCGTCAGGCTCTGTGATGACACCTAAGAGCCTGGAGCCTGCTTCGGATTCTGTGTCTCCCTCTCTCTCTGCCCCTCCCTCGCTCATACTCTGTCTCTCTTTCAAAATTAAATAAACACTAAAAAAATAATAAGATAAAATAAGTCTCTTGTAGACAGCCTATAGTGGAATCGTGGGTTTTTAAACTCCATCCTGCCAATCTGTCTTTTGATTGGAGACTTCAATCCATTGGCATTTAAAGTCATTACTGAAAAGGGGGAATTTATTGCTGCCTATTTGCTATTGTTTTCCACCTGAGTTATAGCTTTTTTTTTTTAGTCCCTCATTTCCTCCATTACTGCCTTCTTTGCATTTAGTTGATTTTTTGTAGTGAAACATTTTGATTCTTTTATTATTTCCTACTGTGTAAAATTTATAGATATTTCCTTCGTGGTTACTGTGGGGATTACATTTAACATCCTAAAGTTATAACAAAGTCATCTTAATTTATAGCAACTCCACTTCAATAGCACATGAAAGCTCTGTTTCTGTAATGCTCTGTCCCCTCTTTCTGTTATCAGTGTTACAGATTACATCCCTGACACTGTGTGCTCAACAACATAGTTTACTTAATTTTATGCCTTTGTCATTACATTAAAAATTAAAAGTGGAGTAACAAACTAAAATTACAATAATACTGACTTTTATAATAGCCCCTGCATTTACTTTATTAGAGATCTTAGTCTCCTCATATGGCTTCAAATTACTGTCTAGCCTCATTGCAACCCAAAGAACTCCCTTTAACAATTCTTGCAGGACAGATCTAGTGACAAAAAAACAAAAGCTGGAAGAGTTTGTTCTATTCACAGATAAACAAACTCCTCCAGCTTTTGTTTATCTGTGAATGTCTTCACTTCTCTCTCATTTCTGCAGTTCAGTTTTGCTGAATGTTGAACTCTCAGTTGACAGCCCTTTGAACATATCGACCCACTGCCTTCTAGCAACCAAGGTTCCTGAGGAGAAATCAGGTGAAATCTTATCAAGGATCCCTTGTATGTGACAAGTTGCCTCTGCCTTGTGGCTTTTAAGTTGTCATTTGACAACTTGAATATAATGTTCATCGCTATGCGTCTCTTTGAGTTTATCCTACTCTTCATTGAGGTTCTTGGATTTGCAGATTCATGAATTTCATCAAATTTGGAAAGTTTTAAGCCATTATTTCTTCAAATATTCTTTCTGTCTTTCCTCTCCTCCTTCTGGGATTCCCACAATGTGTATATTGCTCCACTTGATGGGGTCCCACAGATTCCTTAATTTTTGTTTATTTTCTTCCTTTTTTTCTTTCTGTTGAGTTTCACTCATCTCAGTGATCAGATCTTCAAGTTTTCTGATTCTTTCTTCAGCTTATTCAAATCTGCTTTTGAGGGAGCCTGGGTGGCTCAGTCAGTTGAGCATCCAACTTCGGCTCAGGTCATGATATCACCACTCATGGGTTCAAGCCCCATGTCGGGTTCTGTGCTGACGGCTTCGAGCCTGGAGCCTGCTTTGGATTCTGTGTCTCCAGATTCTGTGTCTTCCTCTTTCTCTCTGCACCTCCCCCACTCACACTCTATCTCTCTCTCATAGATGAATAAATGTTAAAAATTTTTAATAAAAAAATCTGTTTTTGAAAACTTATAGTGTATGTTTTACTTCCTTTATTGTATTCTTCAGCTACAGAATTTATTTTGGTCTGCTTTTATATTTTCTATCTACCAAGATTCACATTTTGTCTATACATTTCTCCCCTATATGTATTCAAGCCTTCCTTTAGTTCTTTGAGCATCTTCAAGACAATTGTTTTAAAGTCTTGGTATAGTAAATTCAACATCTACACTTCCTCGAGTACATTTTCTTTTCATTTAATTTGTTTCCTTGAAGGACCCATTCTTTCCTATTTCTTTGTATGCCTTGTGATCTTTTGTTGTTGAAAGCTGGACATTTGAATCTTATAATGTGGTTAATTTGTAAATCAAATTCTCCATCTTCCACAATATTTTCTGAGTCTTTGTTTATTTGTTTCTTTGTTATTGTTGTAGGGTGTCTCTGCTGGAAATCACCCTGACATAAAAGCTAAGGCTTTCTCAAGTCTTTTCTGAACCTGCCTCTTTCCCTTAGTCCCTTAGTGTGGGTTAATAGGAGAGAGAGAGAGAGAGAGAGAGAGATAGAAAACGGTCTTTGTCCCTGGTTCCTGGCACAGAGCCCCCAAAATCCTTGTAATTTCCTAAGTGATGAGAAAGATAGAAGCATCCTTTGTTGTAATATTTGTATTTGATCCCATCCTTACACAAGACTCCTAAAACCTTTGTAAATTTCTTTTTTTAAGTTTTATTTATTTATTTTGAGAGAAAGAGAGAGAGAGAGTGGAAACGGGGGAGGGATAGAGAGAGAGGGAGAGAGAGAATCCCAAGCAGGCTCCACACTGTCAGCACAAAGCCCAACGCAGGCTTGAACCCACAAACCATGAGATGATGATCTGAGCTGAAGCCAAGAGTTGGACGCTCAACCAATTGAGCCACCCAGGCGCCCCAAACCTTTGTAAATTTCTAAGTGATAAGAACACTAGGAGCATTTTTTGTCATATTGAGGTGATTCTGAGAGTGCTCCTGTATGACTCCTGGATGGGGGCCGGTAACCAGAAAGATTAGATTAGAAGCTTAGAATTTTCATTCAACCCTCATCCTTCAGAGAGAGGGGTCTTAGAGACAGACTAAATAACTGATAATGCCCATGTGAAGAAGTCTCCATAAAATACCAAAGCTACGGGGTTCAGAGAGTTTTGAGGTTGGTGAACACATCCACAGCAAAAGGGTAATGCACCCCAACCCACAGGAATGGAATCTCCTGTGCTTGGGACTCTCCCATACCTCACCCTATGTGCCTCTTCATGGGGCTGTTCATCTGTATCCTTTCCTTTAATAAGCTATTGAATGTAAGTAATCATTTCCCTGAGTTCTGTGAGTTGCTCTAGCAAATTAATTAAACCCAAGGAAGGGATGATTGGACACTCTGATCTGTCACAAGTTGGTCAGAAGCATAAGTGAGAGCCTGGCCTTGAGAATGGTATCTGAAGTGTCTGTGTGGGGACAGGGGACAGTTTTGTGAGGCTGAGTCCTAAACCTGTGGGATCTGATGTTATCTGCAGATAGATGGTTTTGGAATTGAATTGAGTTGTAGGACACCCAGATTGTGTCAAAGAGAATTGTGTGGTGAATAACCTCCATACCGTTGGTGACCAGAAGTGTTAGAAGTGAAAGTTTTTGTGTAAGTGGGAAGGAGAAACACAAGGAAGAGAAAGACAAAGTAGGAAGAATGGGGTTTTCCCCTACTCCAGAGAGAGAAAACGGAATTTTTCCCTTTACTGGGCTTGTCTTCTAAATTTCATCATATGTAGGGTTATTTTTGAATGTCCAAAGCAAGTGATATTCTTTTAAACCTCTTGGAAGCTGATTCAGTTGGTGTGGATTGAAACAACGGCATTGCCTACATGACTTCCCCTCGGAAGCCTGAGACAGCAATACATAGTCAGAACACAGAACTCCATTATTTGAAAGACAAGGTCCTTGTCACCCACTCTGGCTTTGGCAGGTCATGCCAGAAATGTGAGCTGCTGTCCACATAGTTGTCTGCCATGGGGATGAAAGCAGGTGGGAAATGAGTAGCCACCGTACTGATGGCTGAAATCAATAGAAATCAACTGCAATTTATCAGCCAAGCCATTTTCTGGAACTATGAATATTCACATAAACTCCACAATTACCACATAGCCACTTCAGACTGTTTCTACCAGTATAATTGTTGTCCAGCTGCAGAGAGTGGTTCTGCTACTTTCTTCTCCACCGTCTTCCTTACCATTACTTGTGATTTATATTTTAATGTTTATTTATTTATTTTGAGGAGGATAAAGAGAGAGAGAAAGAGAGAATCCCAAGTAGGCTCTGCTGTCAGCACATAGCCCAATGCAGGGCTTGATCTGATAACTGTGAGATCATGACCTGAGCCAAAATCACAAGTCAGATGCTTACCTGACTGAACGACCCAGGCACCCCTCATGATTTATATTTTTATTTTACTTTTATTATTATTAATTTTTAATGTTTTATTTATTTCTAGGAGAGAGAGAGAGACAGCGTGAGCAGGGGAGGGTCAGAGAGAGAGGGAGTCACAGATTGAAACAGGCTCCAGGCTCTGAGCTGGCAGTCAGCACAGAGCCCAACGCGGGGCTTGAACCCACAAACCGTGAGATCATGACCTGAGCAAAAGTCGGACGCTTAACTGACTAAACCACCCAGGCGCCCCGTAATGATTTATATTTTTAAAGGATAATTCTGGCTGCTATGTTGAATGTGGGCTCTGTGGCAGCAGGGACAGAAGTATGGACACCATTTAAGTTGAATGAAGTAATTCAGGTGAGAGATCATGGTAACTTGCACCAGAGCAGCAAAAGGGAGATAATCAGAAGTTTCATATTCTGGGTGTCTTTTGAAGGTAAAGGCAAAAGATTTCCAAATAGATTGAATGTGGCAAGAGAGAGAGTGACGTGAAGTGAAGATTGACTTCAAGACTTTTTTTATTGAAACAATTGGAGAGATGACATTGTCATCGACTAAGATGGAAGAAGCATCAGGAGGAGAGTTTTAGCAGCCAGCTTGAGATGTCCACGCGGCGAATACGCAGAAATATGGGCCTGACGCTCAAGAGAGAAGTCTGACCTAGAAATGTAGATTTGTGAGTAATCACAACAGGTGGAACTTAAAACCACGAGATGAGATAGCATCACCAAGGAAGTGAGTGTAAGAGGAAAAGCCAAAAAGGATAGAGCCCTGAGGTACTCTAACACTGAGAGGTGAAAGAGAGAGAAGGAATCACTAAAATAAACCAAGAGTGACCAGTGAGGCAGAAAAACTATGAAGAGAGTGTCATGTCTTAAAAAAACAAACTGAAAAGACTTTTTCATTGAGAAGAGCATGAGCATCCCTCTGAAATGCTTCTGATTAGTATGATGAGGACTAAAACTTGAAAACAGAATGGCACCATGTAGAGGCCGTTGGTGAGGTTAACGACAGTAGTCTTGGTTGAGCGATGGGGATAAAAGCCTCATTGGAGTGGATTTAAAAGAATGTGAGAGGAGAATGATTACAGGCAGGGGGTACAGACAGTAATTTTGAGGAAATTTGCTATAAAAGAAAGCAAAAAATCTGGGTAGTAGGTTGTAGGGAAGTGGGTCAAGTGCCAGTGTTTTTGAAGGGGAAAAATAACTGTGGGAGAAACAATGGTTATGTATGTTCAGTGGTTCAGAATAACCCAAGAGACAATACAATGGATGCTATAAAGGAAAAAGGAAGAACAGCCGCGGGGAAGGTACCCTTGAGCAGGTGAGTGGCGATCGCATTCAGTGCACAGGTTTGAAGGATTGGCTCTTGACAGGAGCTTGGAAAGTTCATGCCACAGGAACACAGGCTGGATCCTGGGCGCAGATGCTGGTGATGGAAGTGTGGAGAATTTCTCTTCAGGTTGCTCACATTTTCTTGCTAAAGAGAAGAGCAAAGTCTAAGCCACGAGGGAAGATGGAGACAAAGTGAAGATGAGTGAAGACAAGAATGAAAGAGCTGGCTGGGAGACTGGGGAATGGGAGAGGAGGTTGAATAAGGAAGTATACTGCAAACAAATGAACAAATGAACTGTATGACAACTGCCAGATAGGATTAAGGTTCATTCTCAGTGCGTGTCAAAATAACACCATCAACATCCTTTTCTCCAGTCATGCTCCATTGTGCGAAGGGTTGGATCCAGTCCGCATTGTGGTTTTTGTCAAGTGAATACAGTGAAGCAAGAGGGGCAAGGGAATTGAGCATGTGGGCGAGCGGGTGCTTATAATATAATGAGCATAAATTTAAGTTGATTGAGTAGAAGAGGGAGGACAGGAAGGGGGTAAGGGACAGTGGAAGATGGCAGAACAATAAATCAAAGACAGGAGGTGTGGCAAGAGAGGGGAGTAGATGAGAGATTATGAAGGATTTACAATCATGAAAAACGACAAGGTAGAGATGACCCTAGGAGAATGGGACTCTGGGAGGCTGAAGACCAAGCCCATCATAGGGCTCTCTTTTCTTTCCCCACCAGCATAGAGCTTGGAACAAAGTAGGCATTCAATAAACATCAGTTGAATGAACGGGGGTGACTGGCAGCTGGCCTCTACAGCAGTTCTGGTAGATTTCCTCCTTCCCTGTTCCAACCATTTGCTCTTAGCCCTGGATTGCTCAGGCAAAGTGGTCTTAGAATTAGCACAGGTGACCCTTGGCACAATTAAACCCCAGAATTCCTAATTTAACATCTTATTCAGAGACTTCTGGGGACTAGGGTGGTCCCACTGTTTCCTGTTCCTGAATCACTGCCAACCCTTAAACCTGCTCTGAGAACAGAATAATATTGCCTGTTTATACCTCAGAATGAATAAGTCATTGTTTCCTCTCCCAGGAGGACACATTTTAGTTTTTTTAATGTTTATTTATATTGAGAGAGAGACAGCATGAGCAGGGGAGGGGCACAGATAGAGGGAGAGAAAGAATCCCAACGGGCTTTGTGCTGTCAGCCCAGAGCCCAACACAGGTCTCGATGTCATGAACTGTGAGATCATGACCTGAGCTGAAATCAAAAGTGAGATGCTTAACCAACTGAGCCACCCAGGCACCCCTGGAAGGACCCATTTTAATGGGGCACAGGAACACAAATTTTGGCCTCTGTGGAAACATTACAGGTGTCAGGAAAGCAAACCATGGAGTCCGGGGTCAGGAGAACTTGTGTTCCTGAAATCAGACCAGGGAGGCAGAGCTGAGTGGCTGGCCTTTGCCCAGGGTGCGCTGTGGGTACGAGTAGTACAGGGTCAGTGGGAAAATCTCACCATAGACCTGTTTGCTTCACTTTCTTTTTCTTTGTTCTGAAAGCACAGGCCGTTGTCCTGACATGACAGTCCCAAAGTGTGGGTAAAGTTCCCCACTCAGGGAAGAGAGGGGTGTGGGTGGCTCAGTGAGGCCTCACACCCACCACACCTGGAGAAACATCTCCACCTACACGTGTCGCTGGTTGGCTGGCACGTTCACCCTTGATGCCTCTCAAAAGATGAACTTCTGCGAATTGGGCCAAGGTCCAACAATAAGGATTCTGACATCTTTTCCCTTTAATTGCTGTTTTAATTAACTTTAGGGAGGTATAATTTATATACTATGTCCAATCGGCTTTACTGAGGTATATTTTACGAACTGTATACCCATTTCAAGCATAAAGTTCTGTATGTTTTGGAAGTAACGTGCCAATCAAGATACAGAATATTGCTGTCACCCCAGAAATTCCTTTGTGATCTTGTGCAGTCAGTTGCCCCCTACCCCCCACCCAGGGAACCACAGTTCTGTTTTCTGACACCATAGATGAATGTTGCTTTTTATGGAGCCTAATATAAATGCAGTCATACAAGATGTCCTCTTTGAGGTCTGGCTTCTTTTGCTCATGCTTTTGCTTATTATTTTCTACTGTTGATTAATATCCCATTGAATGGACATACCACAATTTATTTACCCCTCCCATTGGATGGACATACCACATTTATTTACCTATTCACCCATCAATGGTCCTTTCTGTTGCTGTTTGTTTTTATTAATCAGCAGTTATTGTAAAGTGTTTTTTAATGTTTATTTCTTTTGTGTGAGAGAGAAAGAGGGTGTGCACACAGGGGAGGAGAGAGAGACAGAGAATCCCAAGCAGCCTGCACACCATCAGCACAGAGCCCGCCCGACACGGGGCTCAAACTCACGAGCTGTGAGATCATGACCTGAGCCGAGATCAAGAGTCAGACGCTCAACCATTTGAGCCACCCAGGAGCCCCAAGCTCAATCAGCAGTTATTAAGCCTCATTAAGCACCAGGCGATGGTGATGAGCTCGGCATGGGGACACTGACCACCACCTCATCACGCACAACTAGAAAAAAAAATAAAGTCAATAGAATGTTTAACATTTTTCCTTTATATACTTTATATATTGCCTGGGTCCTCCTTTCCATGGTCTCTGCTGACGAGCTCAGGCAGACGACAGAACAAATGGCCAAACAGCCAGTGAGGTACGGCAGAGACCGTGGGGCCACCCTTGGTGACTCGGCTCACCTGCTGGCTGTGGAGTTTCATTTGTCTGTTTTGAACACTTGGGTTTGTGCCGGTGGTTTTTACATCATGCGTTCACATGGTTGCCCAGTGTTTAGCTGGAACAGGGCTGCTTGGGAGTTTTTGATCTGCTGGGTGGTCTGTCAGCCACACTCGCTTGGGACCCACTGGTTCACAGAAAGTTCAGCTCTACGGAGCCCACCAGGCACAGGAACACACTTGCCTGGGACTCCAGCCCCATGACCCCTGTCTGACAGAGCACCGTGAGCCACTCGGCTGTCGCTTCGGAGAACAACAGAACTCGATGTAACTACATCAGAGCCACTCTGCACACGCCTTTAAATTCTCCAACCCAATTACCTGCACTAGAAAAATAAAGCCGAAGCCTGCATTTCTTGAGCAACATGGTCCCAAGTGCAAGTTAACTATTTCATCTGGTGCTCGAGAGAAAACACAGCCCGATCCTTATTCCCAAAGATAAAAGTGTCTGAGTGGAAGGCACTTAAGAAGAGACTGTACAATATTTCCCAAACTGTGTGTTTTGTGCTTTATGGGAGATTTAAGGGATTTTTAAGGGTAACAAAACATTACGTGCCAGCTTGACAGGAGATGTCACTCTACTGAGAGCCCTTTCACTGACAAACACGGACACACGCTTATTCTTTTGTTTGACCCTCACACCCACCCTTTGGGCAAACAGGGCACCCACTGGAATCCCATTTTGCAAATGAGGTCACTGAAACAGGGTAAAGAGCCCTGCTGGGAGCAGGGAGAGAAAGTGATGGGTCATTGCAAGTGCAGCATGGGATCCTGCCTTTCTTTTAAGATACTGGCACTTTGTTCATCACGGGCTTTTTGCATTCACTTTGATTTTTAGAATGTTGTGTTACACTGTTAATGACCCTGAGTACTGAATCTTTTGCACCCAAAGCTAGTGCCTCAATTGCTTTATTCAAGGCCCATCCTTGCAGGCTGAATGGATTAGCTCGAATCCTAGGAAGTGGCCATTTACTGTATGTCAAAAAGGGATGAGTATCAGTAATTTTGTAGGGTTCAACCTGATGGATCCTTCCAGGAAGGAGTCCCTTAGCATCTCTGTGCTACTTGTGACTGTTTTATCTTATTGTGTTTGTGTGTGTGTGTGTGTGTGTGTGCGCGCGCGCATGCGCGGGCAAAGGTCCTCAGTCTGGCTGCACATTAGAGGCAGCCGTGGGGCTTTTATTAAAACCAGACTCTCAGGCTGGAGGTGGAGAAATGGGATGTGCATTTTCAAAAAGTTCCTCCAGTGTGAACTACTGGATTACAGCTTCTGGATCAAACTAGGTTTAAACCAGGCTGAAGAAAGAGAGTATCCTGGATTCAAATTCTGGCCGCCTCACTTTCTAACTACAAGAGCTGAGACTAGCTGCATGCTGTTGAGAGTTTTGAGTACTATATGTGTGTGTGTACTGCAGTGCTTGACGCCTGATAAATCCTGGATATCCGTTAATAGTTCGATGCTCTATTCCTTTGTGCTGAGGCCCAGAGAAGTGAAAAGTTACCCAATGTCACCCAGCAAGTTCATGAAAGAGTTGGGTTTGTGGCCTGGGTCTTTCTGGCCCCAAATCTAGAGCCAAAGGAACCACATCTGATATCCACTAAACACTCCCCCCCAAGGCTGGCCGTGCCCGGTTACTAGCCCACCGCAAATGAGGATTACTCTTGGCCAGAGCAGAGCTGACCAGGCAGGGGGAGGAGGACCCGCAGCCTAAATGAGCAGGTTCCTGTCCCTGGAGGATTTCCCTCCCTCGGGGGGTGGGGAACCCTCCTGCAGCCTCTACTATCTTGCATGGCCCAAACTTCTGACTGGAGCTGCTGGCTCCTTTCATTTCCCATCTTTAACCCTCCCGGTGCCAGCTGTGGCTGCCAGCACCTCAGCCCCAGCCAGGGACTTCCTGAACGCTGAAATTGCGGGTGCCACTGACTGGGGCCTCTGCTTTGCGGGCACTGCCAGTAACTCACTTTCCAGTTCCGTCCCTTTTTTGCTTTCTGCCATGCCCACAGGCTGAAGAAAGTGGCTTAGCGGGGCCCATCCTCATCTCGGGCCACCTTTCCTCTTCACCTCTCAGGTTCCAAGCAGCCCCAAAGTCTCACGCCTCCTCCGCCCTCAAGCCGCCCTGCCTGTGTGGCTGAACTTGCCGTCATTCTGACCTGGGAGGCCACCACCCATCTCGTTCTCCGGGCAAAGCCCCGGACAGCCCCCGAACCCGGGGCCGATCAGTAAGCTCTCTGGGATGTTCCCGCCCCTGGCCCTGCTCCATTCTGTCAGGGGCTTCAGTCACTGCCTCACTTAATAGCACTCTTTCCCTTTTCTCCCCGGAAACCAGGAAGCTCATGTCTCTAGTGATCATAGCCAGGTGTCCTCCTGTCCACTGTACGTGGTCTAGTCCATTTAGCCAACACAACAAATATCACCGTCTTCCTTAGACTATGAAGGAGGAAAGTGAGACGCTCGGACCTTATGCCATGTTCCCGTGGGCATACAGCTGCTACGTGGGACAGGCAGAATTTGAACCTGAACGTTTGAACTCATGGGGTCTGTAACTTCACCACCCAGCTATACATCAGAAAGGGTGGGGAATGCCTGACAAGAGGGAGCTGGGGAAGGGGGTTCTCCCCTCAAGGAGTTCCACTCTTACTGGGGCCAGAGCAAGCATGCATGTGCACCCACCCAGAGAGAGTATGGAAAAACGCAGGCGGAAGCAGAATTACATGCCACAAGGTGTGGCACAGAGCAGTGCTCGTCCAGGGTGTCGGTATGTCACCCGCAAATCTAGTTCAACTATAGATCTGGACTCACGGGGGATGAGACCTAAGACTCTGCATTTCTAACAAGTTTCCAGGCGATCCTGATGCTGCTGCTCCAGGATCCATACTTTGAGGATCAAAGATGAACCCTAAGGCCAAAGTAGGCCAAGGGAGGGAGATTTCAGTGTGAGGCATAGAAGGCTTGGGACAGTGTCCTGGGCCTGTAATGATGGCAGGGCTCGGATGCACAGAAGGCAGGGAGGGAAACATCCTCCCTGGCCCGTCCAACACCCTGCTCTCAGGGGCCTGGGTGGTTCCAAGGACCTGTGACTTAAGCTCTAAAGCCACCTCCACGCTCCCTTTCCCCTCCCACCCCCCCTTAACAAGCAGCTGCACCGAGCAGGAGCCCCACATGTGAATAACTTGTTTTTGAGAAACGCCCAATTCTGATCATGTCAGGAAACATTTTGCAGATTCAGAAATCAGAGCCAAAGGGAAGTGCTGTGTGTCCTACAATTAGCAGCAGTAGTTAAATGGGAACAATCTTTCCCCAAGTGGTTCCTCTTGAGGGGAGCATTTCTGCTGGCTCTAGGACTTTTGGGCCATCTATAAAGCTTCACAATGGAAAATAAAGAAATTCTCAAGGAAGACGAGTTCTTGGCTAATACCGGAGAAAGAGAAGCCATCGACCACGCCATGTTCCCTGCAATGGAGACCTTTGAAATCAATGGTAAAGTACTCCTTCCCAGTCATGACATTGCCTGTGATAGACTTTTTCTGCTGGCAACGTAAGGATGGACAAGGTGATAGGAAGCCTTGGTTTGTACCATAGACTCTTACTAACCCATTTCTGGAATGCTTCAGTCTGGAATTCGTATAATGCTGGTAATAGATGCTGTATCATTAGCCTATAGTTGGGGTTGCCTTTCTAGCTTTGCAATAAATTGTATTCGAATAATTTCCCCTAGATTAATGCTAATGCTTACCATATGCTCCTCCTTTTTATTAGCATCTTATTTGGACACACAGGTTGTGCGACGAAATGGCAAAGCAACACGAGAGATGAGAAAGTTCCACAGAACTAAAGCCAGTGCCACATAGCTATTTAATGTGACTCCTTTAAAATTCTTTAAGGTGACTTCCATTATAACTGATGTGTTGATCAGGGAGTGCTTTCTCCATTTCGTGTGGGCTAGGCTATATTTGTCGCTTCATAATTAGTTTGTCTTAGATTCAGTTCAGGTTTTAAAAATCCAGACAACTCTGCCGTCTTTCTTTTCTCCCTCCTTGTTATACAGGTGATGGATTTTTTAAAATCTTCTAGAATTTAAAGTCACCAGTGAGTGCTTCACACTCAGGGGCTCTCTGGTTTCCCATTCTAGAATATTCTCTTGGATTTACCTTCTGAACTAATGAGTCATCCCTACTCCCAGTCTTTTCTCGAGGTTGTATGTTCAGAACAAGCGAAGTTCTGTCCCCTGATCTGATCTGTCTCTCACAGCATTTATGCGTGTGGTCACCGGCTGGAAATTAAAGGGGTGCAATGGTAGGGAGTTGGATGTTCTGCTGTTAGGAATTTACAAAGTGGTGACAGAGAAGGCATGTATGCAAATGACTTTAATAATTGTTGGCTCTTCAGAACTTTGGGGGAATGCAGCATTCTACATATATGCCTTTTTAAGATACTGAAAATGTGCAAGCAATGTCAGCTGATCAAACATACTGAGCACCTGGCAGGCACTGCTCTCAGCACCGAGGAAACAGGCAAAAGCTAACGGGGAGTCAACCCTCAGTCATGTTGGTGGTGGCAGGAGGGTGGTGGGGTGAGGTCACCTGTGAACTATTTCTATACAATTTGTCACCAGCATAGGACAGATCTCTGGTCAGATCTAACGTGGTCTGATGTGGAGGTCAGAGGTGAGAGCTCTTCTAAAGTTTGAAGGATAAAGGGAATTAGCGAAAGAAGATGCTGGCTGGGGCAGGAATAGAGGACCACACGTTTATGATCTCTCAATAGGGACTATTTAGAGAATTACAAATGGTTCCACGAGGTGGAATGGTTCCCCAACACTGAGTGGGGAAGTTCAGTGGAGATTGAGCCTAGGACCAGTTAATTTAGACTTTGTCCTGAAGGCAATGGGGAGTGTTGAAAGTTTGACGTTGGGCAAAGAGGCCCTGGTTTGCATTTGAGATTACTTGATATCATAAACCCAGGACGAGCTAAAAAGAGTAACTCTGAGGACAGAGAGAAGCATGGCAGCAAGAGACAATAAGAGGCAGTGGTTATGAGGAAGGAAAAGAGAGAATGTTCTGGAAAGATATTAGAAGTCAAGTCAGTAGAACTATAATGGTGGGGCAAGGCAAGTGAGGGGGGAGACCAGCTTCAAGGGGGGAATTCCAGATTTCTGATTTGGCTCACAGATGCCACTAACTAAAAATCTAACCAATCAACCAACCAACAAAACACTCCAGCTTCGTTGGAAGGAACAATTTTATAAATACATCCGCAACTTTCTGTCTTCTGATACACAGATCGTGGAATATATGGAACTTTCTAGATGAATGCCATTATGGACAGTAATCCTGTGAGGCTCTGTAACATAGGAACCCCCTCAGGGCTTACTGAAATGAAGAAAACTCCTTGCTTCAGCACTAAATGGCTCCAAGCATCTTCCTTCCTTCCTTCCTCACTCCCTCCCTTTCCTTATTGTCTGCTGAAGACTGCTTTCGTTTTCTGAAGAGACTCAACATACCACTGCCCTTGCTGCCCTGAAGGTCCACCCAAACCCCAGGTCTTTCCTCATGGGCCAGTATCGGCTTCATCCTCCACCTCAACGGCAGAGCATCTGGGCTAGAACAAGAGGCTCTCCATTTGCCCCCTATGTCAGTATCCTTCTGGGATGCACTCCTGTCCACCTTTTGGAAAACTATGGGCATTTTTCTTTATTGAGCTTCCTGTCTTTCCCCCAGCGTGTCTGGTTTCTCAAGAAGGAGTTCCGTTAGCACATCAGGAAGCTCTTGCAGGCCCGTGGGATGTAATCTGTCTGAACCTCTCACCCTGAGCCCTCAGCCATTTCAGCCTTCACATCTTGCTTCTTGATACGCCTTCCCACCATTTTCAGTCTGAAGAGCATTCTTCTTGACAGAGAAAACTCCCCAAAAGTACAGGTTGCAAAGCTATTGTTTGTTTTAATTAACAGTCCGCACTGGCTCCCAGCTGTGGGTCTAGCTGTCTATTCTTCCTGCTTTAAAGATAATTTTAAACATTCTCCCAATGGACCTCAGCCCTGGAATCTATTCAGGGTCAGCCCTGCTGATGTGGTTACTGTCACGTCAGGTCCTTGTTCTGACCTTGTTTTTGTCACGTCACTATTTCTCAGCATCTTTTAGACATCCAGCGCCACCCTAGGGTGCTTTTTCCCCTAACTTTTTCTTATGAAATAATTATAGACTCACAGAAAGTTGCAAAAACATGTATAGAGAGGTGTGTGTGACCCCCACCCAGTTTCTCGCAGTGAGGACATCTTGCATAGCTACAATATGACAGCCGGGAAATTGATGTTGGTACAACTTACAGTTAATTTAGATTTCATCACATGCATTCGTTAGTGTGTGTGAATACAGTTCTCTACAAGTTTATCCGGTGTGCATATTTGTGTAACCAGCACCAGTATCTGAATCCCAAACTGTTCCTTCACAACCAGACTCTGTGTCAGGCTATCTTCACAGCCACACATACACACCCCTCAACCCCCCCACTGGCAACCAGTGCCCCCTGACAATCACCAAGTCTATAATTTTGCCGTTTAAAGAACGTTATATAAACGAAATCACACAATATGTAACTTTGTTAATTCTGACTTTTTTTCCATAGAGCACAATTCCCTTGAGACTCATCCAAGGTGGTCTATGAATCATAGCTCTTTTTATTAATGGGTATTTTTCATGAGAATTACTCCAGGCATGAATGTATGTGTTTAACCACGCACCCCTTGAAAGATGAATGCATTGTTGCCAGTTTGGGGCTACTATGAATAAAGCTGCTATGATCATTTATGGAAAAGTTTTTGTTTCAGCCTACGTTTTCATTTCTCTGGGATAAATGCCTCAAAGTGCAATTGCTGGATTCTAAGTGTACGTTTGGTTTTATAAGAAGCCGTGGATCTATTTTTCCTGTGTGATTGTGTCATTTTACATTCCCACCAGTGATGTACAACGGATTGAGTTTCTCTGGGTCCTTGCCGGCAATTGGTGTCATTACTATTTTTCTTCTAGCAGTTCTGATGGGTGTCTGATTGCGATAGCCTATTATAGCTTTGATTTGCATTTTCCTAACGGCTACTAATGTTTGCAAATATTCTCTCCCAGTCTGTAACATGTGTTTTCATCCTCTTAACAGTCTTTTATGAAGCAAAAGTATTTAATTCTATGGGAGAGGCCCTACCTAGCAATTTTCCCTTTTACAGATTGTGTTTGGTGTCAAGACTTCTTCACCCAGCCTGAGGACCCACAATTTTTCTCTTATGTTTAATTCTAAAAGTTTTATAGGGGAGGTGGGTGGGGGAATGGGCTACATTGGTGATGGATATTAAGGAGAGCACTTTTGGGGATGAGCACTGGGTATTATATGTAAGGGATGAATCACTAAATTCTACTCCTGTAACCAATACTATATTATATGTTAACAAACTTGAATTTAAATTTAAAAAAACCAAATTATATATAATACACATATAATATATATATAATAAACTCAAAATGAACCATGGACTTAACTGTAAAATGTGAAACTATAAAACTTTTATTTTATCATACATGTATATATGTATATATATGAATATATGATGTGAAGTGAAGTTTAGGTCAAGTTTTCTTTGTTTATTTGTTTTGCCTGTGGGTGTCCAATTGCTCCAACACCATTTGCTGACAAGGCTATGCTTCCTCCATTAAATTACTTCTGTACCATTGTGGAAAAAAAAATCAGTTGGTTATCTTCGTGTAAGGATGATTTCTGTGTTCTTTATGCCTTCTGTGTTCTTTAAATCCATATACCCAGCTCTCCACCGATACCGCACCATCTTGATTACTACAGGTTATTGCAAGTCTAAACATCAAATAGTTATTCCTCACATCTTGTTCTTTTTCAAGATGAGTCTAGCTATTCTACGTCTTGCACCTTTCCATACGAATGTTAGCATAAGCTTATTGATACCTACCAAAAATCTTGCTGGGATTTTATCGGAATTATGTGACACTTCCAGATCAGTTTTGGAGAACTGACATCTTACTATGTTTAACCTTCCAATTCAAGAACACAGTGTACCTCCACATTTATTTAGATCTCTATATTTGATTTTTGGTTTTGGTTTTGAATCAGGGTATTCAAAATTTCAGCCTACAGGTCCTGTATACATTTTGTTGCCTTTATATCTAAAGATTTCATTTCCTTTGGAGAGACTGTAAATGCCATTATGTTTTAGTTGTGATTTCCACCAATTTCCACTTATTTTCCAGTAGTATATCACATGTGACTGAATAAGAGAGTGAGAACAGACATCCTTGCCTCATTCCCAATCTTCAGAGAAAATGATTCCATTTCACTATTATATATCATGTTACCTTTAAAAATTTTTAGATGCTCCTTTTAAGTTTTATTTTATTTATTTTTGAGAGAGAAAAGGAGTATGTGTGTACATGCAGGAGGGGCAGAGATACAGGAAGAGAGAGAATCCTAAGCAGGCCCTGCACTGTCAGTGCCAGAGCCCAAAGCGGGGCTTGAACTCATGAACTGTGAGACCATGACCTGAGCCCTAGTCAACAGTTAGATACTTAACTGACTGAGCCACCCAGGCACCTTATTAGATGCTCCTTTTTTTAAGTTAAGGAAAGTCTCTTTTATTTCTGATTTGTTGAAAGTTTTAAATTATGAATTTGTTACGTATTAAGAGTTAGAATTATGAATTATAATTATGAGAATTTTATTGTGAATTTGATTTTGTCAAGTGTTTTTTCTGCATCAGTTATATGGTTATCTGATTTTTCTTCTTTATTTCATTGATATGGTGGATGATATTGATCAATTTCTGGATATTGAACCAGGCTTGTATACCTGGAAATCCCATTTAGTTATGGCACATAAATTCTTTTTATACATCATTTAATACGGTTTCTTAATATTTTATGGAGAATTTTTATGTCACATTTCATGAAAGATACTAATCAGTTTTCTTTTTTTATATTGTCTTGGGTTTTCATTTCAAGATAATCCTGACCTCCTAAAATGAATTAGGGCGTGTCCTCTACTCTTCCATTATCTCGTAAGAGACTATGTAAAACTAATGTTAATTCTCTTAAAAGCTTTGATAGAATGCTCCAATAAAATTATCTGGGCCTGGATATTTCTTTTTCAGGAGGTTTTTCAGTACAAATTAAGTTTATTCAATAAATACAGACATTTGTATTATGTATTTTATATTGGCTGAGTTTTGGTAGTTGCAGTTTTTGAGAAATTGGTTCATTTCTTCTAAGTTGTGAGCATAAAGTCAGTGACAGGATTTTCTTATTTTCTTGGCTGCAGGATCTGTGGTAATAGCTCCTGTTTTATTCCTGATGTTGATGATTTGTGTCTTTTTCTCTTTGTCAATCTTGCCATAGCCTTATCAGTTTTATGGGTTTTATTCACAGAACCAGTGTTTTGTTCTATTGATGTTCTCTTTTGTTTTCATATTTTAAATCTCATTGATTTCTGCTTTGATCTTTGTTATTTTGTTTGTTTGTGGTTGCTTAGGGTTTATTTTTCTTTTCTTTTCCAATTTCTCAAGCTAGCATCTTAGCTTATTGGATTGAGACCATTCCTCATTTGTAATGTAAGCCTTTAGTGCTGCTCTGAACTCCTTCTCAGTACTACTTTAGCTGAATCCAATAATTTGATATGTTGTATTCTTACTGTTGATCAGTTCTATTTTTAAAAATTTTTACTTAAGGGGTGACTGGGTAGCTCAAACAGTTAAATATCCAACTCTTGGTTTTGGTTCACGTCATGATTTCACAGATCATCAGTTCAAGCCCCATGTCAGGCTCTGCACTGACAGTACAGTGCCTGCATGAGATTTTATGTCTTCCTCTCTCTCTGTCCCTCCCCTGCTCTCCCTCTCTTCAAAAAAAAAAATTATTTAAGACTTTATAGCCCATACATCATTTAATTTTTAAAAAAATTTTCCAAGTGTTTAGAGGTCTTTCATATTGTCTGTTACTGATTTCTGTTTTGATTTGATAGTCAGGAAACATACTCTATGCAACTTCATTTCTTTTCCATTTTGTTGGGATTTGTTTTAGGACGCATGATAGAGTTTACGTAGGTGAATATCCCATGTGTACATGGAAAGAATGTGTATTCTGCTGTTGTAGCATGGAGTATTCTATAACTGTTCATTAGATTCTATTGGTTTATGCTGTTGTTCATTTCTTCTGTACCTTTGCTGACTTTCTACAAATTTCTTAGAGAGGGATGTTAACATCCCCAGCAAAACTGTGGATATATTGATTTCTCCTTTCAGTTATATCAATTTTGCATCAAGTTGGTTTGTTTGTTTATTAAAGTTTATTTATTTTGAGAGAGAGAGAGAGAGGGAGCACACGAGTGGGAGAGGGGCAGAGAGAGAGAGAGAGAGAGAGAGAGAGATAAAGAGAGAGAATCCCAAGCAGACTCCACACTCCATGCTGAGCCTGAAATGGGGCTCGATCCCACAACAGTGAGATAGAGACCTGAGCCAAAATCAAGAGTCAGACGCCCAACTGACTAAGCCACTCAGGTGCCTCCTAATTGATATATTTAAACCGTGTACATTAAAGTAATTATTGATGTGTTAGGGCTTAAATCTTTTGTGTTATTATGCATTTTCTCTTTGTTCCTCTGTTTCCCATTACCAGTTTTTCTTATTTTACTTTCCTATGAGCTACTTGAACATGTTTTAGAATTCCATTTTGACTTATTTATAGTTTTTGTTTGTTTTTTAGTTTATTATTTGAAATAGTTTTCTTGATTTATTTTTCTGAGCACTACAATGTACATACATAATTTGTCAGAGTCTACTGATACCAACTTTCTACCACTTTGAGTCAAGTGTGGAAATCTTATTTCCATTTATGTCTTTTGAGACTTTCCAATTCTGAAATGTAATCATCTTAAACATTTCCTCTACATGCACTAGGTATCACATAATAATAATTTTTGTTTCAACCATCAAATGTGTTTTTAAAAAACTACAAGGGCGTTGGTCTAAACACAGTTCCATGTTTACTCATTCTTTTTTCTTCTTTCCTTCTGGAAGTGCCATGTCTTCTGCTATTATCACTGCCCTTCTGTTTGAAGAACTTCCTTCGGCCATTCTTTTTTTTTAAGATTTTATTTTTATTAAAAAATTTTTTTAATGTTTGTTTATTTTTAAGAGAGACAGAGACAGACTGTGAGTAGGGGAGGGGCAGAGAGAGAGGGAGAGAGAATTCGAAGCAGGCTCCAGGTTCTGAGCTGTCAGCACAGAGCCTGATGTGGGGCTCGAACTCATAAACTGTGAGATCATGACCTGAGTTGAAGTTGGACACTTAACCAACTGAGCCACCCAGGCACACCAAGATTTTATTTTATTTTATTTTATTTTATTTTTATTTATTTATTTTTTTTACNGCTGCCGAAGCGAGCACCCAAGATTTTATTTTTAAGTGATCTCTACACCCAACCCAAAACCTTCAGATCAAGAGTCACAATTGAGCCAGCCAGGTGCCCCGTGTTAGCCATTCTTTAAAGGTAGATCTAGCAGCAATAACTTCACTTAGTTTTCCTTCATCTGAGAATCTCTTTATTTCCTATTCATTCTTAAGGAATATTTTCACTGGATACAGTTGATAATTCATTTTTTTGGAGCACATGAAAAATGTCATGTCACTTCTGTTTTCAGATGAGAAATCTGCTGTCATTTAAGCTGATATGTCTATAGGTAATGGATCATTTTTCCTTGGCTACTTTCAAGATGTTTTCTTTTTCTTTAGATTTTTAATTTTCTTGGTATGGAGAGTTTTTTTTTTCAGATTTTTTTACTCATGATGTGTTTTGTTACTGATTGCTTTGAATTTATCATGTTTGGGTTTTTGCTCAGCTTCTTGAATTGGTAGGTTTGTGACTTCCACCAAATTTGAGAAGTTTTTAGCCACCATTATTTAAGTATTTTTTCAGCTTCACACTCTTTCTGGGATTTTAATGATATGAATATTATGTGCTTTGTTATTGATACATAAGTCTCTAAGTCTCTTTACTTTTTTTTTTTTTAGTCAATTTACTCTATTTTCCAGGAAGGATAATTTCTATTGTTCTATCGTTTAGTTCATTGATTCTTTCCTTTATCACATTTATTGCCCTGTTGAGCCCATCTAGTGAGATTCTTTTTAAATTGGTACTTTGAAGTTCTACAATTTCCATTTGTTCTTTTTTATATTCTCAATTTTTTCATATATTAAAAAATATGTTTGGGGCCCCTGGGTTAACGTCGGTTAAGCATCTGACTTGGCTCAGGTCATGATCTCATGGCTCGTGGGTTCGAGCCCCGATCAGGCTCTGTGCTGACAGCTCAGAGCCCGGAGCCTGCTTCGGATTCTGTGTCTCCCTCTCTCTCTGCCCCTCCCCCACTCACGTGCTGTCTCCCTCTGTCAAAAATAAATAAACATTAAAAAAAAAAAGCACCCTGGGCCTGAGTGAACACTCCTGAACTACTCCCATCCTACTACTATGCCTGTGTTTCCTCTCATTATCCTTACTCAAATGCCTTCCACCCCTCCTACCATCTGGTTTGAACACGTTCATGTTTTCATATGTTAACTAACTTGAATCTCAATTTTTTTAAAGTTCAAGAAAACTATATGTCCCCGATTTAATTAGAATAAAATGTGAATTAAAGAAAAGAAAATATCTATATTTTCCATGCCGGCCCCCATTGCCACCTCTGACCTGTGTAACGCCCGGCTCTCTGAAGCACTCTGTCTTTCTATTCCCATTGTTTCGTCAAGTTTAGTGCTGTCTGGTTTGTGAGTTCGAGCCCTGCATTGGGCTGTGGGCTAACAGTGTGGAGTCTGCTTGGGATTCTCTCTCTCACTCTCTCTCTCTCTCTGTCCCTTTCTACATATATCTTAAAATAAATACATCTTTTTAAAAAGAAAGTGTAGTGCTGTCTAAAAGATTGCATTCATTGTCCACCGTCTTTTGTTAAATATGAAGCTTCCCTTACACGTTTCCCATCTCGCCACGATGACACGCTTGCCTGAGGTCTGCAGTTGCGTTCCTGATGCATTTCCAATACACTTAAACTGGCGGCGCTCCCCTCTGTATGTGTTCAGTACCCAAACCTCCGCAGCCACTCATCCCTCCATTCAGCACCCATCTCTTCAGCACGCAGTGTGTGGTCCACAGCATGTTGGTGCTAGAAGGCAGCCCAAGAAGCTTCCGGGCTATTGGGGAGAAACTGAGGCGTAAACAGACACAGTTCAGGGTGATGGATGTCAAAGCAGGTAGAAACCCAGAGCAATGTGGGGAAAGGGGGCAGGACCCCACCTAACCCAGGGGAGTCAGAGAATGCATCTTGGAGCAGGAGGAGCTCTACTGTGCTCCCAAAAGATGAGGAAGAATTAGTCATGCAGAAGGGAGGAGGCAGGGTCATGTACTCAGAGGAGATACGTGGCGTGGAATCAGAAGGGTGTTGCCACGAGTGGTCCGGCCTAACTATTGGTCGGGGTCCACGGGGGTGTGTGTATGGAGGTGTAGCCACAGGAGAACTGGCCGGGAGGAGGTGAACAGGACAGTGGACAGTGAATGGCCACTGGAGGGCTGAAGATAGGGAAGAGACGTGGCCAGGTTGCGTGTTAGAGAGCTCACTGAGGCTGCTGTGTGGGCCCCCATTTGGGAGGTGCAGTGCAGGGAACACTCTACACTAGGCTAAGCATAACCGAGTACCACTAACCAAAAATCACCCAATCACCACACTCCTCTTGTGGCTGCCGGGGCCATCTTGAGACCAGTGTGCATTCGACAATACTGACACAGAGATTTCTGCTCTGCGGTGGCTGGAACAATCGTCAGCAGAATAACAGTTCCACGGGTGACAGAAAAGAGACGCAAGGTTCATACACACCGCCACCTGCCACAAAGCAAAGGAATGTGTTCACAACCCTTGACCCCCTCCCCTGGGATGCTCACCTAAGATCCCTTTTCCCTTCATGCCTGCCCTTGGAGTTCATTTCAACTGCATTTTCCCAAGGGTGATGGTCAGTGTAGGCTAATGAGGCAAGCTCAGGCCTTGGGGTCCGACGGACCCAAGGACACGTGCCTGTTGTACTGCTCTAACTTCTCTGAGCACCAGGTCCGTGCAAAGGGATGATCACACCTACCTTGCAGGACCGTGGGCAGCATTAGAGACGATATAGGACAGGGCCTGGCACCGAGTCGGTGCTTGGTCAGTGTCAGTGGTGGTAAACTGCAGGGCTTTCTGCAGGCTGGCTCCCCGCCTCTGGATGTCCCAAAGTGGGGAGACAGCTGGCGCGGGGGAAAGACCGGAGTTAGAACCACCGTGGCCTCTTTTGTAACCCCCCAAACTTGTCAATGGGGAAACAGCTTGTCAACAAGGAAACATCTTTATGAATTGTGGCTCTTGTCTTGAAGGAATATTAGGCAGCTATTAAAAGAATGGTTAAATCTCTCTCTACAAAGCAAAAGGACAAAAGACAAACAAACAAAAGACTGGAGGAATGTCCATAGAAAAGCAATCATTGCATAAAGCAACGTGCTGTATTGTATGTAAGATGACATTGACTGTGTAAACCGTGTAAACCGAAAGAAAAAAACAAGTCTATTCAGCAGACTATGGGTCTGTTTCCCCAAGCAAGCAAGATAAAGAAAAAGGCCACACCCCAGAACGCCACCAAAGCTTATGTCAGCAGGTTAGGACGCTGAGGAATTCAGGTCCCTTAAAGTCCCTGATCGCAAGATCATTAACCTTTGCAATGCCCTCTGTATTGTTTGATAAATCATATTAAGCATGTTTTATTTTTATAATGAAATAACCTAAAGAAGAAGAAAGCCAAAGGCTGGATCTGAATCCCAGATCTGCGTCTCATAACATGATAGGTTTTCCAACTTCTCCAAGCCTCACTCCCAGTTTATAAAGTGGCAACAGGCATCCTTCTCCCAAGGTTTTGAAATTCAAGTATATTCATTCATCAACTCGCCTGATGAGCCTCTCTTGAGGGCCCCCTACTTCCGGGCACCGTGCTGGGGCTTTGACACTGAGCCTGGCTTAAGGACTGTGTTCTGCAGCTAATGCTGTGTGGCCGGGTGTTTGTGTCCCCAGCCACCCCAATGAGTGACCAACAGCAGCACTGCCAGGCTTGTGGGAAGAGGAGGATCAGGGGGAAGATTTGGAGGCGGTGAGACTTTGTGTCTTTGCCCTCGACCTCGCAGGAAGCCCTCTGCCCACACAGAGAGGGGATCGGACACAGTTTGGGGCTTCCTGCCCTCTGCCTTCTACAATAGCTACTTTCTACCTGGGTTGCGTTTCAGATCACAAGTCAAGGAAGAGAAAGGCGGTGAACTGCTCCACGGTCATAGTGGTCATCTATCTGATTCTCCTCACCACAGGTGCCGGGTTGCTGGTGGTGAAAGGTAAAGAGGTCTGGGTTCTGCCTGGTGCTTCCCGGGCTGACACAGGGCTCAGGCTTAAGTGAAGAGCTGTGGGGTCACCTGTTGACAGAAAGTTCTTAGTCCTTGGGTAGCCACATGGATGGGGAGGAGAGTGGCCACAGGAGCATGTGTGTATGTGTGTGTCTGCATGTGTGTATGAGAGAAAGAGAGACAGAGACAGATTGAGAGAGAGAGACAGAGAGAGAAAGCTCACGTGAACCTGTGTGTGCCTATAGCAGTGAACAGAGCAATAATTTCGCCCACAATGTCGTGTGCCGCTTTCATCAAGGATCCCTAGTGTCTGAGTGTGAAGGGGCTTTATTGAGCAGGCTGTTCATTTTCACATGATTTAACTTTCAAAGTGTCCCCAGTCCAAATATTAAGGTCGTGAAGCAATCCCATCTGCAGACGCTGACGTCACACAAGAACATCGCGCACTCAGCTGTCATAAACATGAGTCACTTGCATATTAAGGTCACGCGTGGTTAGGTCATGCCAGTATATTAGTCATCATACATTCATGCCAAGAGCCTGCGGGAAGGTTGAAGGTTGATCGTGATGCTGCAGGTATGTCCCTAGGCCCTGCAGGAATATTCTGTGAACGTGTGACATCATGGTGTAAAGTGCACACGTGCAAGATATAAAAAGAGCTCTGTGCTCATGCTGGGTCCTCGTAGTACATGAAATGCGTGTTTAGTATTCAGGACCCACAGAAGCTATACATACGACACAGGAATGTCCGGGACATGCTCACATGCCTGGGGCTTTAATGAGGTCCCTAAAAGGATGCTGTGGGGTGGGGGTGGGGTGTCCAGTTCTGAATCTGCAGGAGCGGCTCTGGGCCCTGGAGATTCACTTCACCAATGGAACGTTGGCCACAGAGGACAGCCCGTCCTTCTCTTTGCTCCAGTCAATGCCCGTCCCGCCTCTCCTGGGGGGCACCATGGGACTGCAAGTCCTGCAGGCCCAGATCACCCAGGTCCGCACCAGACAGGAGCACCTGCTGCGGAAGGTGGACAACTTCACTCGGAGCCCAGGTTTGGCCCCCTCTTTCCTGCACTGGGACGCTTCAGAGGATGGAAAGTAGGGGCGGCTGGTTCATGGGCAAGGGGTTCTTTGGGCCTGAATCTCCTTCCTTGGCAAAGAGGGCATTCCAGAACCCTGGCCCAAGACAAGAGGTGAGAGCCACACGGGGTGGGGCATGAGGTTCCAGCCCCATTGTGGGTGTAGACAGGTGGGTCAAGAACCTAGGAACCAAGGGCTCTATCCAAGCAGAGTGTGACCTCCAAGAGCTAGGGACCAGAGCAAGCAGCCCGAGGCCAGGTGTTAGTCACAAAGCCCACAGGTGGATCTAGAATGTTTGGGAAGGTGGGTAAAACACAGAGCCTGGGGCGATTCCCAGCACTGCTCCCATGCAGCCAACTGATACGCTGGTGGCAAGAGCATCATGGTAGGCACGAAGCCAGTCCAGGCCACGTGGGAACCTTGGAGGGAGAGGGCGGTGGGCCCACAGGGGAAGCAGGGTGGCTTGGAAGATAGGGCTGCACACAGGAGGTGACAACCCTGAAGGTGGACATGCCAGTGGCCTCCCCCTCCCTCGGTCTTCCCTGGGCCAGGCAAGGCTGTCCACCCACTGCACCCGCCACTCTCTCTGGCTGTGTCGGGACAGGAAGAGCTGATTTGGGCAAAACCAGCCGCTCGGTGTGCCCTCATTGTTGCACGGTCCATGCTGTTGGACGGAGCACCAGCTCTTAGGCCTGGGACAAGCTCGGGCTTTGGGAACAATTCCATGACTGAGGTTCTGTGCCCCTGGGAGCATGTGCTGAACGGACACAGGGCCCCCTGGAGGCCGTGGTCTCCCCAGTGAGCACAGATAAAGGCCGAGCCATGAGGTGGAGAGAGGTGATGGCTATGGAAGAGGGGCGGAGTCCAGGCTCAGATGCTCAGACACAGGGACCACCCCTCCCTTCATGAGACATGAAGGCATGATCCGCACGAGGACCGCCTTTAACCTGAGGCTCTTCCTTCATGGATTTGGCTGTAAGGTCTTGGGACAACACAGGGTAGAGTCCGGGGGTCTCAACCTTCTTTCTACACTCCTGTGGCCCCCAGGGGTCTATCGCTCTCCGGTGCCCACCACTACTTCCGACTAAACTTTGGGCGTTTTCAAGAAACTCATTCCTGGAAAATACCCGAGTTCTGGCTCCTGTGGGCCAAATCCCCCATCTCCCCTCGGCCCCAAGGGCGCAGCCTTCCAGCTCTGAGCTGGGCGCTCTGCAGATGCGCCCACACGGCCCAGCCTACAACCCTCTCCTCTCCCCTTGCAGAGCTGTTCCAGATCAAAGGAGAACGAGGCGCTCCAGGTACGTTCATTTCCCCTCTGATCCACGCCGCCCACTCCCCACAGCCTTCCCCAAGGGGCTCCCTTCTGGGCCTCAACCCCAGCTTACCTTCCAGGGACCTCCAGAGCCCCCCACAAACTCGCTGGTCCTCAGTTGGCCTTGCTCTCTGTTCCCTGACCATGCCGGGACTCCCAGCCTCTGGGCTTTTCCCCTGCTCCTTGCCTGGAATAAGAAATGGCTTCCCCATCACGCCACCCAGCCAAATCTAAGCCACCGTCCAAGGCCATCCCAAGTGCATCTCCCCTGCTCCCTCTCCCCCCAGCATCCCTGCTGCACATGCAGGACTCCCCCTCTGTCTCCCAGGAGCACTCTTTTCAGGGGCCTCTTACCTGAAACCTAGCTTGTCACCCCACCTGGCTGTGATAATTTCCAGAGCCGCACCGCTCGTGTCTCCTGGAGCACCATAATGACGTGGGGAAGAGGCGGGAGGGGCAGCCTCTAATCCCGGGTCTGCTGCTTACTAGCTGTGTGACTTGGGGCCAGTTACTTAACTTTTCTGGAACCTCAGCCACTCAGCCCTGTAAAAACCAATGGAGACAATTGAACTCACTTCACGCGGACGCTGTAAGATTCACGTGAAGGGATGTGTGACAAACATCTGACAGTAGCAAGTGTTCTCCGAGGAAGACACCGGGGCCTCAGTTGCTTTTCCTTTCTACTTGAACACATGCAGGTCTTGTCTCATATGTGCACACACATGTACACACACTTCACTCCACCTCCTACTTCATTCTATCACCCAAATGCTTGAAATTTCACCTGGAAAAGAAGGGTACACGGCTTTCTTGGGACAGAACTCCTTGGCTTCATGATATTTCCTATATGGCCCAGATCACACTGCTGTCCAGGAAGAGCTGTGTTATTTATTTTTTAATGTTTAGTTATTTTTTTTTTTTGAGAGAGAGAGAGAGAGAGAGCACACAGGGGAGGAGCAGGGAGAAAGGGAGAGAGAGAAGCCCAAGCAGGCTCTGCACTGTCAGTGCAGAGCAGGAGGCAAGGCTCAAACCCACGCACCGTGAGATCATGACCTGAGCCGAAATCAAGAGTCGGACACTTAACTGACTGTGAGCCACCCAGGCGCCCCCGCTGGCCAGGAAGAGTTGAGGCAGCCTTGGCCAAAGGTGCGAGTGTGCACTGTGTGACTATCACAGAGGGACAAACACTGGCTCCCTCTGGAGCTGGGTGGCCTTGAGCCAATTGCTTAACATTTGTGAGTTCTGTGCTCTCCCCTAGCACCAAGGGAAAATGCCAAGCCATCCTGGGATTGGGGTGAGAATAAAAATGATGAATGTAAAAATGCTAAGTCCAGTAACCAGCTCAGAGGAAGCATTCAATGGTGCCGTTGTGGTTGTCTGTTGTTATTATTTGCTTTGTTATTTCCTCTGGAGGTTTGAAGGAGCTAATTCCTCGATCAGGGCTTATACCTCTTGTCAAGCCAGTGGGCTTAGTCTGATGTTTGAAGTCTGCCCCAGCACCTACCGCAGGCCCAGGGCTCCAGGAAGAGACACAGAGCTCACGGTCAGGGTGGGGGGCAGCCTCCCTTCTGCCCTTCAGTCTCTGTCTCTCTGTGTGAACGTACACACAGTCGCTGATGTACAGTGGCCCCAGTTACGATTTCTGGACCCTACAATGGTGCCAAAGTGGTACACATTCAGCAGATACTGTACTTCAAATTTTGAATTTGGATCTTTTCCTGGCTAGTGACAGGAGGGACTATAGTCTCTCGTGATGCTACGCGGGGCTGCTCTGGGTCAGCCAGATGATCAGGAGAGCAAACAGCCACTCCATTGACAACCACTTTGTCCTGGACTGCCATCCTGCTCCTCACTTTCAATACATTAGTCAATAAGTTCCATGACAAGGTCAACAGTGTTATAAACTGGGCTCGCGTTAGATGACTTTGCCCTGCTGTAGGCTAAAATATGTGTTCTGAGTGCATTTACGGTGGGTGAGGCCGACCTGTAATGTGCAGTAGTTTCATCGCATTAAATGCATTTTCGACTTAGAATATTTTAATTTATATTGTGTATATCGGGATGTGACCCCTTGTGAGTCAAGAAGATCTGCACATGTATGTATGTATGTAATCTCCCATTCTCTCTCTCTCACGTCTCTCGCAGCCTTTCTCTGTCTCTGACTACCTCTTTGTCCCCCATCTTTCTCTCTTCTGGGGCCCAGAAACCAGAGGCTGGAAACTGATTCTAGCAGCTGGAACTCAGCAACCCCCAGACAACTTTCTAGTTTCCCCTACCACCCTGCCCACCCCAGGGAGCCTGCAATTTCTCCCCCCTCCCCCATGGCCTGCCTTGCCTGGTGAGGGCTCCCCAAAGGCACACTTTCCTGCAAAGGCCCCTGGTGACCAATAGATGGGTCCCAGGGGATGTTTGGGTGCAGAGCTCAGAGGTGACTGGTTTGGCCTGGAGGCAGCCTTCTGAGAAACCGCATTCTGGCCAAGCTTCCAGAACAGGCATGGGTAGAGAGGGAAGCTTCACCTAAGTTAAGTTTGGGGAAAGGGTAATGTGGAATCCACCCATACTCTCTTCCCAGCAAATATTTACTGAAAGCCTCTTAAGGACCAGGCAATTCCCAGGCACTGGGAATTCAGACACAGAAAGACAGACAGACCCCCTGCCCCCAGGGAAGCATGATTTGGTTACAGTCCCTTCTGCTCTGAGAGACTGGGACAACTCCCTAAGTAAAGAGAGCACGGAGCAGAACTTCATGTGCTGGGAAATTTTCCAGAGAGACCTTTCAGCCTTGACTTGAGTATGAGCGGAGAGTGTCAGGAAATAGGCGTTCCAGGCAGAGACCCACATGTGCAAAGGCCCTGAGGTAGGAAGGGGGTTTGGTGAGCATAGGAAGGCAAAGAAGGAACACCTGTGTGCCAAAGTGCAAGAACCAGAGGAGCAGAAGTGGAAGACAGGCTGGGAGCAGCAGGGACTAGGCCGGCCTGGGTCAGGGGCTGTGAAGGGGGTGCCCCTCGGTACATGTACTGTTGACTCCTCACACTAACCCCAAGTGGCTGCTGCTATTGCCCCCATTTCACAGACGAGGAAACCGGCTCAGAGGTACATTGGTGTACTCAAGCAAAGTCAGGCAAAGTTGGAGGAGCAGCTGGAGCGAATCCCATTCCCGCCCCGGAGGCCAGGCGACCACAGCAGAGCTGGTCCAGCCTGAATAGCCTGTGGTGGAAAGGAGCCATATTGACCGGCACAGGATCCTAGGGACTCACACCCTGAGGATCTGGACCAATCCTATCACAAGCGGGGCACTACTCCTAAAGGGCCAGGGGCAGGGGCCTCTGGCCTTGAACCCTGTACCCACGGGGTCTCTGGAGTTCTTGCCTCTTCCCTTTAGCTAAGAAGGGTAGCCAAAGCCCACTTTCCCTGGGTTTTTACCATGTCCCATGACCCCTGAGGACCCTAGGAGGCAGGTGGCACTGTTCCTGTGTCCCACCGGACAGCGGGCGAGGCCACGTGAAGACCACACAGCTGGCCAGTGGAGGCCAGCGGTCAGCGCCCGAACTGATTCTCCACAGCGCCCTTCCTTCCCTGAGACTTGTGTGACAGGGACTCTGGGTCCCTTCTCTGCTCCCTTCCCTCTGCCCTCCTGCCCCGTCTTGTGAATGTAGGAGAGACACAGCATTATGGGTCCCACAAATCAGACTGGGGCTCTAACTCCGAAATAGAAAGCGTGTCAAAGCCTTTGTCACTGTGCTGCCCTGACTCGGGGACAGGCTTTGCCATCGGGAGACCTGGAATCTGCCAGCCTCTCTCCACGTGTGTGACCTCAGGCAAAGCCATGCCTCTCAGAAAGTCACTCTCCTCGTGGTGATGGGGGGACACGCTGTGGCCTGAGTGGTCTTCTCTCATGAGCATTCATATGCAGAAAACCCAACATGCAGAGTGACAGTGTTAGGAGGTGGGGCCTTTGGGAGGTGAGTCAGCCATGAGCGGAGGGGCCCCCCTGAGTGGGATTCGTGCCCTTATCAAAGGGGCCCCAACGAGCTCCCTGGGCACCCCCTCACCACCACCACTCAAGGACGCAGTGAGAAGTTAGCGGTCTGCACCCCAGAAGATGGCCTTCACCAGAACCCAACCACACTAGCTCTTGGCTCTAGGATCTTGAACTTCCAGCCTGCAGAACTGGGAGAAATGAAGGTCTGTTGTTTCAAAGCCAGCGGCTCTGTGGTGTTACAGCAGTCCGAATGAACTAGAATGGGACGTATCACCCTCCTGGGTTGTCAGGATTCCGAGTCTGCCTGGCAGCCCTCGGAAAAGGATGGAACCGCATGCACATTGTAGCAAAAGTAAGTTCTGTTGATCTCGAGCCTGCCTCCGGACAGCCCTGCATAACTGGGCATATTAACCCCATTTTACTGACGAGGAAGCTGAGACTCAAAATGAAGTGACATGCACGAGGCCACACAGCTGAGGGGGCGGTGGTGTTCCCTGAAGCGGGACCGTCTTTGCAGCCTCCCTCATCCATAGGACTGCGTTTTGCCTGTTAGGCCGTGCACTTCCCACAAGAAGGAATCCTGACTTTCCAATTCTTCCTTCCACACCGTTCGGCTCAGTCTCAGCGACAGTTATTGGCCTTGTCGCCATACCTCGTGAGTTGGCCCGCTGGTGTCTCTGTTCCTCTTTTTCAGGTCTTTTAGGGGCCCAGGGCATGCCTGGCATCCCTGTCCCGTCAAGGCCACCGGCCGAGAAGGGGACCTACTGCGGCATGCCATGATGCCACACGTACTGGCATCTGTCCCCTGGCCCTGTAACCCTGTTTCTCTTCCTCGTCCAGGCTACGTTCTGAATTCCTTTTCCTTTCCAGGCCCCCCGGGACTCCAAGGTCCGCCTGGAATTAAGGGAGAGGCAGGTGGGTAGGGGCTGGGTGAGGAGGCAGGGGCGTGGCTCATTTATACCCCTGCACCTAAGAAACTCAGCCTTTCACCCCCCATCCCCACCCCATCTCTCTTTTCCTTGCTGTTGTGAAGGGTGAATGTCATCGCTGCTGGGGTGTGTGTGTGTGTGTGTGTGTGAGAGAGAGAGAATGAGACAGACCAAAGCCCCTCCTCTCCTGCTGGACCCTCATCCCCTCCTGCAGGCTCTAGAACCTCAGCTGACCAGGAGCCCAGAGCACTGTGATTGGTTCCTCTTTCCTTCTTCACAGGCCTCCAAGGACCCATTGGTGCTCCAGGCAAACAAGGAGCCCCTGGTAATGTGTGTTTCCCCTGCTTGGGCTCAGCCGGGTACCCCCTCCGCCATCCCCGCCTGCACCCCCAGGGGCTTGGTGCCCTCCCACGGTCCCCTGCTTTGGAGTCTTTCGGTGCCTCACAGAGCCCCCCCGAGAGATGACCTAACATCCCCAGGCTTCTGCCATCCCCCAGCCTCCTTGGCTCAGAAGGACCTAGGAGGACGTTGGGAGCCCATCTTGTTGGCCATTTTCCGCCCAGGCACCCCAGGACGGCAAGGAGAGAAGGGCAGCAAAGGCGACGGGGGACTTGTTGGCCCGAAGGGGGAACCCGGGGCTAAGGGAGACAAAGGAGACCTGGGCCTCCCAGGTAAGGGGCGTGTAGAGGTGTCAGGGCTTGTGGGGGAGGGGCTGGGGGCTGGGCAGTCTGTGCAGTCCCACTGAGGGCGGGGCTGTGCTCTGCTCCCTCCGAGGAGCACACCTGTGCTCCCATCTGGCCAGGTGAGCAGAGACCAGGAATTGAGAGCTGAGAGTAGCATGTGTAGGGGGAGACACTGCGTCATGGCAGCCACACCCTGTGACGAGTGAGGACACAGGCTGTGCCAGGAGCTCTGTGGAGAGGGCGCTGAAGGGTGGCAGCCATTGTGAGGTGGACACAGGGCGGGTAGGCGGGGGACACTGGCTGGCAGGGAGGAGGAAGGGGTTGATTCCAGAAGCAGGTGCTACCTCAGAACCATTGGGGCCCAAAGTCCTGGACATTCTGACGCCGGAAGTCCAGGGGGCTCTGAGAAGCGCTGCGCCAGGGGCTCTGGCTGTGACCCAGCACCTTCATGCCCGTGTCACATGGCCTCCTGAACCCCCCCTTGGTGGTTCTGGGGTGCAGTAGGGAGAATGAGGGCCGTGCTGCTAGCGGGCTTGATGCCACCCCTGCTCTGCACCTGTCCGCTTGCGCCTTGAGGCACATGACTTAACCAGCTGAGGTTTAGTTTCTTCATTTCAGCAAAGAATGGCAATTAAGATGACAATAATCAGGGGCGCCTGGGGGGCTCAGTCGGTGGAGCCTCCAACTTCAGGTCATGATCCCGCAGACTGTGAGTCAGAGCCCCGAATCAGGCTCGCTGCTTGCAGTCAGCACCAAGCCGGCTTCCGATACTCTGTCCCCCTCTCTCTGCCCCTCCTCCACCTGCGCTCTCTCAAAACTAAATAAACATTTAAAAAATAATAATAATTAAATTATGCATCCTTTGTAGGGCAGTGACAAGGGCCAGAGATCGTATTTTCAAACTATCTGCCACATGGTTAAACCCTAAACAAATGATAACGGTTAGATATCAGTAGCGTTAGGGATTCCTTAAGGTAGAAAGGGGAGGATCTCGGTTCTGAGATCAGAACCGCCCTACGGTCCTGGGTCCTAGCTGGGCGACCTTGGGCAAATGCCTCGACCTCTCTGACCCACAATTTATTCACCTCTAAGAGGGGGATAATAAGAGCAACCTTCAATAAGGATGGGTTACAACAGTAATAGAAGACACACGATGTGTGGTGCTGTACCCAAATAGGAATTATTCACATTATAAGAGACTGGGGTTCGGGCCTTCAGGAAGAGGGCCCTTAGGGAGATGACCATGAGTCAACCATCCTGCAAGTTCAGAAAGGCACTCGTGGAAGAGAAAACACGCTTGCTCTGGGCTGGCTGCAGAAAATGAGGAGTGATGATCAAAGGTTTCAGGAGAGCCACTCGTGCTGAGGTGACAGAGGAGGGAGGCATTAGGACTCAGGGGGCCCTGTGAGGAAATGCGCATGCGCGGGGCTCAGGGGCCACGCCGCCGCCGCAGGGGAGGGGGGCGGGGGGCGGAGCTGCAGAATTCTCCTTGGCAGACTGAGGGCGATTTGTGCACCAGGCAGATGGTTAGACAGTTGACCTCTAAGGGTGATTCCAAAGGCTGCTGTCTCTAGTTCACTGGGTAACAGGAGAGGGAGGCCCAGACTTTCTCAAGGTGGCCCTGCCAGTTCCAGAGGAGGGGATGAGAGCCAACCTGTGCAGCGTGTGCTCTACTGTGTCCCCCCCCCCCCCAAATCATCCAGTGCCCCAGATATGCAGATACTGGGGATCAGGGTGAGGCGGCCGCACTCTGCCTGGAAAAGCTGTGGTTGGCTGGCTAGGGGAAACTCAGAAGTTTCAGTTCTTGGGAAATCGGGTCTCCTACCCAGCCCTCCTCTTCCTAGATTTCCTCTCCCAAGACCACAAGGTCTCTTTCACCCACCGTTTTCCTAATCCCCTGCAGGTGGACAGGACTGGGGAGAGGGGCCTGCTCCAGGGGTCCTGAGGCTTTGTGCTTTGTCCCAGCCAATGGGACGAAGGCCCCTGGGGAGGTTCCAGGGGCCTTGTCTGTTTTCCCCACCTTTCCTTGAGCTGTGATGGAAACGTTCTGACACCAGATGGCAGCTGAAGTTCACGCGTTGGTGCCAGACTCTGGTCCTTTCACTGAGAGCGCCCTGCTTCCCCAGGCCCACCCCTTCGATGGACGTGTGGCAGTCATAGCCACACGCAGACTCGGTCCCAGACCACACTCCCGAATCCACTCCCATAACGGGATGGCTCTGGCTGACCCGGGGCAGTTGGGCGCCAGCAAATTCCTCCAGAGAAGTAATTCCTAGCCCAGTCTCCCAAAGGCCATTTGTCCCTTCTGCCAAAGTGCACAGCCAGGATGAGCAAGAACTACATTCTTTGCTGCTTGCCCCTGAGGCCGTAAGAGATCTCAACCAGAACCAAGCCCTCTCTGATTACCTTGTTTCCCATCAAGGAATAATCATCCTTCAAGTACCTAAACCACCTCAGAGAATCTACTCCCCGAGCCTTGCCCCTAAAGCCAGACCACGCTTAGACCAGAAAGCTTCACATGACGGGTAATTCCTTCCCCTGCCTCCGACCTCTCTGTCTCCTTTCCCAGTTCACGGGAGAGAAGGCTACTATCCCTCTGAGGCCTCCCAGCTCTGATATGAGGTAAAGAGTGCAGTGGAGCCTTTTAACCTCATTCTATCCCAAAAAGACTGTCCCAGGGCTGAGGCCGCTGCCGGGGTGGGACTGTGACTAGTGCCCGCGACACCAGCCATGCCAGTAGGCTGCGGACAAAGAGACCCCAGCTGGCACAGCTAACAAGGGCGTGCAGCCCGCTCTGCAGCCAGGCCCGCAGGTTGGGAAGAGGTTGCCAGCCCCCATGCGATTGATATGTGCCGTGCAGTGGCAGAGAGGAGGAGGGAGCTCAGTGGAGGACCGAGGAGAGGACAGGCTGGGGCAAGCCTTGAATGCTGATGACAAGTGGAAAATTTGAAACCTTGGGCACCAGGCAAGGCTGGAGCACTGGCAGGCATCCGAGCTGCTGCGATGGTTTTCTCTCCACTCATGCCTTCGAGTTTCTATTCTCGGCATCTGGGATCGGCATTCTGGAATATTCAGATTTCGGTTTGGGAGGCTTGGAAAAGAAAAGAATAATTCCCCACAGGCAGATACTGAAATGAGCCGGGCAGCGCTGGTTGAGCCTAGGCTGTGGTCCCTCCCAAGGGGACCAGCATGCTGACTGGGGTCCTGGGAGCCTGGCTTCCGGGCTTTCCACTGCCCTTCAGCCGGGCCAGGTGACCTCAACCATTTCTCACGAGTTTACACCCGGTGTCTGGGGCAAGATGGTTGCTCCTTGAGGGTATCTTCCACTTCTGGGCACCAGGTAGGCAGAGCCCAAGAAATTCGAGTTTGGAATTTGGGTGGGACAGTGTCTGGGGAACTTTGCGACCGGCTTTGTCCTCCTCCTGTGCCTGACCATGACTCCTTGGTTTTTCAGGAAGCAAAGGCGACGTGGGCATGAAAGGAGATGCAGGGGCCATGGGACCCCCTGGAGCCCAGGGGAGCAAAGGTGACTCAGGGAAGCCAGGTCCCCCAGGTAAGAGGCAGTCCACTGGCCGGTAGATATTCCCTGTTTCTCTGGCAGACTGAGCTAGAGGGGAACAAACTCCCTAAAATCCTTCTTCATTGTAGGTGTGGCTGGATCTCCCGGAATGAAAGGAGACCAAGGTAAGAACTCTGGGAACCCAGGCATCATTTGAACTGCTACTGTGGCTGGGCAAAGTCAAGTCCAGAACATGACTCCACCGTCTTTAATTTCATTGTAGCATTAATGCAGACCACATGGGGTCTCTTAAAGCCAGCCCCCGCCTGGGAGGAACGGGCTTGGTTGGCATCCCCTTAGAGCTTGGCCGTGGTCTGCCGCGCAGGGGTGTGGCACACACAGCCACGACCAGGGTGCCCAGGGAGCCCGTGGGCCCCAGACACTGCAGAGTCCCAGCAAAGATGAACACACTGCTCAGGCTGTAACTTATCTCCTACGGACTGGGCTAGTTCACGGCTTCTAAAGGGAGATGTTTAACGCTGCTCAGGAACACACGAGGCGATAGGAGGTACCCATGTCATGGCTGAGAAGAGAGAGGAGCAGAGGGAGGGGCGGGCGGCCAGGCTCTCTGCCCACCACCCCCAATCTTGCAGTTGTCACTTGACTTGCAGGGCAACCTGGAGCGAAGGGTGTTCCCGGTTCTCCGGGCACGGTGGGACCCCCAGGTGCCAAGGGTGAGCCTGGCAGCGCTGGCCCCCCCGGGCTCACAGGTGAGATCCTCGCTCCTGCGGGGGGCATGGGAAGTGATGTCTGAAGAGCCACAGAACCCAGCCCTCATGCTCTCCGGGCATCTGCTGTACAGGACCATCAGGGACACCCGGGAGACCAGGAGCCGACGGCATGAAGGGAAGCAAGGGGGACCCAGGTAACAGAGGGTGTGGGTAGGGGGTGGAGGGGGTGCTGGGTGGACAGGGAGGAGCGCTGCCTCTCAGAGGGCCCCCGAGAAGGAGGCACAGAGTCTCCTGGGCTCTGGCCCCTGAGGCACCTTGATTAAGGACACTTCCCTCTGCCAGGGCCCTTTTAGCTCAAAGCCCTAAGGCTGTCCTCTCTCTGCCCAGCAGCCAAACCTCCACCACTAACGAGAAGAGAAGGGCAGCTGGCCCACATTGCCTCCTGGCCTGCCTTCCAGCTCTGTGTATAGTTTCTCTTCTCTCCTGCTGACCTGTAGGGGGGCCCCAAGGGCCAGGGCTCTGAATCCGGGTAGGGGATTGTCCCAAAGGGACTCAGGCTGGGAGGAGTGAGCCCTGTGACCAAAGTCACAGTGACTACAGTAGACACCTTCATGCCAAGTTCCTCTAGGTTACAAACCGTCAAACTAGTGTGATCTGCGTCCTAAACCTCTACGCCAATTTTGTTGAGTCTCTGAGTCTGAGCACCTACCGTGGCCTAGAAGGTCTGGGCCACTGTGTTGGGTGCTGGATCACCGTGATGCTTGCTTCCTGCCCTCACACACACAGGCTGGGGCAGGACACGGGCACACAGACTGTTGCCAGGTAGTGCCAGGCACACCGTATTGTGAGCTGTTCCATGGAGAAGTGGCCAATGCCCATTAGAAAGCCAAGTGCAGCCTGGAAGTGTGGTAGCGGCACAAGGGCGAGAGTGTGGGCTGTGCGGCCGCGTAGGGTGGCCGGGGACAGTCTTCCGTGACCCCAGCCTCTGCCAGAGCCGAAGGCCAGTCCGTGTGAGACAACCTGATGCCCTCGTGCGGAGCGGCGCACAGACCTGCACCAGTGTCGTGTCTTCTCAGTGCTCAATGATCAACGGGTTGACTGATGGATGGATTGAGTCCTTAAATGTGACTTAACTCAGCTAAGTGCTTCAGTTGCAGAGTGTCCCCTGTCTGGCAGGGGTGGCAAAAGACAGCGCAGCACAGGAACGATGTTAGGGCTAGAGCTGGGGCTCGTAGTAGAATGAGTGGAGCTTGGCCCTGTGGAGGAGGGGGATAGGAAATCTAGAGAGAGGGAACAGAGCAAGTGAAGTCACAGAAGAATGCGGGAGGGCTCTGTAGGCTGATGTCCCTGGCATCGAGGGTGGAGACGTGAGAGAGGGTCAGGAGCTCTGGCCAGAGGGGTAAGTGGGGCTACCTCCTGGCTGGCACTTGACTCTGGGCCTTCGGCTATCTGGGCTTTTCTGAAGATTATCAGGAGCTGTGGCCCAGGCACCTCTAGCACCCACTGCCCTTCCAGTCCGTGGGCTCCTGGAGTTGATTTCTTGTTCATGGATTGCGTGTCAGTGTGGGGAGGAGATCTGCTCCCTGATGCCATGTAGATGCCACTTGAAGGCAGGCAGCCAGGTGTCACCTTCTAGAAAGGTTCCATCTGGCTGTGGTGGTCAGATGCCCCTGACATGTTGGCTGCCACCTCCTCCTGATCACATGTATCGTCACCTTCTCTGGTCCCAGATTTTAGGGCCTGAGGCTGCCCTGTCCCTGAGTTTTCTGTTTGGCTTCATAAGGATGGTGGCTTTTACCCCTCAACTATAAACAGTGAGTCTCTGTCCCCATCTGTCCCCACTCTTCCCCCACTGCCAGACCAATGGTTCTTAATCTTAACCAAGCAAGGGTATTCGGGGAAAAGCATAATATTACCCACAAGGAGCACCGTGCCCACTCCTCAGTGTTCCCCCACTGCCTGAGGGTGGGGGATTTTCCCCTGCAGCCCTCATCCTGGGAGGGGGGAAGGGGTTACATAGTAAAAGCACCTCCTGCTAATGAGGATTTCTATGACAAGCCGGTGGGATAAGCCCTCTTGTAAGTTCTGTCTCACTGCAACTTGCTCAGCCTTGAGGAGCCAGGACAAGCCAGGGCTGGAATCCAAGCCCAAAGCCTGAGGCCTTGCCCACTGCACTCCGTCAGGCCGCTTTCCCGCCCAGGCATGGAGGCCTGAACGTGTTCCCTTACCCCCATCGGGCACTCTCCATCCCACACCTTCTCTCTTCATCCCAGGCCAGGGAGGATTAGAGCTGAGGCTCTAGCAGCTTCTACCACTCTGAGAAGGAGATGACGTTCTCAGGCCCTGTTACGGCTCTTCATTATTTACCCCCAAACCCACTTCCCTTACAGCATAGAGACTGTTGGCCCTTAGCCTGGGGATCAGTTTAACCCCATTATCAAGTTCCTGTATATTTGCTGAGCACTTTTTGGGGGGATTTCCACCAATCAGGCCTGCTGGTGAATCCCAAACGGGCAAATGCTAAGGGGTATTCTTTAGTTCTGGTTCCCCCGCCTTGAGTAAACATGGTGGTTACGTTTTCAGCGTGGAGCATGTGATACTTACAGCTTATGTACAATTGCATAGATTTTCCACACAAATCCAAATGCCGGTCTTGATCTTGTAGCTAATGGCTCACATGGACATCTCAAGAGGGAATGCCCACAGGTCCATAATCTGGTCACACACAGGCGGGTCTACCCACCTCCCCGAGTCAGGGGTTAATGAATTTTTGGAGATTTCTGAAGTAGGAAAAGGAAGGCTAGGCCCCTACACAGGATCCCAGCCTTCTTATCATGGAAGATAATACACACTTTTCCATGTCAGGACGCTGGTATTCCCCAAACTGGAGACACTCCAGTGTTTATCCAGTTTGGATGATATCAAGCCAGTGTTGCGAACCAATGTATTTCCCATTTCGTAAATAAAATCATTAATCTCTCAAGAGGATATCTAGCCCCCCAGATGAGAACAGAGAAATGACAGTGCCTTGGCTTGACCTAGGGAACAGCTAGATCCTATTATCGTGCGTTAATTACATGTATCTAAACAAAGAAGCCTGTTTATGATTAGCAATGCCTCTGGGCCAGGCGCTGTGCTTGGGATTTACTCCCCTGATCTTAGTTCCCCTGCCCACACTCCTGAGTTTCACTACCTTACAGCAGAGGAAGCAAAGACTCCCTCAAGGGCAAAGCCTCTCCTGAATATACTCTGAATCCAGGAGTTAATCCCAAAGTCAGATTCCAAAACTGTGCTGTTCCAGACTTTGTCATATAGAATAACAGAGCGTAGAGCTCCAGAGAAGTCAGAATCGCCTGGACTTCTGTTCCCAGGTAAATCCTGGCTCTGTCACCAGATTCCCCTCCTGCTGTGAACAGCCACTAACCACACCCCACCCCATCCTGGTGAAATGTTTCCCCTCCCTCACTGACACCTCTCGAGAGAAAGGAGCCAGCTCAGATTAAAGATGGTGAAGAGGAAATTCTTTTCCTTCTGTCGGGAAGACAAAGTACACAGTTAATATATTAAGTCGGGCATTATCACTCAGCAGAACTGTCTCTCAGGGTCATTTCCTTTAGCATTCACTGAACAGCAGTTTACCAAACCCCCCAAACTTCGGTTTCTCCCCTTAACCTTTGATCTTCCAAAGAATGACAAAATCATTTGATTTTGAAGTGGGGAGAATTGCAAAACACAAAAACCCCACACACAAAAACATAATTTTAGCTCAAAATCCCTTAGCTGTTCTGAAGTTTGTTTGGAAAAGAGGAAGGGCTCGCTTCATCATGTGGTCATGCCATTTCTCTTTCTCTCATTCCACCTCATAAAATGATGTTAGAAGCAGCCAAAACATTTCAGCTCCAAAACACCGATCTGATTAGAAGTTCTGCATCTCAACAGCCCTTCCTGTCTAAAATACAGCAAGAATCTGAATTTCCCGTGTTCTTTTATTTTCCTCTTGAGGCAAAGCCAAAATGCAAATAACTGCAATCCGTTTTCTCGTCTGTATTTTAAGACATTTTACTTTGAAGGTAAGCAGCAAAGAATTAGTCATAATAGCAATTAAGCCCTGTATTGTGAATATAGTTTCTCAGCTCATTCCAGCCCCCATGTCTAAGGACTGAGTTAGCCCCAGAATTTACTGAATTCTATCAAATCACATTACTAAATTGTCACTTATAAAACTTTTCTCATTTGCCTCTAAATTTCTCAGGGATAGCTGCAGATTTCTACAGGCACTCAGTGTTTGGTCCCCTGCTTGCTACGCAGCTCAGTCTGTCAGTTATTAAACTCATCAACTTGCCAAACTCCACTTAACCTGTATGTCAAGGAAGTATTGAAGAAAGTTTCTTAATGCACTAGAAATTTCTGCATTAAATCAGAGTTGGGAGACTTGCTCCCCAACTTGCCCCGGGCCGGAGTTTCCTCCCCTGTGGAATGAGAGGAATAGTCTAGAATAATATCCCTGTCCCTGCTAGTTTGACAGCACTCTGGGTTTGAAATGGTCAGTTTCTCCTCAGAGTGGGAACATTCCAAGCTTTTAGGCAAAATACTAGCTGAGCGCTAAACAGTAAGAGGACAGTGCTTTCGAACTACATGATTTTCTTGGGAGAAAATCATTTCTCTAAATAAACACCTTGCAAATACATAGTTTGGGGTCCCCTCAGCTTGGGATGTGTGCAATATCCAGGAAAACCCAGTTAGCTATGGTTAAGAGGAGAAACCCAGCATTTGTTGGCCTCCCAGACAGGAAGGCAGCGGGGAGAAGGTGGGCTGTGACCCCTTAAAGCATCAGTGAGGTTTGTTTAAGGCAGTGGTCTCTGGACCAATGGCATCAAAGATCACCTGGGAACTTGCTAGAAGTGCAGAGTCTCAGATCCCCACCCCAGATCCACTGAATCAGCAACACCGGGTAGAGCCTAACAGGCTGGTTTGTCTGGCAAGCCCTGTGCTGGTGATTCCGATGCACCCCGAGTGTGACTACTCATTCAGGGGAGCGGGATGGCCCACGGTGGGCCGGGGGTGTCTTTGGAAGCAGGTAGACAGCCCGAGGGCAACTCCAGGAAGGTGTGAGCTGCTGTGGGAACCAGACACAGGGAGCTACCGCACCCAAGGGGAGGCCAGGCCTGGGTTACAACTCAAGTCCACCACACACTCCCTGTGTGACCTTGGATAAATCACCTGGCATCTGGAACTGTGGACTTCCTCCTCTTCCGTAAGAAGGAAAATGGCACTACCGTGTAGGGCAGCTGGAAGATGGAACAAGGCAGTGCCTGTGAAGCCCCTGGCGTGGTGCCTGGTAGAGCGCTGGCAGCAGCAGAGTCCCCAAGGGGGTAAGGGGGTAGGGAGGACAGTGTGAGAAATGAGCCGGGTGGGGTCATGCTGCAGGGACCACAGACCTAGAGAATAGGGGATTCTGTCTGTACAGGGTGCTTGTTGTTTGGTACGTTGGGGACAGCTGGAGCTGGGCCCTTCTTCGGGAAGGGACTATAAGGGGAGGTCACAGGGCCTCGCGTCCCTGAACCTGTCTTCCAGGGACAGACTCTTGAGGTAGAGATTTCTGCAACCCGGTGTCCTCTAGGATGCAAACAGCCAAGAGTCAAGGTGTGGCCCGTCTTTCTATTATTAACAACCAAAGACATTATTTCTGAGTGTAGCTTCTCCTCTCTAATTTTGACACATGCAATTCAGAAGTAGGTGAGGGGAGGGGAAACATCTGCCACCTCTGCTGGGTGACCTCAGGTCACCAGCAAACATTTATGGGACTCATTGGGCAGCAAGCCCAGAACTCACGTGGGCCAGTGTCTGAGGCACTCCCCACTGAGAGGGGAGGCAGATGCGTGCAAACAGGGTCCAAGGGGTCCCTGGGACGGTGTCTACTGAGCACGCGCCAGATATGAAGCTCAGCACATGACACAGAGGACTTCGTTTCAGGCTCCCGAGTGTCCCACCCCCCGCCCCGAGGCAGCCAGGAGAGTCAGAGGAGGAAAGTGAAGCTCCCAGAGGGCAGCGCCTGGCTCAAGGTCACAGAGGCAGATGCAAGCCCGGGCTCTCTGACTTTGGCCACTTTGCTGCCTTGAAAGGGAGTGTGCCATCCATGGGCGAGGCCAGAGAAGACTTCACAGTCGGCAACATCTGACAACTTATCGGGTTTCACAGGCTTGATCTGAGTTGTCCAGGGGATGGGGGAGGGAGGGGCTGCAGCACGTTGTCAATGGCCCCGGAGTGAGCTGGGGCTGCCTGCCAGGGTCTGACCTCTGAGGGTCCTTTAGCCCTTAGAAGAAACTTCCTTCCGATCCTTGGTCCCGTCCCATCCTTAACATGAGGGACTGAACTCGCTGCCCTCTCAGATCCTTCCAGTGCTTCCTGCTTCTCTGATGCTAAGGCCTACAGTAGCAGCTCTGAGTCCTGGGGTTTCTTACCTACTTCCAGGCGGCTCCCGGCCTCAGGGGAATAATCGCAAGGGCTGCTGGGAGCCAGGAATGTCCTTGCTCATTATTCCAGAAAGGGATCCCGAAGAGGTCCGCCAGGCCCCTCGCCTGCCGCCCATTGACCAGCACACAGTAGGTGCTTAGGAAAGTCAGACATTGAAGGGAGAGGCAGGAAGTTCCCCAGGCAGGAACTTCCCCCAGGCAATGGGCAAGTTGGGTAACTGGGTTCCCTGAGGCTGCTGGTCATCGCCACAGGTGGACTTGAGCCAAGGGACGGACGCCAGTTGGGGGCGTGTGGAGGTGAGCACAGTGCTCCTCTTGTTCGTCTCTAGCAACTGTGGCTTCCCAGGCAATACTGAGCTTTCATTTCCCCAAGTCTGTGTGTCTTAGAGAGTCCTGTTTCTCTGGAATCAAATCGGTTTTGGCGCTAAAAGTCAAGAAACCACAATGTTTCAGGGCACCTGGGCGGCTCAGTCAGTTAAGTGGCCCACTCTTGATTTCCGCTCGGGTCACGATGTCACGATTCGGGGGTTGAGCCGCACATCGGGGTCTGTACTGACAGCGTGGAGTGTGCTTGGGATTCTCGCCCTCTCCCTCTCTCTCTGCCTCCAACCCCCCACTGGCTTGCTCTCTCTCACTCTCAAAATAAATAAATAAACTCTAAAAAAGTTTACAAAAAAAAAAAGGAAACCACAATGTTGCTAAACCAGCAAAGTATACCTGTTATTTCTCTCCTCTTCATGTGCGTCTTCCAGGAAAGTCAGTGAACAAGGGGATGAGTGGGTGGAAGGAGGGAAGGAAAGGAGGGAGGGAGAAAGGATCTTTCACATTAGAACCACAAATACTATCATCACCAATGATGGCAGTGATTATTTTTCCATGTTCTGGACATGAGACCCTTTAGCCACATAGATCTTATGCCACATTAGGGCCACGATGAAATAAACCAACAAATTCTACGGAGCAACCACTGTGGGTAAGAGCCCCCAAACACTCCTGGCGACCAGTGAGTCCCCTCCACAGGCTTTTGGAAATAAAGACAACTTTGTTTTCAAAATATCTCTCAATTCCTTTCCAATAAAATGCAGCAGGAAGGAATGGGACTGGAGTTAGACACACTGGAGTTCGTTACAATCGGACGAAGAAGGCCAGCCAGTAAATCCAGAGTCTGTCTGTCTGTCTAAGGCAGACTTTCATCTACTCCATTTCTATTTGTCCTCAACACATGTCCCCATTTATCTGCAGTCTGTCTCCTTTTATGCTCTGCTCAGGAGGCTTTAAACAATCGTGGAGAACCAATGTATCTTTCCGTCTGCATTAATCAGACAAAAAGTAGAGGTTGTCTAAGATTAAAAGTGTCTAATATCTAAGTTTTATTATCTTCCCCTCTTTTTTTTTTTTTTGTATTTCGATCTTAGGACTTCAAGGACAGAAAGGAACAAAAGGAGAATCAGGATTTCCAGGTAAAGGGCTGGACTTCATTTTAATTTCTCAGAATGATGTCTGGAAAACCTCGCGCTTAGAGGACAGGTCGGGTTGACTTTGAACATGCTGCTATAACCTTTCCCCGAACGGGCCGGCGCCCAAGCCTGTTTGAGGCTAAGATTCCAGGGCTCTGTCCCTCAAGCCTCAGGTTCTTTCCCCTGGAAAACCTGGAGAGCGACAGAACTCAGTAACCTGAGGGGGTAGGGGGCTGGCTGAGGGTAGAGAAGGGGTAAGAAGGGCCCGGAGAGCTGGGCCAGCTGGTAGCTTTAGGCGGTACGCCCACCATGGAGCTGTGTGGCCTTCATCTCCACCTGCTGGGTGGGCTGCGGGGCCTCTCTCTGCTTCCCCATACCTGCCTTGGTCCATCTCTGTCTTTCCTTTGGCCCCTCAAGCCCCTCCCCTCCTCTCCCTGCCGCTTCCCACGAGCCTGTTAGATCGATCACCTCCCAAGCCCCCACCTGTGGTTGGTCACTGCACGCAGCGCTTCCCACAGAGAGCATCCTTCTAGTCTTCTCCACAGTCCCGCCCCCATGGGCACCAACGCAAAACTTCCCAGACGCATCTCTTGAACCCTCTTTCTTCCTCCTGATCTGCGTATTCGGTTCCTGTTTTCACTTGCTAAAGGAGAACTGGAGACTTAGACACAGGATAGCACGTTCTCTCAATGGCCAGAACTTGCACACAATCATGCCGTTCGATGAGGACCCACAACCCCTGGGAGTCCTGTCACCTGTTTTTACCTGTGTCTTCTCAACCAGCATTCAGAGGGGATTCCGGGGGGAGATCAGAGCAATGCCCCACCCCCCACTGCCCCTCAAGGTGGGCCACAGGCACGGGCTGAACACCCAAACGGCCCACTCATGGAAGCGCAAAACGTGGTGGTCAAGGACAACACGGTCCCTGAAGACCAAGGTCCTTGGTTCCCCTGGGAAAGCAGAACAAAGCGTCTGACCAGCATGGCCTCTCTCCTCTCCAGGCCCTGCAGGCATGAAGGGCGACAAAGGAAACCCGGGCCTCATAGGCCTCACCGGTGCACCCGGACTGAAAGGCCAAAAGGGAGACCCAGGAGTGAAAGGTAAGGCCTCCGTCTCTGATCTGTGGGTTCTAAGGAGAGTCCCTATTGCATGGGGTCTGGAAGTTTCCAGAACCAGAGGTGTAGAGGTTTGCTGGCTCCTCCCTGGACAAGTTATGGGCTGGGACTGCCCTTGACCCTGAGCACGCAGAGGTGAATAAGGCACGTCCTGGGCGGACATGTGGACCAGTGATCGCATGACGCCCAGCCCGTGCCCAGGCCACTGGAACTTTCCACAAAGCAGCTGCTCCCCACTCCATACCTCTTCCCTATTACATGCTCCTCACCGATCTAGCTTAAATCCTGCATGCTGTAGTGTAAGCTTATTTCGTCTTGCTCAGTCATCGGCTCCCAGGGTACATCCAGCACTCACGATGCCAGGTCACCGGGAACACTGGAAGAGAGAGTCTGACCTTCCCCCATCCCTCACCCTCCTCCCAGTGCTGGCAAAGAAGGGTGAGGAGGTCCTGGCTTCTTGGTTGCCTTCAAATTGTGTATGGGGCTTTTTCCCCCCTTGTGACAGGATCCTCTGGACAGCAAGGGATACAGGGACAAAAAGGTCAAAAAGGTAATCATTCTTTCTATTCTTTTAAATTTGGGCTTTAGAGGAAACTCTGTACTTGAGAACTGTAGGCGCGAGGGGGAGCGGGTCCAATTCTCGGAGAAATTCCTCAGTTTGGGAAGAGCTAACCGGCTCGTGCCTTGGCTAAGCCTGCCCCTGGCTGAGAGCCACAACACAGCCAGTTAGTTCCCATCCTCTCCCCCCACTGAACCCCCATTCCTTCTCCTTCTCTCTTCTTCCCTCCTTCCCTGTGTCTCCCCTCCCCTCTTTCCCTCCCTCTATTTTCCCCTCACCTCTTCCTTTTCTTCTCCCAATAAGGCAAGGCAAGGTCACCTGCAGGTGCATGGAGGTTGTGCGGGTACCATATGTGGACATCCCTGGTGCTGGGGACGGTCACGCAGGGGGCTTGCTTTTCCAGCAACGGAGAGGCAGAGAGTGCATCTGCGTGGAGCCCCAGACCGTTCTCACGTCTCTCATGTATGTCTTGCACCCAGGTGAATCCCTAGTGTCCGTCAGGATTATTGGCTCTAGAAACCGAGGCCGGGCTGAAGTTTACTATAACGGTGCCTGGGGGACCATCTGCGATGATGACTGGGACAATTCAGATGCCACTGTCTTCTGCCGCATGCTGGGCTTCTCCAGGGGAAGGGCCCTTGTCAACATGACACCTGGTGAGTGGGTCTTCAGCCGGGAGCTTCTTTCCTTGAGCCCTTCCCTTTGGCTGTGAGTGACTCAGTGAGTGTGGGTTCAAAGAAAAGTGTTGGTTTAAGCAACTGAACGAACAGTCCTAGAGTTCAGTGCCCCTGGTGGACAGCCTTCCAGGCGGGCGGCCCCAGGAAAGAGATGATTTCCCTTTCCCAGCAGTGAGAGCAAGGGCTTGGTTGGGGCTCCCGCTAACCTGGCTTGGACCACTGTCTGCACGGCCCTGAAGCCAGGTCGCTCCATGACCGACGGGGCTTGTGAGGCAGGACTCTCTAAAGGACGGCTAGGCACAGGTCCTGGAAGGCAGGGCAGGCAAACGCAGGTGTTCATCTCAGCTTGGTCTGGAAACTAGAGACCAGGACAGGCCATGTTGTGACTGTCTTTAAGGAGAAGGTGCAAAGGGATGAGAAAATAAATCAGCACCTTGGACCTGAGTAGATGCGAGGAAGATCAGCTGTCTACTGCCAAATGGAAGTTGGCCCCTAATTGTGCTTCCTCTCTCTCCTTGCCTTCTGTATATCCAGGCACTGGGGATATCTGGCTGGATAACGTCGCCTGTCAAGGGACAGAGGGAACCCTGTGGAGTTGCAGCAAGAATAGCTGGGGCTCTCACAACTGCAACCACAGTGAGGATGCAGGCGTGGAATGCAGCTGACCCCTCACAACCCCTCCACTGCTCTGCTCCCAAAGTGTCTGCAGGCAGGGACACTCAACTCACCTGGGGCAGGGCCGCTGCTCTCTGAGGGCTCACTCTGGGGTGGGGTCACTAATAAAGCTCAAAGCACTACCTGGTAACGTCATTGGCTGGGGCTGAAATCACTAGTTTGTACCTCTCATCCATTACTGAGGAGCCCACTCAACGCACCCATTTCACTGAGTTCTCACTGGGGGAACAGTGGAGTCTCAATTTGGGGGAGCTGAATGCGACATGGAAAGTGAAGAGTGCCTGAAGTCAAAGTGAGGCACGACCCTCCCTTCCATCCATCCGCCAGCGAAGGGGGACGTTGGTATGTCTTAGATGGCATATTGCATGATAAATAGGAACTGTGGCTTTAAGCATGAAAATTAGTTTTCTTAGGATGTGAGCTCCATAAATAAAAGGACTATTGTCTGTTTTATTCACCCATGTAGGGGCTTGGTACACATGTACTGAATGAACAACAGAATTAAACCAAGAAGGGAGAGCAGCTCTGAGAAACTTGACTTCCTTCTCCCTTTTAAGGCTTCCCCTGGATTATATATTTTCTGAGTGCATTCTCATGAGTATTCTCTCTCTCTCTCTCTCTCTCTCTCTCTCTCTCTCTCAGCATTATAAATGCTTTGGTAAATGTTAAATCTGGGAGAGTGAGCTGCATGTGTGATATGACTCTAAGGTATCATCATTTGCACTGAACCCATGAGGAGCTCAGCCTCAGGGCGATGAAAATTGCCCAGGGTCACTTGTAAATAGTGGAGTCAAGGTCAGAACCCAGGGAGGGGCAATGGAAGGGCTGGGCCCAGGAGTTACCTACTGCAAATAAAAACATAGATGGATCTCTGCGGGACGGAGAAGTTGGAATTTGGTGAGACATGACCTGAACTTTCTGAAACAGAAAAAGGAACTAATCAGAAACACTCACTGTATGGGTTAGCTATTGCTGCATGACAAATTGCACCAAGTATTGATAGGTTAGAAATATTGTTTATGCTCATTCATGCCCCTGCAGATCGTCTGGAGATTGGCCCATCCAGGCTGCGCTCCACCAGGGGGCTCTGCTTCAAGCTGCAGGGCTGCCTGGTTTTGCCTCTTCACTGCGGGTCAAGCTCGGCTGTGCCACCTAGATGCCCTCTACCGCTTGTTTCCCGGTGAAGGCAGCAGCATGAAAGTGTAAGCAGGAATACACAATTCTTCTTAAGACCTAAGTACACACTCAACACTTCCCATCCATGGCCTTAGTTTCCATCTCTGAGCTATTGACTCCCCAACCTATACTCCAAGTGCAGACCTCTCTTCTGGGCTCCAGTCATATAGGTCTGTCTACAAGTCACCTCCATGTGGGTGTCTCAAGGTGAAGAAGCTAGGGCCTGACTCATCATCTGCCACTCATGTGTCCCCCGTCTCAGCCAGTGACTCCCTCCATCGGGGACGAAGACAGAAACTGAATGTCAAACACCATGCCTCCCCGTCCCTTACCCCTCACCCACCAGGCACCCAGTCCCACTAAGTCTACCTCCCTCCCTCCAAAAAGTCTCTCCAGTCCATCCAGCTCTCTCCGTCTCTGCAACCATGATGGTTCAGGCCACAGCACCAAGAGCCCAGATGCTTAGAACATCCAGTTAGTCTCTTCCCTGCACCACACTCCACCAACCACCACGTCTTCATTGTCTAGGCAGCAGCCTGAGAGATCTTTAGAAATGACCAAGAAACCATACTGATGCCTGCCTCAAGCCTTCAATGGCTCCCCATTCTCTGAGGCACTGGGCCACGCTCATCACATGGCTTTCAAGGAAGTGCCCCTGACAAGCGACCTCACACAGCCCTCCAGTAACCTTGTTGCTTCATTTTCTCTCTCTGTTACATCCAGCATTTCCTACACAGCACACAACAGCCTCTTGCTATACGTTTTCTGATTGACTCCCTGAAAAAAATGAAGAAAGGATGGAAGGAAGGAATGCTAAGCAGAGCACTCAGCTTTTCTGCACTGGGATTGCATCATGCTTTAATTATGGTGACCAAGGACCTCCCCACTCAAACACTTTCCCAAGGAAAGGAAGGAATAGTTTCCTCCAAAGGTGAATCTACTCCTTGGTTGTTTTTATTTTATAAGGCTGGCTTTCATTTTTTTTTTTAATATTTTTTTATTTATTTCTAGGAGAGAGAGAGAGACAGCGTGAGCAGGGGAGGGTCAGAGAGAGAGGGAGTCGGCTCCAGGCTCTGAGCTGGCAGTCAGCACAGAACCCGATGCGGGGCTCAAACCCACGAACCGCGAGATCATGACCTAAGCGAAAGTCGGACGCTTAACCGACTAAGCCACCCAGGCGCCCCTAAGGCTGGCTTTCAAAACAAAGTCATGGAGCTCATGGTTTACTAGGTACATCATAAATTTTATCAGTTCCTACCTTCCTGCTGCCTCAGCATCCCCACAAATGTGCTATGAGCACCCAGTCTAGGGGACCAGGTGTACCAGTGCGGTAAGGTGGGCCCTTGCCCCAAGTTCCCCTTCTTACCTCCCATGACTGTGACCTAGTGATAGTCAAACACCAAAGGGGACCAATGAAGACTCCTCATGCCTTTTGCCTGTGTACCCACCTGGACCTGCATAAAGGCCCTTGCCCATGGGCCCTGGCTCTCTTGCAGATCCCCACCTGCATGGCTAAGCGCTCTCCCCATGCAGCGGGACCTCAGCCCGCAGTGACTCTGTGAGTTTAGTAAACTTCCTTTTCCTGTACCTCTCCTGTGCCCCCTTTTGTGGTGGCATGTGAGTGGCCATCTCTTAAAAGGACAGGGAACACTAGAGCATCACAGGATACAAATGACATTATTCTCACCTTATAAACAAGCAAACCGAGTTGCAGCGAGGTTCAGTGATGTGGCATGTGGCCATGGTCTTCACAACGTGACCCTGCAGCTCATCAACGGAAGCCAGGTCCTTGGCTCTTACACCCTTTCTCTGGGAATTCTCATCACGTTATGAACACTAGCCCAGGCTAGCCCCCTGGGGGATGGATGAGCATGTGAGGAGGGTCCAGTTACCCCAGCAGAGGCCGGCCTTCACCAGCCAGCCCATAGTTGGCCACAGTCACATCAGGGAGTCCAGCCAAGACAGGTCAAGGAGGAACCAACTGTCCAGCCAATCCACAAACTCATGAGCAATCACAGTTGGGTGTGGCGTAAAGCCACTAACTTTTGGGGTGGTTTGTTACATAATAATAACCATCTAATATACAAACTTGGTTAAGGACACCCAGCCAATAGGAGACAGAGAGATTTGAACCCAGGTCTGTCTGACTCCAGTAACAGTAAGAGACAAAGGAAAGTTGCTGCCACCCGCACCTTTGCCAGGCAGTTCCCCTCATAAGCTCTCGGACCGAGCTGAGAAAACTCCCCTTCCAGAACGATGGCTGGGTGGGGCAGGGCATAGTACACAGGTTCTGCAGCTGATGGGTGGCTGATTGCGGGGCAGAAGAGGAACTGGGTAAAATTAGCATGGCAGCATCCTTAACAGCCAGAGAGCAGACAAGGACAGGGCTGGGGCCGCTGAGTGTTGGCCATGACCTCCTAACCTCTGTGAGGCACTGCTGTTCAAGTGAAGCAATTCTCCTCCCTGCTTCCTCTTCCTGGAGACACCATGGCACCGCTGAGGCCTGTGGGACACACACCAGCACGGAGCCGCCTGGCTGAGACAGTGCTGTAACTGTGAGGGACAGAAATGGCCCTCAAAGAACCCTCTGTGCACAACTCCCCCTCACCCATCACTTCCCCTCCCAGCAGGGCAAGCCCAGAGAGCTCCCTGGCATCCAGCTGTAGAGATGCATCTAAGAGGGAAGTTTCTGGAGCCAGGCTGCCTGGGCTGGGCAGCCTATAACAGGGTTTAACCTGGACAGTCAAGGTGTTGAAATTCTCTGGGCCCCGGGGCACCTGGGTGGCTCAGTTGGTGAGCCGTAGGACTTTGGCTCAGGACATGATTTTGCAGTTCATGAGTTCGAACCCCTGCATAGGGCTCTCTGTTATCAGCATGGAGACTGCTCTGTCTCCCTCTTTCAGCCTCCCCCACTCGTTCTCTCTCTCTCTCAAATGTAAACATTAAAAATTAAGAAAAAAAAAAAAAGAAATTCTCTGGGCCTGGGGTTCGGTGTCTATAAAATATAGTAAGAATTCCTCCCTCTTAGAGTTCTTGTGAGGATTACTCCAAATGGTAACTAAAATGAAAATATTTAGCATGGTGCCTAGCACATGGCAATGCTTGATATGATCCTTCAAGACAGTCCACAGTCCACCCCTTGACCCTCTCCCCCCCCCCCCCCCCCCCCCCC
>NW_027532589.1:4499838-4510413 GCF_008692635.1 Crocuta crocuta
TGCTGTGCTGGGCCATGTGCCCCTGGCAGGAGGGTGTTCCCGGGGCCCTCCCATCCAAGCCAGGCGCTTGCGGGGTGGGATACACCAGGACGGGGTCCATGGGTCCTTCAGGGCCCCACACCGACAGAGCTGGCAGTGGAAGAGGTTTACTGGGGGTCAGGTCTGTGAAAGACCAAAAGTGACAGTGAGATGCGGAAGAAGGACTGCCCCCTACAGGCGCCCCTGCTGGGCAGGAAGAGTCAAGCTCTACACTCTCCCCTGCTCCATTGAGTCCCTGGCCAGGCTGCCCGAGAAGTGTACGGACTTGAGGACTTGACCGGGAAGTGGAGGTGCGTCATGAAGTCGCCGCCCAGACGCTGGAGGCTCCTGTGCTCCCACAGCCTATCGACAGCTTCTCTCCCGCATGTCCACTGGGGATGGTTTGGGAGAAAGTGTGTGGGGTTTGGGACCAAATTTAAATCCCAGCACCAATGACAAATTGTGTGGCTTTGGGGAAGTTGCATACCCTCTCTGAGTTTCTGCTTCCCCATCTGTAAAGGGGGGAAAATGATAATGGTGATGAAAATAAAAATAATATACTGCCTCATGTGGATTAAGTGCCCTGCTCTTGGCACATATGGGGAACTGAATGACAGCAAGGCTTATTAGAACAACTTGACTCCAAGCTTCCACTCTGACCACATCTCCACACCGAGTATCTTACCTTCTTCCAGCCACCACTCCGGAATCCTTTCTGCCCTTTATGGCCCAGTTGACTACTTCCTTTAGGAAACCTTTTCTGATGGCTTTCACTGCCGACGAATCTTTCCTTTCACTCAAACCCTATGGTCCATGCATGGAAGGAAGGAAAAATCACAAGAGGGAACTGAAGAGAGGCGAATAAGATCAAGCTCCAGAAATATAAACCATCAATCCACAAGAGACCATAGTCCAATAATCATTATTTTAAAAGTTCATCCTTACACTGAAGTAAAAAGAATGCAAAAAAACCTGTGAGATCTTTTATTTCTGTGTCAAATGGGCAATTAAAAAAAAATCCTTGGTATAAGAGACTCTTGCACACTGAGAACAAACTGAGGGCGGATGGGAGTGGGGGAGAGGGGGAAATGGATGATGGGCATGGAGGAGGGCACTTGTTGGGATGAGCACCGGGTGTTATATGAAAACCAACTTGACAATAAACTATAAAAAATTTTTTTTAAATCCTTGATGCTGGTCAGAGGAAGGAAAAGAATATTGTTAACCACTGCAAATAGAAATATAGCTGGATCGCCCAGGTGTGGGAAAGGGAAATGTCGCAAAATGTGACTTGAGCTTTTTGAAACAGAAAAAGGAACTCATCAGAAAAGCCCACTGTATTGGTTAGTTATGGCTGCACAACAAATCAAACCAAGATTTGGCAGGTTACGATTATTTATACTCATTCATGCACCTGCAGGTTGGCTGGAGGTTGGCGGATCCAGCCTGCTTCAAGCTGCAGGGCTGCCTGGGTTAAGCTCTTTGCCATGGAGAGGGCTCAGCTGTGCCACATGCAGTCTCTCTACAGCTTGTCTCCTGGTAAAGGCTGCAACATCAAAGGATAAGCAAGAATACATGATACTCCTTAAAGCCCCGGCTCAGAGTCCGCACGCTGTCACCTCTGCCCATATTTCACTGGCCAAAGCAAGTCACATGGTCAAGCCCAAAGTCCTAGGGCAGGAATGTCCCTCCACTTTGCCACCTGTAAGAGGATGGCAAAGAGATAAAGGGCATGTATGGGAGAGGCGGTCTGGAACTGGGGCCAATTAGGCATCTATAAACCTACAGAAGTATATCTGTGGAGCATAACGTTACCGAGGCACGCGGATGCATCTTTAACTGTGTAAGCTCAGTTACCTGTGTTCAGAAAAATCAAAAGAGAAATGGCAATTTAAATAGGGGTCTAGGCGCGGCTGGGTGGCTCAGTTGGTTGAGCGTCCGACTTTGGCTCAGGTCATGATCTTGGGGTTAGTGGGCTCTGTGCTGACAGCTCAGAGCCTGGAATCTACTTCGGATTCTGTGTCTCCCTCTCTCTCTGCCCCTCCCCTGATTTCTCTCTCTCTCTCTCAAAAATAAATAAACATTAAACATTTTTTTTAAGAAAAGAACTGTTCATTGCCTCTCTCTGCTCTGTGTGCAGGAACTGTGTTTGTCATGGTGTCCTCCCGTTATTTGGCACAGTGCACAGCACACAACGTATATATATCGTGTGTGTGTGTGTGTGTAAGGTATATGTATATGTAATACATAATTTTTAACTGTATATGCTTAGGAAAAAATTGGAAAGAAACACACTAACATGTCTCTCTTTGGCAGGATTATGATAGAGTGATAGATTTCATTTTTTTAAAATTTATTTTATCATTGAATTTTCTTTTATTTTTTATATTTTTCTATGGGTTGAGAGTTGTCGACCATGACAATAAATATATCCCATGAGTATATCTTTATAAGCAGAAGAGAGATTGTCATTTAAAGTGGACAGTAAAAGTACGCGATGTGTCATCAAAGAGTCCAGAATCTCCCCCACGCTGGGCTCAGACTTTCAATCCTGCCCCCCTCCCCTGTCTCTGTGTCTTGGGGCTCAAGCCCCTTGGAGAACAAGAGGCATGGGGTCCAGAGAACACTTCGGGTGCGGTGGGCCCTGAGGAGAAATGGGACCAGAGCTGGAGGAGACTGGGCGTGCAAGGGAGGACTTTATATTTTATAACAAGATATACTAGGTCTGTTTGTATGTTGACAGGAATGACCAAGTAGGTAGGGAGAAATTAGTAAATCAGGAGAGGGGGCATCATTTTAGCAGCTACGTCCTTACAAGGGCTTGAGGTCAGAGGGGTTCAGAGCAATCGGTGGGAGCAGTAGAGCTCTTCTGTGGCAGGAGGAAGGAAGGCGAAAATATGAATAAAGATGCAGAAGCCAGGGCATTTGGTGGTGGGAAGATGAGGAATGGGTGGAGTTCTTGTTTGATTGCTTCTATGTTCTCAAAGGGCATGAACCAAGGTCAGCAGCTGAACGGCATGGGGAGGAATGGAGAAGGATGTGACTCTGGGGTGGGGAGGGGAGGGCCCCACTGCTGCCTTTCCTGGAAATGTTAGGGGTTGTCAGGCTGCCCAACCACTGAGGGCTTACCCTGTGTCAGATACTCATCTTCCCATTTGATCTTCAAAGCAACCTGCAAGAGACAGACCCTAAATACAGAAAACAAACTGATAGTTAATGGGGGGATGGGCAAAATGGGTGAAAGAGAGTAGGAGGTATGGGCTTCCAGTTACGGAATGAATCAGTCATGGGGATGAAATGTACAGCATAGGGAATATGGTCAGCAGTCCTGTGATGGTGTTATATGGTGACAGATGGTAGCTATACTTGAGAACATAGCAGCGTTATGGACTTGTCGAATCGCTACGTTGTACGCCTGAAACTGATGTGATGTGGTGTGTCAACTAGCCTTCAATTAAAAAAATAAAACCCTGCAAGGTAGAGATTCCTGAAACCATTGTGCAGATGAGGCGCTGTGTGTTGAAGGTCATGCAGCCACTAAGAGGCAGAAGCTAGGTTTGAACCCAGGCAGGTCTGATGACAGAAATAAGTGACCCTCCACACACGCTGCTGGATACCTTTGCTGAGCCTCACACCCTGGCTTCCCCTTCTGCCCATCTGGGTACCACCTCGTGCCATTTCTCTCTTCCCAGTCAAGTCCTGTTTCCTGAGAACCCAGCAACTTTGGGGTCTCTCACATATCGATGGCTGCTGGAGCTTTAATGCCCTACCAGGAGAGTTGAAAGGTGTGTTTGGCCAGGGCCCCTCTTCCTTAGACTGTGCTGTACCTCTGTTTGCCTTTCCGCTGGGAACCACCCTGTTCCCAACCTGACCATCTCGCATTTGTATTTCCCCCTGCAATTTGCCGGACACTCATCTGTGCCTTCTACGAGGGACTCACTGACACAAAGAGAAACGGCTCAGTTCCTGTCCCCTGCGGTCAGGGTCCGTGGGGGAAGCCACAAGTGAATATATTCTCAGTACAGACCAATGGGCTGGGCTGGCCCAGGAATGTGGGTGGGGGTATTTGCTCTGAACCCCGGCCAGGCCCCAGGCCCCAACTGGGGTTCCTTCCTTCAGCCCCACTTCCCAAAGCTACATAGTAAAATTATTTATTTATTTATTTGAAAGTTTATTTATTTTTGAGAGAGAAAGAGAGACAGAGCACAAGCAGGGGAGGAGCGGAGAGAAAGGAAGACACACAATCGGAAGCAGGCTCTAGGCTCTGAGCTGTTGGCAAAGAGCCCGACATAGGGCTTGAACTCACTAACCATGAGATCATGACCTGAGCTGAAGTTGGACACTCAACCGACTGAGCCACCCATGTGCCCCTTTTAATTTTTTGAGGAGGGGGAGGGGCAGAGAGAGAGGCAGGAGGAAAAGAGAGAGCATTCCAAGCCCTGTCAGTGCAGAGCCAGACGTGGGGCTTGAACCCACTTAGAGATCATGACCTGAGCCAAAGCCAAGAGTCTGGACACTTACCCAAGTGAGCCGCCAGGTGCCCCTCTATAGTAAAATCTTAATAACACATGTAAAACAGCTTTATGGTGTCTCCCCACTAACTGCACTCAAAACCATGCAGAAGATAACACAGGAACTTTTCGAGTTTGTTAGGATACACATTAAATAGCATCTTTGATCTCGATTTTCTTATTGCATCCTCCGATAAGCTGATGAAAGCTCTTCTCTGGTCTCTGGCCCGTTTGGTCAGGACTGGGAAGAATGCAACAGGAGCAGAGCAGGGGTCTAAGGCACGTAGGCTGTCAGTCCCCGGGCAAGAATTTGGTATATGTTGGGCAATGAGTGACCATTGCAGGTGGTGACAGGGCTGCTGTTGAGGAACAGTCTGGAAAAGGCTGGGTTTCGAGCCTCTCACTTCCCCTAAACGTAACCCGACTGCCTCTGATTTCTGGGCCTCTGAGTGGACCCTGCTTTCCCTTCAGGACACAAGGCCTGAAGAGCTTTGGGAGGCTGCCTTCTCGCTTGCAGGCACGTGGGGGCGCTGCAGGCCATGCTCAGCCCACCAGGCACCTCCCCTCCGTCTCTGCCTGGTTCTGCCACAGACCTCTGGACTCTGCGCGCCGCCAAGGTTCCCTGACCCGCGGTGCCGCCCAGCCTCAGCCCACCTGCCTCGGAAAAAATACACGCTTTTCATCTGCGCCTGGTGCAGGCCTGCACTAAAGTCCTTTCTCCTTCCTTCCTCCCCTTCCCCAGGAATAACCAATCTACAGCTGGCCCTGGACAGGATCCTTTCAAAAAGGCACGTCCTTGGGGTCAGCACCCTTAGGGTGTAGGAAAACTTCCATTTATTAAGCACTGACTGTAAGCTGGTGTCCTATGGGGTTCTTTACATGCACCAAGTCCTCAGAATAGTCCCAGGAGAGTCTATAACTCCCATTTTACTGAGGAGACAAGTGAAGCTCAGAGAGGTTAACTTATTCACCCAGGGCCACACAGCAAGCTGGTATGCAGCAGAGCTAATGACCTAAACACAAGCTGACCTAGAAGCCCATGTTCTTCTCCTACACTCGCAGCCCTCTTCCCACACCCACACCCCAGGGTAAAGAATTGGGGCAGGAGGAGGTGGGTACTCCAGCAGGTTGGATGGAGGGACTTCTGAGAGCCAGAGCCACCGAAAAGGGCTTCCCTGAGGCCTGCTGGATGGTGGCTAGTTGGTCTGAGAAAACAGGGGAGCAGGGAAGGCAATGCCCTCACAAGCAGGTGCTCACCCATGGTCTAAGGGTGCCTGCAGCCGCTGGTTACGTCTCTGGCATCAGGAGTTGCCCCCAGCATTTGACAGCCATTCCCCCCTCCTCACCTTGAAGAAAGCTTTCTCTTCAGCTTCTTTCTCTGTGAGTATGTTGGATTTAATTCCATTTCAACAGAACTTGCCCAGGAACATTCTAAGTGTCAGGAGCCCTGTAGCAGGTGCTGGGCGGGGAGAGGGGGGTGTCCCCATAGCAGCCAGGCCCACTAAGAGCTCTCAGTCCAGCTGGGGAGAGGGACCATCAACACGCAACTAGATAATCCAATATGGGGCCCAGGGACACAGAGCAGGGGAGTGAACCGAGGTGATGGAGCTCGTGAGACGCTGACAGAAGTTGCCCAGAGGAATGAGGCCAGAGCAAAGCTGCTCTAGACAGCGAGAGCTGGATGGGGAGGGTATAAGGGCTGGACATTTAACAGGCAAGGCCAGTGAGGGGCCTGGCTCAGCAGCCTAGCAAAGGCAGGACAAGGTTCCAGAACAGGGGCCTGGGGCACAGGGTGGGCCCTCGATGCCCAGAGTGGAAGGTGGATTCCAGGCTGATTCCCGGCCCGAGTGCCCAGGAGTGTGGCTGTGCTGGCCACTGAAACAGAGAATTCAGGAACAGGGCAGGCTGTGGAAAAGAGAAGCTTGAATCTGACCGATGCACACCCCCTCCTCCCACCCACCCAGAGGAGCCATCTCATTGGTGAGGACAGGATGGAGTCCCCAGGACTGCCTGGGCCTGCCGAGGAGGCCCTCCCAGAACAGCCGAAGTGTGGAGAGTTCTCCGAGGCAATGAGAGCAGTTCTGTGATGCCAATTGTGGCCCCTGCTGTCCCTGATAAAAGAGGCTGCAATTAATTAAAAATGAGCCTCCTCCATGCTGCTTGCATCGGTCTGCTCAGAGAGCCCTCCTGGCCCCCATCCGTACAGGAACCCCCCTGGGTTAGCTCAATCAGAGCTGGGACAGGTGGGCGGGACAAAAGCTTGGCCCTGGGACAAAACTACCCTCCAAAGCCCGCAGGCCTCACAGGTCTATGCATGGCTACATGCACTTGACACAGGTTTTCAGAGCAGTTCTGGTGCTAGCCACCAAGTATGGGGGGGTCAGGGGGTGAAAATCACAATCCAGGACCCCATGGGGTTCACAGTCTAATGAGGAAGATGGGGATATCACTAGACAATTTCAATAGGGCATGAGTCATACAGTCAACAGTGGGGTAACATGGAGGCCTAGAGGAAGGGCATTTGACAAGCCTTGAAGGAGGTGAGGGAATAGACATTCTGTACTCTCATATCTTTACTTTCTGGTGCAATGACAAGAACTTCCCTTTTTTTGGGCACCTACTATGTGCTGGGCCCCTGAGATGAAGCATCTCTAATCTGCATTACCACCTTGAGGGTCCTCAGTATAGGGAGAACCCATGTTTCAGAAAGGATAAGCAGCTTATTCCAGGCCACACAGCTGGTGAGAAGCAGCATTGGGGTCCCAATCCAAGGATATGCGACTGACTCTGAGGCTCAAGCTCTCCACCCTGGGGTGCCATCCGCCCCAGCCCTCTGTTGGCTCAGCTCTATAGGAGGCTCTATGGTAAAGTAGAGAAATGGAGGAATGTAGAACCAAGGCTTGCAATGGGGTCTAGAAAGAAATGTAGAAAAACCAGATGTCTGGGCTATATGGATCTTTGGAGGGCATGACTTCAATTGGATTCTTTCATTTTATTGGCAAGTGAGATGGGCACTGTGACACAGCTGCGTTCACTGCTGACTTGGGTTAGAACCCAAGTCTCCTTGTCCCCAGTTCAGGGCTCCTCTCACTCACCAAGCTGTGCCACCGTGGGATACACACACACACACACACACACACACACACACACACACACACACACACAGTTACCCAAATTCGTGATTCATTTTGTCTTTGTCCAAGACAATACTCTGATGTTTCAGGATCACCATGAAACGGAAGTTGACGGAAGTTGCTCAGAACAAACTTCTGCCAAGTCTGTATCTCGGGGCAAGATGGCTGGCTACTCGTGGTGGTGGGGGAACTCCTCCCGCACCTTGCAGGGGCTTCTCCTGAGGGCCTCTAGGAACCATACACGGTAACACAAGGCCTTCACTAAATAGAGAAACAACATGGTGCAGAGGGGTGGCCAGAGAGACCTCCTTCCCTGGACCCTGTTGGCTGAGCAAGTCAATGTCTCTCACATGTGGCCTTGGGCCAACTCCTCAATTATTGCCTTAATATGCAATTTTATCTAAAATCTATGACAGGGGTGCCTGGGTGGCTTAGTCAGTTGAGCGTCTGACTTTTGCTTAGGTCATGATCTCACGGTTCGTGGGTTCGAGCCCCGCGTCGGGCTCTGTGCTGACTGCCAGCTCAGAGCCTGGAGCCTGTTTCAGTCTGTGACTCCCTCTTTCTCTGACCCTCCCCTGCTCACGCTGTCTCTCTCTCTCTCTCCTAGAAATAAATAAAACATTAAAAAAAAATAAAAAGTAAAATAAAATCTATGACAAGACAAAAGTAACACGTGCACATGGTAAGACATTGAAATAGGACTTGAAAACATAAAATAGATAATAGCAGCACCTTTCTGTCTGCATTGAGCCCCTCTCTGTCTTCCTCCTAAATTTGCTTTAAACTCAACAATCAAAAGCCAGACTCATGATTTCCATCCGAAAACCTGCTCCTGCATTTGTCATCTGGCCTGATGGAGTAACCATTCATATAGTGTTTTCAGACAGAAATGGTTACCAGTTTCACATGCATCCTTCCAAAACAAATGGGGTGTAATCCACATACGGCTGACTGCCTAAGCTTTTTATCAACATAATGGCATAATTCTAGACATACTGTTCTCTATTATACCTCATCCTTCCTAATGGCTACACGGTATTCCACAATAGAGATGCAAAATGACTCATCTATCCTGTCCCCAGGTGATGGATATTAGATAGTTGGCAGTCTTTAAACAGTGTGGCCCCTAGCGTTCCTACTGGTGTACCTTGTGCACGTAGTGGTAGAATTGCTGAGTCAAACGGGGTATGTGTTCTACATGTTGACGTAGTCCTCGGTGCACTCCGGAAAGGTTTACCAGTTGACTGCCACCAGCAGTGACTATTTCCCCCAATCCCGGACGGCACTTGATGGTAACGAGCATTTTAATACTTGCCAAGTTTGAGATGTGCCTTATTGAAGTCTCCTTGCGGTTTTAAATCGCATTCTTTTCATTATGAGTTAAGTTGAGAATACTTTTCATATTGCCTTTCGTGTTTAAGAGCTTCCGGTTCACGTCTACTCATTTGGGGTCTTTCAACGATTCTTTCAGTGTAAATTAGGGAAATGGGAAGTCTGTCATATGCATTCCAAATACCTTTGCAGTGTGTACCGAAGGATTTTTTTTGGTACTAAAGCTTTTCATTTTTCGTGTGTAGTCAAATATACCAATCCTTTCCTTCGTGGCTTCAGGGTTAAGCAGCTCTTTCAGTATTTTATGGCTAGTTTTTCAGTTTTCACCCAACTAGAGTATAGGTACTTTAACACCATTGCTTAAAGATTCTACCACAGTGCCTGGTGCTTGGCAGGCATAAGTATCTACAGGTTAGACAGATGGATGAATGGATAGAGAGATGAGAGAGAGAGAGAGACAGAGGAGGTAGCTGACAGTGTTAACCATTGCCTTCTTTAAAAAAATGTTTTTTAAATTCGTAATGCATTATGTGTTTTTTGAAACATTGTCTCTCCTTCATTTTCTCAAACTTTTTTGGAGCTTTACCCCGCTGTTTCCCTGACCTCCCTTCAGTATTCCTCCTCAGCTTCTTTCTCTTCTGTTTGGTCCTGAAAAACTGACATTCACCTTCTCTCGCTTCACGTCCATACATTCTTTGGTAGGAAGACGCCAAGTGCTTCCTCCCAAAACCACCTCCGAAGCAGACAAAGATGAGGAGGGGGAAGAGGAAGGGAGAAAAAGCAAGTGACGTGCGTGTTTTGTCATCCTTGAGGAAAGCTTGAATGAAAACAGCTTAGAGGACTTTGCTTTTTCTACGGCAGTAAGGTGAGCAGGAGCGGGTGCTGTGCATGCACGAGCAGCCCCGGCGGTGTGGCCCTTCCCTCCCTGCACCACCGCCACCCCGTCCCTCTGGTGACGACCTTGCTGCCGGCCACTCGCCCACCCCTGCAGCGTCACCATCCTCTGGGCGCCTCCCAGGTGCCTTCGCCTGCGTGTTCTCTCGGTAAGACCATTGCCCCCTTCATGATCCTTCTCGGGGGAAGATGCTGTTCTCCACGCAGCCTCTCAGAAAGGAGACAAAGGGGTCCCTCCAGCTCCCCCAGCCCTTTCCATCTGTCACTAAGTCATCCTCAGACCCTTTCCCTCTTCCCAGCAGCCACTGTCTTCATCTGGATCTGTGTCCTGCTCCTCCGGAGCCGGCCTCCAGCAGTTGCCCTGCCTCACCTCTTGCCCCTTTAGGTCTCTGCCCACTGCTCCCCCTCCCGGCCCAAAGGGTTTTCTAAACTTCACATCTGACTTCAACAAGGGTGAGGCAGAGGACCCAGGTACCCAGCCTACTCAGGACCTGACAAACCCCAGCCTGACAAACGTCTATGGGTTTGAAGTAAGACGGGGACATTAAGAGATTAGGCTCCAGTGAGTGTCCCTCCCCACCCTGACCAGGAAGGAAGGAAGGAAAGAAGGAAGGAAGGAAGGAAGGAAGGAAGGAAGGAAGGAAGGAAGGAAGGAAGGAAGGAAGAACCCATACCTGGCTGTTCTC
>NW_027532589.1:4510441-4582358 GCF_008692635.1 Crocuta crocuta
CCCCCCCCGCGCCCTCCAGCCTGTGCCCTCCAGCCCTGCACCCTCCAGCCGCCCTTCCAGGATGGAGCATCTACTCCCTCAGCTCTGGGCAGACCAGCCCTTTGCTGTTCCAGAAGGTGCCCTCGAGGGCAGATCTGTCATCAGGAAGAGAATTGGGGCAGATCTTTTGGGAAGTGGTGGGATTTGCCGCTAAGACACCAATTGTCTCATGTCTGTCCTTTCCTTGGCTAGATTTCTTTTTAATTGACAAGTTATTCTTACCAATGACAAATAGGAAAGCCACACCACAGGATGGATTATGAAGCGTCTCACCCGGACTCCAACCCTCGATCCAGTTCCAGTCTCATTAACAGGTTCTTGTGTATCTTTCCAAATGCATTCTATGCATATCAAAGCACATGGACTTTTCTTTCTGCTCGGCTGTCAGCTCGCTCTTCATCCTGCCCTGCAGTCCCTGTTTCACTCAGTGACAAGCGTCTGCGAGATGGGTCCCTGCGACTACAAACAGCCCCACCTTGCTCAGATCTCTGACAGCCTGGGACTCCACTAAATGGAAGCATCATAACCAATTTAACTAGTCTGCTATTAATGATCGGTTAGGCGTTTCAAGTTCTCTGTGGCTACAAATAATGCTGCCGTGAATACCTTTGTGTTTAAGCACCAGAATATTAACCCCAGGAGGCCGTGTGGTTGGCAGAAAAAGGATCCCCAAAGACCTCCACATCCTAAACCCCAGGACCTTTGAACATGTTACCTTAGGTGGCTAAAGGGACTCGGTAGATACAGTTACATTAAAGATCTGGAGATCAGGAGAGCATTCTGCCTTCTCCAGGCAGGGCCTAAATGTAATCACAGTGTCCTCGTCAAAGGAAGGCAGGAAGTTCAAAGTCAGTGTAAGGAGGAGGGGGCCATCAGGGAAGGAGCACAGGCAGCCTCTAGAAGCTGGACAAGGTAAGTGGGTGCATTCTCCCCTAGAGCCTCCAGGATGAGACACCTTGGCTGTAGGGTTTCTTGTTTTTTAAGTTTTTATTTAAATTCCACTTTGTTAGCATACAATGTGACATTAGTTTCAGGGGTAGAATTTAGCGATTCATCCGTTCTATATAATGCCTAGCACCCATCACAGCAAGTGCCCTCCTTAATCCCCGTCATCTGGTTCACCCACCCCACCTCCCAACTCCCCTCTGGTAACCAGCAGTCTGTTCTCTGTAGTTAGGAGACTGTTTCTTGGTTTTCTTCTCTCTCTTCCCCCCAACCCCGCCTCCACCATGATCATTTGTCTTGTTTCTTAAATTCCACATATGAGTGAAATCATACGGTAGTTGTCTTCCTCTGACTGATTTATTTCACTTAGCCTCATACTCTGTAGCTCCATCCACGTTCACACTGCTGGTGGGAATGCAACCTGGGGAAGCCACTCTGGAAAATAGAATGGAGTTCCCTCAAAAAGGTAAAAACAGAACTACGCTACGACCCAGCAATTGGACTACTAGGTATTGACGCAAAGAATACAAAACTCCCAATTTGGAAGGATAGATTCACCCCGCTGTTCATATTAGCAGCATCTATAACAGCCAAACTATGAAAGCAGCCCAGGTGTCCATCAACTGATGAATGGATACACACACACACACACACACACACACACACACACATGAGCCATAAAAAAGAGAGATCTTGCCACCTGCAATGACGTGGACTGTAAGGTGCTAAATCCACGATGTTTGAAGTCCCGTTACAGCAGCAGGAAGAAACGAATCGATGCTTTGCTGTTTTGCTTTCCTCTCCTTGCATCCCAATGCCAAGAGCCATGCCTGCAGACAACCGAGTTTGCTGTGGATTTGTTGAATGAGTGGAGGGGCACAAGCGATTCCAACTATAAAATAGCTCTGAGCAGTGGCCTCGCCCTCTCAGAGGAAAAGCCTTGAAAATGTTGGTAAGGTTGTCAGACCACCAGGAAAACAGACTGTACCCCTTTACGTTCCCACAAACAGTCCCCGGCTGTGTCTTCCTCCCTGATCCTTTGCCCGACTCTATAGTCATCATTGTTTTGCCAAGAAAATTGTGAAAAATGGCACCTCCTTGTTCTTTCATAACGAGTGAATCTGAGCTTCTTTTCCTGTATTAATGGACCATTTGGACGTCCCTGTTGGTAACCTGCCTATGTGTTTATTCCCTAATTTAAAAAATTGAGTTATTACTCTTTTCCACTAATTTGTAAGAGCTCTTCATATGGCCCGGGTAAGAATATGTCAATACATTCCCTTGGTGTGTCCTTCTACTTCGCTCCTGGTATTTTTTGCCACGGAGGAAATTTTAATCTGACAAAGGCGTGAACAAGGTGCTTATCCTACTTTGGCCGAGAGGAGAGGGGAGATCATTCCGTCGCACCTGACAGGAGCAAAGCCTCGAAGATAAGAGAGAACAAGGAAGATTAATATGACTGGAGCAGTTAGGGGAGAGGAGGATTGATGAGGTGTGTGTTGTCAGAGTGGGGGGCGGGGAGAGGCGGACAGGAAAGTGACAGGGAAGTGGAGACAGCTGAAAGTTGGATAGGGGATTTGGATCTTCCATTTCTTCAAGGCAGTTTCCATAGGCAAGATGATAACCATCTATTTTCTTTCCTTAGGGTGTGCCAGGCACGCTGTTAGGTATTTAAAATACTGGGTCCTATTCTATCTCCACAGCCCTGGGTGGGGGTGGGTGGGTGGAGGAGAGATGGGATGTTATACCCATTTAAAAACTGGAGAGACACCAGGGTGGCTCAATTGGTGAAGCATCTGACTTCGGCTCAGGTTGTGATGTTCATGAGTTCGAGCCCCACATTGGGCTCTCTGCTGTCAGCATAGAGCCTGCTTCAGATCCTCTTTCCCTGTCTCTCTCTGCTCTCTCTCTCCCTCTCTCTCTCTCTCAAAAGTAAGTAAACATTTTTTTAAGAACTGGAGAAATGAAGGTTCAAAAGCTGTTAGATAATTGCCCAAGTTCACACAGCCAGTAAGGTACAGAACATATTTGCCTGAAGTCCATGGTCTGTGTTACTGAACTCATGACAGTCTTATGAAGTATCCAGTTTACAGAGGATGGAACAGAATCTCAGAAAGGTTAATTAACTTGTTGAAAGTCACACAACACTTTGGTGAAGGAATCAGGATTTGAACTCAAGCCTGCTCTTCCCAAAGCTCATTCTATTCTCCTACCCTTTCTTTATCTTTCTCCTGAGCACAAAAGCCCCCAGAGATTCTGATTTGACTGCTCTGGCATGGGTCTAGCAACATCAGCAAGTCACCCCAGTGTGCAGCCAGGCTGGGCACCCCTCCCCAGGCCCAGGAAGACAAGCCCCAGGGAGAGGCACCAACCCGTTGAGTTTGGATCTGCAAACAGCAGCCTCCCTGGGGGGCCTGACCCATTGCCACCCCAGCCCACGTGCCCCATTGCTGGTCAGCCAGGCCCACAGCAGTTAGCGTGAACCCTGCACAGAGAGGGAAATTCTTACACAGTTCAGTTCTTCATGACCCTTGGATTTAAAATCTCAAAGTCTCATTCTTTGGTTTGCTTTTTTGGTTTTTGCTTTTGGTTTGTTTTTGTTTTTGTTTTTGTTTTCAAAGTAGCTTCCTTAGGCCTAGGCAAGCAGACCCCTGCCTCAGGGGGTCCCACTTTGAGGTGCCTCCCTTGCAGTTCTCTGAACCTCCCTGGAGTACCTGGGACCAGTGGGGGCTGGGAGTTCTGCTCATGCAGGGCACCCCAAGCCCAGACCCCAAGCCCAGGGCTGGCATGGGTCCTGCCTTCCAGAAGCCCCCTCCTTGAGAATTTCTTTGGTCCCCTATAGTACCTGAGAAAGGTCCTCTGTCACAAGTGGCAGAGCCTCTGTGTGGGTCACCCCTCGTGCAGACCTAGACTGGCAGGAGCCTCTGGTGCTGTTTCTCCCCTTCCAGAAGCTTTCCTACCGTCTCCCCTTTGCATGGCATCTACAAAGCATCTGAAGGAGCTTCAGGACCCACGCCGAGGGGATCACCAACCTGCCAGGCCATGGTTCTGGGAGACTGGTCTGAGGAGTGGGTGGCTACCGCTGGCTGACATGCTCTTCCTCTCACTGGAAGCGGGAGCTGGGGCCCCTAGCATGTGCTGACATGCTGGTTTGGGTAATCCTCATTCATGCCAGATAGAGGGTAAATTCGGGGGCTCTGTGCTCCCTACAGTCCACCATGGGGCCTTAAGCTCTTGCCACCTATGTGGGCCCATGTGCTGGTTCTCAGCGGGCATATTTCCACCGCAGTGCTGCTTCAGGTCTCTGGCCCCTGAGGGCAGTGGGAGGGGTGGGGGCCATCTTCACCCTGTGTGCCTCCCACCCCTGGCACCAAGGATGGTGCCCACGCCCCCTCCCTGGCTCCCAGCAGGGCCGTTTCCATGTCTATCTCCTCAGAGCTCTGGAGAAGGCCACTGCCACCATCTCTTCTGGCTGACATGGGTGGTGACACCACGCTGCCCCCTGGCCCATCTAAAGACACGCCAGAGATGGACACTGTATAGATGCTCCAGTCTGCGGGCTCCCTCCCCACCCTTCGCACAGGCCACCTCGCCCATCCTCCACACTGGTGACGGTGTGAAGAGGCAGGCACCTGGGCCGCGGTGACAGCCATCGAGTTCTAGGGACACAGTAGTCACAGCCTAATGAGTTAGAAAGAAGACGTGGGCGGGAGTTGTGTTGTTCTATGTTTATGCTGCGCCATTCCAAGTGGCAAATTGAACATGACCGGAAAATGAATCCTGTCCCCCTTTCCCTGGAGGGCCGACTCGGGGCAGGTTTCGCACACATGGTCATCAGCAACTAAGTACCACAACAACCTGGCGTCCATGAGGTCAGCACAATGGCTGATTGTCTATCAGCATCCAGTAAGTGCCACCGGGGAATGGCAGAGCCACAAAGACGTTCGGCTTCCGTGGCTTACACGCTGGAGAGCCATGGCATTGTGACTTTAAACGGTGCCGCCACCTGTGTCTTGCAGAGGCAAATATGAAATTAGCCAGGGATGTGCTCTTGTCAGCAAGAAACACAAGGAGGTGTTTCCTGGGCCCGAATGGGGAGAGACCATGCTGTGCTCTCTGAAGGACCTTCATGAGCATTCGTGGGCCAGTAACAATTAGGTTCCTCTTCTCCACCTCTAAATCTTCATCAATAAGTCATTAGACTCCACATGGCTGCTATCACACATTTTTCATCAAATATTTTCCTGGGGCCCCATGGACCCTAAGGATTATTCTGTTCGTTCGGCTTGGCAAAGCTGTGAACCTGCATGCATTCACTAATTTCTAGAATTCCTCCCACACTTCCCCCGTTCCCTGCACTGTGCTAAGCACGTTGTTAGCACTGTTTCATTGCATCTTCACGTTACCCTCTTTGAGGATGGTTCTCAACATTGCTTTTCATTTCCTACCTGGGGAGTCCAAGGCTCAGAGAGGGAGATTAACTTGCCGGCAGTCACACAGCTGAGTGGGCAGCCAAAGCGGGGTTTGGCCCCGTGCCTATGTGGCTGCAGTCACACTCCCCTGTCTTCAGTCTCTATTAGGTCTCAGAGGGGTTGGAGTGTCTACAACTGGGTGCACCCTCTTCCTCCAGCCACAACACACATGGTGAACAGGTGAGGGGCAGGCTGGGCTTGTAGTTTCCTCGTTGGGGGTCCAGCTCCCTGAGCCTTCATGCCCACCTTTGCACCCTGCAGCCTTCCCTCTGTGCCTTATTAACCGAATATGCCAAAGCATCCCGTCGAGGAAGCTTCACGAGACTGGGCCACAGAGAGGTGTCAGCGAAGGGAAGACAGGCTAGAAGGAGCTGGGTGGGGGCAGGAGGGGCAGGACAGGGTCTGGCGAGGGGACCCGGGCACCAGAGCAAAAGCAGATTGTGTAGAGGGCCCCGGAGGTGCCAGGCCCTGGGTCTTGTGAGCATCACATCAACTCTGCGCAGGGATCTTATTATGACGATGGACATGGGGAAACCCAAGGCCCAAATGCTGAGCTGTCACTGTGTGGAATCGGCAGATCCAGCCCAACTCTGCAGCCATTGTGCCCCAGGCAGCGTCCCGAGAGAGCAGAAGGGGAGGAGCACAGATGCTGAGCTCAGTTCGGTCCAGCCGGCATTTGTTGGGCCCTCCTGTGTGTCAGCCTCATCCTGAACACTGTGGGTCACAGATAAATAAGCAAGACATGGCCGGGCTGCAGGGAGGGCCCAGCGGAGGGGAGGAGAGGCCATGCGAAGTCTGGGCAGCAATGGCCACGGTGTGAGGACTCAGGGGATGGGTACAGGAAGGGGTGAGGGATGCTCCTGGTCCACCGGCTTCGGGGAGAAGGCCCCTCACAGGCTCCTGAAGGAATGCTAGGGGGACAGGGGGAGCTGGTGGCAAACACATGTGCAAAGGCCCAGCCTCGGGAACGGGCACCAGCACCGGGGGCCATAGCTGTGGTCCGAGCATAAGATGTCAGAGGTGGAGAGTGACCTGCACCAGGCCCCCCTGGGCCTGCAGACACCCCTCCCCTGGAGGGGGCTCCAACAGCCCCCTCTCGCCTCCCTGTGGAGCTGCCTCTTCTGTCAGCAGCAGGCTTCCCCCAGCCTTCCACGAGGCTTGCTGACCTGCTGCTCCAGCCCTCAGCCACCTGCCGTCCGAGTGGTCGGCGCAGCTCTCTGGTGGCTTGGTGGTGCCTGGGCTTTGTCCCCCAAAGAGATTCCAAGCTCCCCGAGGAAGCTTGTGTCTGCCAGCTGCATCTGACTGACCCCAGGTGAGCTCCAGATGGTCATGTGTGGAGACAATAACCTCAACCAACTGCTACATCACCCCGTACTTAGTTCAACAGTGTGCCGGTCTTCACAGTTTCCTAGGTTTTCCTTTCGATTTGTCATAGCAGGCCGGTGTTTCGTGGGCCACTCGGGAAAGCTTGGTGGCCCTACCAACTCCATTCACACAGGCTCAGGTCCTGAGCGTTTGATCTGTGGGTAACATATGACGAGGCTCTCGGGGAAGATTCAAAAATCAACACATTTCATTCCTGCCCTCTATAGGCTCCCCAAAGCTAGGAATTATGCCTCATTTGTCTCGAGGCACTTAGCCCGGGCCTGGCATGTAGCAGGTAGACAATAGGTGTAGAGTGAATGAATGGATGAATGAACGTTCTTAGAGGCCTGTGGTCCCTGCAGGATGTCCTGGTTTGACAGCCACTGGGCTCTGCTCCACATAAAGGCCATCAAGGGTGACGAGAAAGATGTGGGTGAGAGGGGTCTCAGCCCCTTTAGGCCTGAACTGTTGAGATATCATCCTGCTTCTTCCTTGTTAAGTAGGCAGGACCCCGGGATCTTCACCAGGGAGTCTGACTCTCTGGGGCTGAGGTCAGGCCTGGGAAGCTGCATTTTAGCAAACTTGTCCGGTGACTCCGATGCCGACAGCATCGGGCCACACATTTGAAAAGCGTCACATTGGCCCAACCCAAAGCCCAGTGGTCCCTATGGATACCTTTGCCTCCTTTTCACAGTGTCACATGCAGTGATCTCGATAGCTTTTGTCAGCCTAGCTTTCCTCTCTTCTAACAATACCTCCCACCCCCCAAAAACCACACACACGCACACACAAGCACATGCTCACACGAACGCACACGCTCCCTTAGCGTTCCCGCTCACCTCCACCTTGCCAATCATGGTACCGCCACGAAAGGTCCAGACAATGGACACATAATCCATGATTATGGCACGAATCAGAGCCAAGCCTCTAATAGCCACACTCGCCTCATCGATACTCAGTATCCACACTGATAACACCGGGATATCAATACCGACTGGGGCTTCCTTCTGTGAGAACTGCCACTGGAGCATCCATCGTGCATAATGGATGCTATATAGCTATTCATTTCCCCCATTTTATTTTACTATCACCTAATGCTTCCTTGGGATCCAGCTGGACCCTTGGGACTTGATTAGCTCTCTGCTTCCCATACCAAGCTGACATTTCAGATAGGGGTCGGGACTTTGTCCCACACTCAGCAGATGCTTAGCCAGTGAACGGACTGAGGGGCTGGGGCAGATCTAGCCAGGCTCTGAAAGCAGTGGAGGTGGGGGGCGTGCACTCTGCTCTGCCCTAGGCAGAGAGAGAGCAGAGAAGGTTTAAATGTCTGGAGCAGTGATTTTTTTTTTTTTTAACTCCTTCTCAATCTATCTGCCTATAGAATAAGATTTGCATAGTGCTGTTGGGGGGAGCTCAGCAGCTTGTGATTTAGGGATGTAAATTGCTTTTTAATTTGGAAGAAAAAATGTTCGGTCTCAAGCAGGGTTCTCTTTAGACGTGCAGCCCAGCCTGGTGAATTACTCTTCCTGCTACAGGGCATCGGTTAAAGACTCTCCGGTGCGCCCTATAACTCTGGGAGGGCGGTAATTGCTACGCTAACTCCTAAATTTCCCTCTGGCCAGAGGGCTGCGATCCATTCTCATTTAGCAAATCTGCTCGGGATTTATTATTTTCTTTTAGACTTACTCCAACCTTAAATTTTCCCCTTTTCATAAAGTCCTTATTGTTTGCATACATTTGTGCCCTGGGGCCACCCGAACGTGCCCTTCAAGGACAGAAGCTCCCGCCCCTGCCTTTCAGAGGAAGAGGTGGTAGTGTGCTCAGATCAACAACCACCACTGGCCCAGGGCACACGGCACCCCATACCCGTGCTAAGCATATGTGTTATATATATTTACACACATATAGACATATTAGTGTTCATATATATACACAACATATGTATAACATTGATTTGCATGTGTGCATATCTGTACATACATATCCACATGTATGCATTTTATGCATATATGTGTGTGTGTATAGTTTTGTAAGTAGGGTAGAAATATCTCCCACTTTGCAGCTCAGGAAACTGAGGCTCAAAAAATAAAGTAAGCATTTTTGGCCACACACCTGCTAAGTGACTGAGCCAGATGTAGAAGGTTCATTCAAGTCAAAAATGCCTGTAGCCACCGTGCTTAACTTTCTGCCTATGAAATAAGGCAGAACCTGGCTAAAAACAGACCCTTGTGGTAGACCTCAAGAGATTCTCCACTCATCAGTACTCTTTTGGGGCATGTCTTCAGCACCCCCACAGATTCTCCTACCGTCATGCAGCCCAAGTGTTTCTTTATTATGGACCAGGCTATCTCTCTCTCTCTTTTTTTAAGTTTATTTTGAGAGAGGGAGAAAGTGCATGTGTGTGCGTGAGTGGGGGAGAGACAGAGAGAGAGAGAATCCCAAGCAGGCTCCCCTCTGTCAGTGCAGAGCCACATGTGGGGCTTGAACCCACAAACCATGAGATCACGACCTGAGCTGAAATCAAGAGTTGGACGCTCAACCTACTGAGCCACCCAGGCGCCCTTGGACCAGGTTATCCTGAAAGACTGAAAAATGCTTTGCTGAAGTTCGGGCTCCTTCATCAGCCAGATTCACCCTATTAAAACAAAAGCACCTATATTTGTCATACTTTTCTCCATGAGCCCTGACTGGGCTCTTCCTTAAAGGAAGTGCTTTCTTCCTTAACCTCTTACAAATGGACATTTCCACAACTGGACTTAGAGAGGCACTGACATCAAGGTCAATGGCCTTTAGCTTCATATTTGAAAACTTTGACTTTGTATGCACATCGGCACTGCTTTTGTTGGTGGGGGCCATCTCTCCCTCTCTCTTGTCCTTTCTGTCTTGAAAGATTCCAGACAGTACATCTTTGAAGTCATATTATCCATCTCTTTTCCTGTTTGGAAGAGAGTTGTGGGAGCCAGTACTTGAATGAGATAAATGTCTGTAAGGCTTTGGCGGGGCTGGCCTGCAGGTGGGCTCCTCTCGCCACCTCTCTGCCCCTCGTTGCTGGGTATACCCTCTCCATCTCTCCATTTCTCCTGGGCTTCCCCTCCTACATCCAACCCTGCATCCTTCCTACTCGTGTGAGCACCCTAGTGAGGAAAAACAATGAAAGAGGTGTGGGTGCGCCTGCATCCCCTCTGTGCCCTGTGACCAATGCAGCCTGTCACACGCCTGCCCCCCCAAAGCTGGGGGAGCACTGACTCCTGTGGCAGAGAACCCTGGCGGCCCCCAGATAGCACCCAAATCCACGTTTTCCCAGCTCCAAGCAAAATGAAAAAGGGAATTAATTTTCTCTCGCCCTTGACTTTTCCTTCCAAATCTCAGCTCATTCAATACTGGAGTTTCCCTGACACTGCTACCACCCCAGAGCGAGCTTTCCCATTTGTCCTTGGCCGTGACTCTGCCTTTTCTATGTCTCCTTCCAACATCCACGCTCAGACAGAGCTCCCTGTGCACCCACGGCTCTGTCTTCCACGATTCTCGTGGTTCTGCCTCTTTCTGCTCAGCGGAGATGGCAGTCAGGACCGCCGGGATAGTTCAGCCCCTGCCCCAACTGTGCATGCCGAACAGCCTTTTCTGGGACTCACGAACTCAGGGCTGCCCCACGATTGGGATACTTGAATCAACATGTCTATTTCCAAACATATATAGAATTATAAACACAAGTTATTTTTCAGACAATTTTTCTGCCTTCACAAAAAGCTTCTGTGTTTCAGCCTCATGAATATGTCTGAGTTTCAACAGCCCTGGATCATAGAGAGATCTGCAATCAGGGATTTAGGCTGAGTCAACATTTCCACCTGCTCACACTCATGTGTAAGACATAAGGCTTTACTTAAATACACAAACGTTGATATCTTTGAATGGAAGTAGACACAGAGAACACAGTCTCCGGGAGATTGCTAATTTTTCCTTTCAGAAATCCCCACGAGTCCTAGCCCAGGGATGGACACACAATTAAAGACCTGTCTGGTGACTCATTAAACTTTTCCTTCACCTCCAAATGGAGTACATTCATTTCTTTTCTGCCTCCATCCCAGTACCTGCTGGGTCCACTGGCTGCTGAGTTAGCGTGTTGATTTCAGCTACTCAACTAACAAAATATTTTACTTGGTTCTCATGGACAAGGTGAGAAAGGTGGGGAGGAAGGGACTTCAAGGAAAAAGTAGGCTGTGTTCAGCCCTCTTCCTCTCGCTATCAGCTCTCATCAATTTCACTCTCCCAGGTCAAATGGAAGCTGAGTCCCATGTTGACTGATGTAAAGCCCTGGTACCTTGGGGATCATGGTCAAGGAAACTGATACAGGTCTTTCTCCTCCAGGGATGGCAAGCATGGTAAAGCTTCAGGCCACAAGAGGAGCTTACCTGCAGAAACCTGTCCCCCAGGGGAATAGGAGATATGCCACCCCTCCCCTCCCCTTGCTCCCATATGCCTGGTCAAGAGATAGCTGAATAAGTGGGTTGAATCCTCCACACTCTGGTGGCTGAGGGAAAAGAAGGGATCAGGAGATGTCCTCTGCACACCTCAGAGGGATAGTCACCCTGATTGCTGCAGCAGCAATGGCCCACAAGTGAGGGGACTACTCAACAACCACCAATTTAGAACTTGTGATATTCCATTAAAGATAGAAACTCAGGTGGATCACAAAGGAAAATAATGGCCCATCTGTACTGGCTGCTATAATGTACCACCTAGATTCCCCTATAGGAATGAAGATCTTCCGCCTTCCCTCCCTCTCTCTTCTTGAGCCTCTGAGATGCCTGTAGGTAGACAGACTCAACTGCCAGCCAGCTCACTTTGGTAATTGACTTGGCGTATCCAAGGTCATGCCCGCTTTCCAGGACAGATAACACTGAAAACCCGATTGGGCAAGGAAGTATAAAATCTAAGCCCCCTCACCTCAGCTCTGGACAAACCTACCTGAAGGGCCACCCTTCAGAGCTCTTCATGAAATCAAGCTTGGTGGACAGTGCCCATCACAGTTCAACTTCTCCTCTTCCCAATCCTGCTTCCTTCCCTCTCCTCTGAGGATGAGCCTGAGAGAACTCCTAATAGACCTGCAGGCTGCTCTCCATCTCAGTCTCCTTGCCGGGGATTCCACCAGGACCTCTATTCCGGGGGCCCAGAGAGAAGATGGCCTATCGGAGAAAAATACACACCTTGCCAAAGAGAGCTCCTCTCTTGATCCTTAAATGTTAGGTAAAAGCCCACGTGTAGTCTCATTGGACCCTGGTTATTTACTAAATAGTATATCTCTAATCATTTTCTTTTTCTTTCTTTTTTTTTGTTATTGTTGAAAAGATTGATAGCTTAAAAGAAGATGTTGCCTGAAAAAAATTTTTTTAAGTGGTTACTTAAATTCCAGTTAACATGAAGTATAATATTAATTTCAGGTGTACAATCTGATCACTTTCTTTTCTAGGATAATTGGTCCTTTCAAGTGCTACATTTCTTCTCTGGAAATAAGAAATCTATCTCTGGGTTCTCTGGAAATAAGAAATATATTAAATTCAGAATCTGGAAACTGAAGGGAGACATTTCAAGGGAAATTCTAACAACAGTCTAGACCTAAAAGCACTAAACTATTTGAGCAACACCAGGTCAGCAGGGGCAGTGGGTGGGGAAGGAAGTGAGAGACATTCCAAATATCTCTTCCAGGACTGGGAGAAGGGAAAAGAAGGAGGAAGGAAAAATTGGGGGTGGGGGCAGAGGAAGTGAAGGCATTCTAATGGTTTTATATCATAGGGTAACAATGGGGGGAGGGCAATACAAAAATAGAATGTCTTGCTTGGTAGAGGAGTATCTTGCTTATAATAATAATAAGAGAGAAATAAGTGATTATGAGTACAAGTAATGGAAAATGTTAATAGAATGTAACAGTTTTGTTAGAATGTACATATTAACAAAGGTAAAAGTAAGGTGAGTAACAACGTGATCAAACCAGTGAAAATATGGAAAAAGAAAAAATAATGTAGGATAAATCATAACTATAAAGCAATATGAAAGGGAAGAAAAAGCAGGGGTATAAGTTTTTAAATCATTTGTGAATAAACTGAATTATCTCTTTAAAAGACAGAGCTTATCAGAGAGGGTTAAAGCCAAAAACATTTATACACTATTTAAATGAATATACTTGAAAGGAATCGACAATGAAAGATTCATATTAAAAGCATGGGAAGAAGTATACCAGGTAAATGCAAATGAATAAAAAGGCAAGAGTGGCAATAGATAATATCAGACAAAGTAGAATTTAAGGTTAAGCAATAAACGAGACAAAAAGGGGACACTGCATAACACGAGTGGTACAACTTATGAGGAAGATATTTCATAAATTGTATGCATGAAACAATGTATCAGGTAAACATATAAAGCTAAAACTATTAGAAATGTAGGAAGAACTTGATTTTTAAAATTATACACAAAGATATATACAATTTCATTAGAACAATTCATATCTAATAAAGTAAGTTACATATGGACATATATAATTTTAAAAACTCAACAATCTTGACTATATATAAAATTTATAATTGCGTTGAATAAAGAATATACTTATTCTAGGGGCACCTGGGTGGCTCAGTGGGCGTCCGACCTTGGCTCAGGTCATGATCCCACAGTTCATGAGTTTGAGCCCCACATTGGGCTCTGTGCTGACAGCTCAGACCCTTGACCCTGCTTTGGGTTCTGGGCCTCCCTCTCTCTCTCTCTGCTCCTCTCCCACTCATGCTCTGTCTCTCTCTCCCTCAAAAATAAATAAACATTAAAAAAATTAAAAAAAGAATATGCTTATTCTATGTTCACAAACTATATAAAATATTGATCATATTATTTTCCCAAAAGAAATGTTTTGAATATTCTAAAAATAAAGATTATACATAGCTATAAAATAGAGATCACATTCTTTAATCATATCTGAATAAAATTAGGAATATCTAATAAAAAAATAACCGGGATGCCTAGGTGGCTCTGTCACTTGAGCGACCAACTCTTGGCTTCGGCTCAGGTCATGATCTCACAGTTTGTGGGTTTGAGTCCTCTGTGTTGGGCTCCTCGATGATGGTGCAGAGTTTGCTTGGGATTCCCTCTCTCTCTCTCTCCCCCTCCCCTGTTTACTCTCATTCTCTTTCTCTCAAAATAAATAAAACTTTTTAAAACAATAAGTGAAATCTTAACCACTTAGAAATTAAAATATATAATCTTAGAAAATCTTGGATTGAGAGAGGGATATTACAACTTCTGAAGAAACCAATGAAAAGAGCACTTTATATGAAACCCATGGGTCAGGAAAAGCCATAGGAATGAAAATGAGTAGCCTTAAATGCCTTAATTACTTAACATTAACATTAAGATAGTTCAGAATGCAAGAAATTAAAACACATAAACAAAAGAAATTTCTTAAAATGAGGACTAGGAAACTCGCCAAGACAAAAATTGAAGTTAACGAAATAGGAAAACGTTTCAAATAAGAGAGAGGGAATATAAACCTAAAATCTGGTACTTTTAAAAGAACAGTAACATGAAATATGTCTTCACAAACTTGATTAAGGAAGAAAGAAAGAGATGAGTAATGTGAATAAAAGTAAATAAAGACACAAATGCAAGAGAAAGTAAAATACAAGAAATTAATACATGCACTTTTTTAGCAATGATTCAAAAATTTAGAAGAAATGGATGATTTCCTGGAAAACGCAAATTACTGAAATTAACACCAGGGGAAGCGGAACATTTGAACAGCAATTATGGTAGAAGAATTAGCAAAGTGAGCAGAGAGCTATGATTTAGTAAATCACCAGGGCCCAATAGGGTCACAGCTGGGTTTTATCTAATACTAAAAGACCAGTTGATTCCAATGTCAAATAGCTTACTCTCGGCCCTATGAAATGATAGAGAGCTCTCTTATCTCATGAAAACAGCGTAAGTTTAATATCAAAAACTGAAAGACTATTTTTAAAAGGCATAGGCCAATCTCACATATGTCTATTGATGGGAACATTCAATGTAAACTATTAGTAGCCTCTAATGATGCTTCAAAAGAAAAATAGGCTGAACTCAAGTAGGGTTTGTTTAGGAAATGTAGACTAGCTCAATATCTGGAAATTTATTAATATAATTCAGTGTATCAATACATGAAAGGAAAAATATGAGATCCCATCAGTAAATACATAAAGAACGCTTGGTATAAGTCTGTAGCCATTTCTAATTAAAACCTAAGTAAAACAGGGATGGCCGGGTGGCTCAGTCGACTGAGTGTCCAACTTTGGCTCAGGTCATGATCTCATGGTTCGTGAGCTCAAGCCCCACACGGGGATCGCTGCTGTCGGTGCAGAGCCCGCTTTGGATCCTCCATCCTCCTCTCTCTCTGCCCCTCCCTTACTAACGCACACACATGCTGTCTCTCTCTCAAAAATAAATAAACATTAAAAAAAATACCTAAGTGGGGCGCCTGGGTGGCTTAGTCGGTTAAGCGTCCGACTTTCGCTTAGGTCATGATCTCGCGGTTTGTGGGTTCGAGCCCCGCGTCGGGCTCTGTGCTGACTGCCAGCTCGGAGCCTGGAGCCTGTTTCAGTCTGTGACTCCCTCTCTCTCTGACCCTCCCCTGCTCACGCTGTCTCTCTCTCTCTTAGAAATAAAACATTAAAAAAAAAAAAAAAACCTAAGTAAAATAGTAAAAGAAGTTACTCAGATATGAGTACAATATAATAAAGATTTAATTATAACAAGTGTAACAAAGAATTAAGTAGTAGGTTACATAAACATAACAAAAAATTAAAGGAAATCTTACTCTAAATGCCAAGTGGCTAAACATATTTAAATAAGAACTCAGTAGCTAGACAGGGATGCTTGCTCTCATTATAATTGCTCAATTATTTTGTTTTGGTGAATGAAATCAGACAAAAAATGCTATCAACATTAAAAAGATAAGATAAAATGCTCTCTTTTTATGCTCAGGAGATTATTGCATTTCTAGGAAACTCAGGAGACTCTAATTAGAAAAACTTAACACAGTGTGTAAGAGAATTTGACAAGGTAGCGGGATATAAGGTAAATATATAGAAATCAATGGCTTCTATTCCAGCAATGTATACGACACAGAAAATGAAAAAGTGTTGCATACACAAATTCGAAAATGCTGGGGAATGAATTGAATAAGAAAAACACAAGACCCACGTGAAGCAAATTACAAGATTTTATCAAAGAGTATGAATATAAAGATCTAAACAAATGGAAATGGGGTGCCTGGGTGGCTCAGTGGGGTAAGTGTCCTGCTTTGGCTCAGGTCCATGATCTTATAGTTTGTGAGTTCCAGCCGAGGGGCACCTGGGTGACTCAGTCAGTTGGGCGTTTGACTTCAGCTGGGGTCATGATCTCACAGCTTGTGAGTTCGAGCCCTGCGTCGGGCTCTGTGCTGACAGCTCAGAGCCTGGAGCCTGCTTCAGATTCTGTGTCTCCCTCTCTCTCTGCCCCTCCCCTGCTTGCGCTGTCTCTATCTCTCTCTCTCAAAATTAAACATTTAAAAATAAATAAAACAAACAAACATTTTTTAAAATGAAAGAAATTGTCTGCTAAGCAAATGGAAACAGATAAAATATTTGAGGATGGAGAGACTTGGTATTGTGCCAACTAGATTTTCCCAGAATTGGTATCTATAAACTTAGTGTAATTCCAATATGAATCTCAATATGATGATTTGAATGGGATAAAATAGCCTTAGTCATAAGTCTTATATTTTTATGACATGACATTTTATGACATTTTATGACGACATGTTTAAAAAAACAGTGAGCACTTGACCAAATTTTACAACATGCTATGAGGTTCCTATAAACAAATTAATGTGTTATTTTCATAAATGTGAATAAATGGGTCTGTAAAACAGAATAGAAAATCCAGAAATAGATTATAAAATAAGTGAGAAATAAACCAGTAAAGCTGGTATTTCAATTTGTGGGGAATAAAAACAAAAAATAAATTTCAGTAGCACCTGGGTGGCTCAGTCAGTTAAGCGACCAGCTCTTCATCTCAGGTCAGGTCACGATCTCATGGTTCATGAAAAGGAGCCCCATGTCGGGCTCTGCTCTCTCAGCATGGAGTCTGCTTGGAGTTCTCACTCTCCCTCTCTCTCTGCCCCTCCACTGCTCACGTGCATGTACTGTCTCTTTCTCATAATAAATAAATTTTAAAAGTAGTAAAAAAAAAAGTACAAATAAATTTCAGATGGCTTCATGATTTAAAGTGTGAAAAAAATAAAAATTACATCGAACACTCTATATCTTTAATCTGGAGACAAGGACACCATTCAAGCTGATACAAGAAAACCAGAAGTCTTGAAAGCAAGAGCAGAGCAATTAAAAACTTACATTCAGGGGCGCCTGGGTGGCTCAGTCGGTTAGGCCTCCAACTTCGGCCCAGGTCATGATCTCCTGGCTCGCGAGTCTGAGCCCCACATCGGGCTCTGTGCGGACAGCTCAGAGCCTGGAGCCTGCTTCACATTCTGTGTCTCCCTCTCTCTCTGCCTCTTCCCTGCTCACACTCTGTCTCTCTCTCTCTCTCAACAATAAAAAAATAAAAACTTATGTATAGCAAAAGACACTAAAAGTAAAATCAATACACACAAGATAGACTTGGGAAAATGTTAGCAATGTGGTAGCGTTAAACCTATATTATGTAAAGAGTTCATGCAAATTGACAAAACTTGGACAAACAACTTGTAGAAAAATAGGTAAAGAAACTAAGAAGACAGTAATCCATGGGACAGCAGGTTTAAAAGATCAACAAACATTAACTATATGTAAATTCTGAAGTAGTCAGGGAAATGTAAATTAAATTAGCAATGATGATGTACGACATGGTGACTATAGTTAATAGGATTCTGTTGCATATTTACAAGTTGCTAAGAGAGTAGATCTTACAAGTTCTCATCACACACACACACACACACACATGCACACACAATTTAGTAACTGTGTATAGTGGCCAATGTTAACCACACTTATCCTGATGATCATTTTGCAATATACACAAATATTGGATCATTACCTTGTACACCTGAAACGAATACAATCTTATGTGTCAACTATACTTCAATTAAAAAAGTAACTATGAGCAGTCACTTACTAACCTAGCAGGTATGCAAAAATTAAAACACTGGAAATACCTTCTGCTGGTTTCTAGGTGGAAAAATGATTTATGACACCCAATTTGAAAGTGATCTGGCAACATCTATTAAAATTAAGATATTAAAATTAACAGTAGTCTCATTTCTCAGCGTTTATCTCATAAGAATAAAAGCACCCATACATAAGGACATATATACAAGAATATTTATTGCTTGTACAGGAAAAAAAAAAAGTGAATTCCTATCAATTAGGAATAGTTGAATAAGTTCTGGCACATTTTTCATATGACAGCCTGTTATGCAAGCATTTAACAGGCTGCATTAGTGCTATGACAGTTGACCTATGGGTTGGAGCTCTGAGTTGGAATGATTTTCATGAGTTACTGTTGATAAGAAAAATAGGATAAAGAAAAGGGTATAAGATTCATGTAGAACATTGACTAAAAAACTCAATAATGGGCATGTATGATGATATATGTGTGTATGAAACCATTATACTCATGCATGCAGGTAAAATTATGAGTGTGCCATAAAAACAGATTTATTACAAATATTGTAAAATAAAAAGGTGTAGAAGGGTGCACGAAAAGAAAAGACGACTTTTGAACTTGTTGAACAACCACAAGGTTGATGAACATATTAGAATTAATTTGGTGGGGAGACCAAGAACTCTGCTCTTCCCCTAGTCCTTGTCACCATCTTGGTCATGACACTGGAAAGATACTGAAAGCTATGTTGGTTACACTTGCAGGTGAAGAAAAGAAAGATGAGATAGCTTTTATGTTTGAAGACAGAAATAAGATTCAAAACAAGCTGGAAGATTTAGCCCAGAGCTATAAGATGAACATTAATCAAGATAAATATGAAGTCCTGCATCTAGGACTTGAACGTATCCATTTCCTTAAACCATCTGGGTGGGAATTATCAGTTTCTGGTCTTTGAATTCCATGAAGTCACTGAGTCTGTTTTATTTGCTTTTAACTCCCCACACCCGACTACCCAGCATAACGCCTGGCCCATAAGCACACAGAACCCAGACTGGACAGCGTCTAGTAAGACAGGGAGACGAGATACAAGACGAACCTGCACAGGGAAGAAGATACAAGGCCAATCTGCACAGGGGGGAGGCAAAACAACCATGAGGGGTACCTGCTGTTTGTCAGATTCCATCCCAGGGCACTGTCACCTCCTAAGATCCCTGGAGAGTGAGTAAAATCCATATACTTAGCAGATAAAGAAAGAAAGGGTAAACTAGGTATGTTACTTGTCCGGAAAAACAGGGATTTGAACCCCGGGTTTACCTGACTCCAAATTTTCTCCCATAAACTCGGTGGGAGAACAAATATTATTTTAAAATCACAGAACGGGCGGAGGCTGTGTGGCTCAGTCAGTTAAGTGTCGGACTCTTGGTTGGTTTCAGCTCAGATCACGGTCTCATGGTCTGTGGGTTTGAGCCCTGCCTCGGGCTCTGTGCTGACACCGCGGAGCCTACTTGGGATTTTCTGTCTCTCTCTCTGCACCTCCTCCACTTGCTTGCTCTCTCTCTCAAAATAAATAAACATTAAAAAAAAATGCAGGAGGGGCGCCTGGGTGGCTTAGTCGGTTAAGCGTCCGACTTTCGCTTAGGTCATGATCTCGCGGTTCGTGGGTTCGGGCCCCGCGTCGGGCTCTGTGCTGACTGCCAGCTCAGAGCCTGGAGCCTGTTTCAGAGTCTGTGACTCCCTCTCTCTCTGACCCTCCCCTGCTCACGCTGTCTCCCTCTCTCTCTCTCCTAGAAATAAATAAAAATATTTAAAAAAAAAATACAGGATGCCATGTTCCTTAAAAAAAAAAATTATGGGTACTTATTGCTGGGAAATCACAGGGGTCAGAGGTTGGGTGTGGCTGGGGCCCCGGGCTTGACTTCTGGACACCTCTCGGCCAGCGCACCACCACCCTTAACCAGGGAGGTTTTGCTTCTTTCTTTTTTGCTCTGTACTTCATAAAAATTGTTGTTTTATTCTTTGTAGGACTCCATTTGAATAAAGAATTCTCTGACTGAAAAGAAAGAGCTTAACACCAATGATCTCATGTACGCCTGGGGTGATCTTTATTACATACATGAAAAAAATGGAATTTCAAGAAGACAGTGAATTGCTTGAATTCTCAAGGCCCTGCCAGGACTGGCCCCGGACTACCAGCAGCCTGGGTTTCTCCTGCGGCCTTGACCCCAGGCCTGGAGATCTCCTGGGCAGGAGATGGGGGGGAGGGCTCTTTCCAGCTAGCAGTGCCACACAGCCACACAGCCACCGTCTCTCCGCTCCTCGGCCCAGACTCGCCCCATCCCCACTCCTGTTACTCACAAGGCTGCCTCTCCTGTCTATGCTCTGGGGAGGGCCGGCCAGGGGCTTGACATAAGCCTTCCGGGGTCTGTCAATCTTTCCCTGAGTGCATCCACTTTTCCAGAAGGCAGTGCTACCCCCAGATGCTTAAAAGCCCATTTGGGGCCCCCCGTGGGGTGCCTGAGACTGCCCCACACCAGGCAGCGGGTAAGTTCCGTCTTGGCTGCTTTCCTGTCTGTTTGCTTGACTAAGCAGGGCTGGCTTAGCGCTGTTCACCCACTTTCACTCCCAACAGGAGCCCAGCCTGGTGACCAAGATGGACCCGCTCCCCTCAAGCTGTGGGGAAACATCGCCAGCTCTGGCTCAACCATTGCACAGTCTGCCTGCTCTTCCGGAACTGGGTGACCTCAGACACCGAGACTGACCTCAGGTTTGAGGCAGCGGGGCCTGAGTTGAGGGGGCCTGCTCCCTGGTATTTGTTGCTGGATTAAAGAAACCTTCTGTAAATAAATGACACTGGTAGAGAGAGCACTCTGGTCTAACAGTGGATGCCTCTGTCTGATGAACTGCCCAGCATATGGGGACAGAGGGTGACAGAAGCAAGACCTCACAGCCCAGGGGATCAGCACCCTGGATTCAAGCAAATCATTCCCGCTCTTGGACCCTCAGTGACTTCTTCATTCTTACAGTTAAAGACCCTTAGTAGCAAGTATCTGCAGTTTGTGAACTCGAAAAAGCCTCTACTTCTACCAAGGTTGGTTTTTGTTTGGCTGGTTTTTTAAGTCGCTTAACACAGCCATTTTATCTGCTCCCTGTTTTGTGGCTCTGGATTCAGGAAGGCCTCTCCCGGGCTTGAGGTCTCAAGAGGGATGGCGAAAGTCAGAGACCACCCGGGGCTGCCGGCCATCATCCGAAGCCCCAGCTGGGTTGGATGTTCAAGTGGACCCATTCTCAAGGCTGGCAGCTGATGCTGGTTGTCCGCTGGGGGCGCTCAGGCAGGCTTACCAGCCACGGCTTGCACATGGCCTTCCCCTGTGGCCCAGGCTTCCTCACAGCATGGCGGTCTTGTAGTTAGATTTCCAACATGGTGCCCCACGACTCCAAAGGTGAGTGTCCCAGCCTGGAAAGTTTGTCTCACTTAAAGCCCTTTAAGATTTCTGGGCACCTGGGTGGCTCAGTCGGTTAAGCGGCTGACTTCAGCTTAGATCATGATCTTGTGGTTAGTGAGTTCGAGCCCCACGTCAGGCTCTAGTGCTGACAGCTCAGAGCCTGGAGCCTGCTTCAGATTCTCTGCTTCCTTCTCTCTTTGCCCCTCCCCTGCTCATACTGTCTCTTTGTCTCTCAAAAATAAATAAACATTAAAAAAAGTTTTTTTTAATATAAAATTTCAACCAGACAAGATGTGATTCAATTGAAGGCATTTTAACATGTCATGTTGGTCATTCCTAACAAGAGACATCTGTGGCTATAAGCCATGTGAAAGCCCTGTGTGACGTGGATGGTGCTGACCGTTACAGTTATTTTGTTAACAGGCAGTTTCGTACTCAGGGCCAATCTGCTTTATTCACATCTCACTTCTGGAGTCTCACAGTTGTGACTCTGTGCCAGCTGACCTAGTGCTGGTCTGTCCACAGCACATTTTGAGCACCAGCGGTCCCTGCTCTGAGTGTCACGTGCAGAGTTCAGAGACCCAGAAGCACACCCCTTCCCAGCCCTCCTTGCCCTCAATGGATAGTGGCATTCTCTCAGTTGGCTGAGGGCTCCTCTGAAGACGTGCAAAGGCACATTTCCACAAAAGCAGAGGGACGCAGGGACCCCTGCTTGGTCACTGCAGCTGACCCCAATATGCCTATATGCGTAGGGCACCACGCTGGAGGCGTTTGAGCAGAGATGGGCAAATGCAGGAGGAACTTAGAGAAATATGCCGAGGTGACAACATGCACACTGGCAACATCAGGAACTCCAGGACCTTGCCAGGGGACAAGGGGGTCACTGTTAAAGAGTTAGGTTGTGGGTAAAAAGTAGCTGCAAGGATGCGTGCAAGATGGGCATCCGTTCCCCTCCATGCACGCAAATTAGGGGACAGAGCAAGAGCTGTTTTGGAGAGAAGAGAGCAAAGAAGGCAAGTAGAGAAAACTACTCCTCTCTCCTCTGGGAAGACAGGGGAGGGAAAGGATCCTGCATTCAGAGGGCAACCCAAGGAAAGGGAGCAGTGAGGGAGGCCACAGTTATTGGAAAATCGTAGGAGTTGGAGTGACTGTCCAAGGACCAGCGGGATTTACTTTTATGTTCTGTTAATTTTTTTCTTCTCTTGAGAACTTTCATAATCCCCCTCCCAGCTACTTTCACATAGGACATACAGTATTATTAACTCTAGTCACCAAGCTGTACATTGTATCCCCATTACTTGTTTATTTTATAACTGGATATTGGTACCTATTGACCTCCTTCATTCATTTTAAATTATACATTTTATTTTTATTTTTTAAAAAATGTTTATTCATTTATTTAGAGAGAGTGAGAGAGAGCCCATGTGCATGTAGGGGAGGGGCAGAGAGAGGGGGAGAAAGAATCCCAAGCAGGCTGTCATGACAGAGCCTCATGAGGGATTCAATCCCATAAACCATGAGATCATGACCTGAGCTAAAACCAAGAGTTGGACACTTAACCAACTGAGCCATCCACATGTCCCTTAAATTGTACATTTTAGATAGAACTTTACCAATAGAACCTTCTATGATGGTGGAAATGTCCTGTAACTGTGCTATTCAATATGATAGCTGTTAGCCATGTGTGGCTTTGAACAGTTGAAATACGATCAGTCCAAATGGGGAACTAAAGTTTTATTTTATTTTATTTTATTTTATTTTATTTTATTTTAATTAACTTAAATTTAAATATCCACACGTAGCTAGCAGCTATCGCCCAGAACTCAATGGATTTGTTTCAAAGAGATAAAACAATTTTATCTCCTTACACGAATGTTCATAGCAGCGTTATTTATAGAAGCCAAAAGGTAGAGACCACCCAAGCTTTGTTAACAAGTGAATAGATAAATAAAATTTACTTTATCCACACAATGGAATGATATTCAACCAGAAAACAGGAATGAACTACTGATATGGATGATCCTTGAAAACATTACGCTAAGTGAAAGAGGCCAGACACAAAAGGCCATGTATTGTATGATTCCATCCATAGGAGACGTCCAGAAGAAACAGATCCACAGAGACAGAGAGCGGATTCGTGGTTGCTGGGGTCTGGGGGTTGGGGGGATGGGAGGGAATGAAGAGTGACCATTAATGTCTTCCCTTCTGGCATGATGAAAATGCCGTGGAACCAGAGGTCAGGGCTGCCCAACATTGTGAATGGACTAAATGTCACTAATGGTAAAGTTTACGTTATATGTATTTTACCACAATGAAGCAAAACAAAATGAAGACAAACAAAAGGCAATGTTATCTCTTTTTATTCTTTTGGAAAAGGGAATGAAGTCTTCTGGCCTCAGTGGAACTCCAGCCCCCATGAGTTCAGTCTCTTGCCACTTCCATCCCCTACCCCAGGGGCAGAAGACACCACTTAGGGGGACAGCTGCGGTGTCATCTCTGAAGGGATCAGAAAGAGCCACACAGTGACGGGAGGGGAACAAGCCACTAGTTAAGGTTCTTCTAGTCCTCACAGGGGCATTGGTGAGCAGCCTGGACAGGAGGCTGTGGCATGGCACCCCTGAGTGTCTAAGACATGGCAGCCCCGCCCTTGGGAGCTGGTGTTCTCATGTAAGACACTGGGATGATTAACAACCCCTTCTGTGGGTCCAGCCTCCATCAAGGCCAAGTGTGTGCCTATTAATCAGGTAGGAGTGCTCTTTGCTCAGACATGCGTTTGGTGGAGCAGGCCCCCAATATTCATCGAGGATGCTGTGTAGAGCTTCTAACCTTTCCCTGCAGTCAGCTGGGAGCCCCGCCTCCCTTCACACACAAGGAGCTGGCCCAAAGGACAAGGCACCATAATTTAGCCAGGGATGCCACTCAGGAGGCGGTGGGCCTTCAGAAATGACTCTGAAATGAGACCACGCTCCTGACTCCCCAAATCAATATTCACTGTCCAGGTGGCACTGGAGACAAGTGTGAGGGAGATTCCCCCTCCCTGCCTGCCAAATGAAATAAATTGTGAAGTCACCTGGTTAAAAGAGAAAAATGACTCCCAACCAGGGAAAATGTGGTCTCTGAGAGAAGCACAGAGAACCCAGAACTAAGAGTCCTCTGTGCTGCCACCCAGCACTGTGGCCCCAGGCTGTCATGCAATCTTTAAAGTTTCAAGTCTGTCAAATGGAGCCAATGAGCCTGCCCCCCTCCAACCCCACTCACAGGTTCACAGGAGGATGGGCTCGTGAAGTCAGACAGACCTGAGCTCAAATTTTGTCTCTGTCACCTGCTTGCTGGGCACACTGGGACAAGTTACTTAGTCTTCCTAAGCCTGTTCGCACATCTGTAACATGGGTAGAAGAAAGTCTACTTGACAGGGTTGTCATGGAAATCAAGTGACATAATGGCTTGTGAAGCCATTAGCACTATGCCTGGCCCTTAGTAAGACATGCTCAATGGATAACAGCTGTTATCAGAATTATATATACTGTCAAACACAGCTCTAGATGGGGAAGCAGTTTCAAAATATGTGGCCTATTTTGCCAGAGTGACACAGTCTTGGGTGCCCTGCAGGGATAGGGAGAAAATTTGGGAATAACCCCCAGCACTGCCACAGGCAAGTGGGGCAAAGTCCTGCCATGCTTTATCCTGTGTCCCATCTTGGGTTCCCCAAATGGATCCAAGTTGCTCAAGAAATGGACCGTTACCAACCCAGGAAAGTCTTGCTGTGGGTCCTTCTTACAGACTGAATGTGTGTGCCCTCCACCATTTATAGGGAGAAAACTACCTGCCCAAAGTGGTGGTGTTTGGAGGGGGGACCTGTGGGAGGGAATTAGGTCAAGAGAGTAGAGCCTCATGAATGGGATACTGTTCTTATAAAAGGGACCCAGAAGAGCTCCCTCCCTTCTTTCCACCACGTGAAGACACAGAGAAAAGATTGCCTTCTGAGAGCTGGGAAATGAGACATCAGACACCAAATCTACTGCTGTCTTAACCTTGGACTTTGCAGCCTGCAAAACTGTGAGAAACAGGTGTCTGTTGTTTGAGCCACCCAGCATGTGGTATTTTTCTTTTAGCTGTCTGAAGGGATCAGGACAACCCCAGAGATTGCTCCGCCAGTCGTCCAGAATGGGGGTCCATATTCCTGTGGCTTACTTCTTCCTCCCCAGATCCCTCTCCATAGGCCTCCCACCTCCGCTCCCTGCCCCTTGCTCAGATGACTCACCTTGGACTCACCTCTCTGGTTACACCCTGGCTCAGTCTTTTGGGATCCTGTGGTACCCATCCTCTGGCTTCATCAGCTCAGGTGCAGGAGGGAAACAGCCTCCTTTCTCACACCCTATCCTTCAGGACCAGAGCCAACCTCTCAGGTTGCTCACCCTAGACCTCACTTTCTTCACTCATAACGTAAGGGTGTTGAGCCAGATGCTCTTGAAGGTTCCCTCCAGTTTTGACATTCTGTGATTCTAAATATTGTTATTGGCATATACAGAATTTTTGTTGTTCTTCTTTTGTAGAACGCAACCTGTGAAATCAGCCATGACACCGGTGGTTCTGAAGGGCTGAGTCACTCTGGGGCAACCAAACCTCAGATTAATTAATTCTTCTCCAAGTGTCTCCCATTTCTCTCACCTCCATTAACCTTTGAGTCTGTTTATTGTGAGAAGCCTGAGCAGGACTGAAGCAGGATGATTCCTGCCCAAGACATCAGTCAGCTGCCCCAGGATTGTTCCCTGAGGAATAGGAAAAGCTGGGTGGAGAGGTGGAGTGGAAGCCAGGACTCAGGGATTGTCAGGCTCCCTCCTAGGGATGGAAAGTGAGACACTGAATCCTTCTCTAAAACACCACCCTGCCACCCCACTCCGAGTATCAGGGTCCCTGAAGGAGCTCCAGAGCATGGAAAACTCTAGCTGTACTGTACATTTGGTAGCCACTAGCCACAAGTGGCTATTTAAATTTACATGATTCAAGTTAGATACAAATACAGTTTTTCAGTAAAACTAGCCGTATTTCAGGTACTTAGTAGTCACATGTGGCCACTGACTACCATATTGGACAGCACAGATAGAGAACAAGTCCATCATTACAATATACAGCACTCCTAAGGACATAGAAAATGAGACCAAGATCTCCCTGACATCAGAAATACCAAAGTTGGCGATAACAAGATATCTTGGGGTCACACACCAGTCCATTCTGAAGATGCCCCAGCATCTTACAACATCCCATACCTCCTCTCGGGCTCTGGTGGGCAGTTGGGCTGTGCTGTTGAAGGGGCCGCTGTCCCTCGTGTCAAGATCAGAAGTTTAGAGTGGTCCCTGAAGCCTCAGGCATCCTCCTCTCTCGTAGAGCTCTCCGGAAGGATGGACGTGGGAGATGGCTCAGGGAAGGGAATTCACACTTACTGAGCAGTTCCCACATGCCAGAGTTGTGCTGTATGTTGGACACATGTTGTCATTTAATCCCTACAACAAAGCTGTGAGGTCAGGCATGCTGTTACTCTCCCTAAAGACTCCTTGAGGTCGAGGACTGCCGAGATAGTGCTTGCTGAGTTCTTGGAACAGTGTCTGGGACATTGTAAGTGCCACACGAGAGTTTGCCAAAGAACTTGGATTCAGTATTCTAAGAAAGTTGCGGGCAGAGCAGAGGATAGAATCTAGCCTGCTCCCAATACTCCAGGGCTCTTTCTGCTACACCCACTGGCTGGGAAGCCTGACAAAGAGGACACTGTAATTGCTTCTGGTCATCACATTCTGTTCTCCTGACTTCCTTTTTCCTTATCGTGGGCAATTTGGTGAGCTACAAACTATGATGCCCTCCCGGCCCTAACCAAGAGATAAGACTCCTCTGCCAGGACTTTGAACTCTGAGCACAAAGACACAGTGATGCAAAGCCCCCTGGATCTCCCTCACCCCAGCATCAGTGCCTAGAAAAGTGAATTGGACAAGTTCTTCTGCCTGGGCAAGTCTTCTGCCTGGGTACCCAGAGCTGTCCTGTGATCTATTCTGTTCCCAACCTGGTTCTCCAGTGACCTGCTAGTTTTTGTGAGCTGCATGATAGCCCTTCATTCAATTTCCTTTTTGATAAAACTGGCCAGAGTTTCTGTAGCTCGCAATCAAAGACGATCGACTGATGCTTCTTCAAAGGAATACAAAGTCACAACCCTGAAAAAGATGACAGAGGAGAAAGAAAGAGATGGAAGAAACTAGACTGGAAAAGAGTTGGGTCCCAGCAGTGATTCTTCTATCCTTGATGATCCCAAATGATTCTTCATGGACAGGAAGGAGGCATTGAAGAGTGACATGACACACTGAGTGATTAGCCCTAATTCTTCATCTTCCCTATATCGACACCTTTTGTCATGTGGTTTTGCTCCTATTAGAGGTGAAATATATTTCTCTATTCCTGAAATGGGTTTGGGTTTGGCCATGTGACTTGCTTCTTCAAGAAGACAATAATTAGTGAGCATGATGCAGGCAGAGGTTTGAAATATGCTTGGACATTTGGGCTGTACTTCTGCAGTGGCAAAAAGAACAACAGTCCTAGGTTCTGTGGAGCAGATCTGGACCCAGATCTTACAACCACCTTGTTGAGCCCAACTCGGGTCTGCAGAATCCTAGCTAACCCACAGAAGCAAGAGTAGGAGTGAATGTTGTTTTTAGCCACTGAGTTTTGGGGTAGTTTGTCACACAGCATTAGCTAACTGATACAAGTAGATTATAAATCAAGGTACTACAGTGCTCTCATAAACAGCATATTTATGAATAATAATAACAGTTACCCTTTTTTAGTTTATTATGTGTCAAGTACTGCGTATTCATTTGGCATGTGTTTTTCATGTAATCATCACCAACAGCCTTTTAAGGCTAGTGCCTTAGTTATATTATAGGCAAGGGCACTGAGACTCAGAATGGATGAGTATTGCCAACATCATACAATTAGCAGGTGGCTGTATTGAGAGGCAGAGCCAGGCACATCTGCCTCTATACATTGTACATTGCATACCTCCTCCCTCCATCCCACTCCTTTCCTGGCTCTGACATTGGATTTAGATGACTCTATTCAAGATATCCCAAGCATGATATATAGAATTTTAGGCCCAGGGATTTTATTCCAGGAAATAGTAGCAGGCAACACAGATGTTTGGCAATGTGCTCCATTTCTCACTAAGAACATGCAACTATTTGTTTAATAATAGTAAAAGACCCCAATGTCATCTCCTACATTCTTTTTATATTCACAATTAAAAAACACAACCCTGCTATTTTCTGTCTTCACCCCCCATACCAGGCTAAAAAAAGTACTGTGGATTTTCATATCTCCTAAATATCTTGCCAATCTGTCCATTTCCCTCCACTTTTCCATCACCTCTTTCCTGGGTTACACGATCCCCTCCTCCTGGCTCTCCATTTCCAGTCTGGTCTTCCCTGATCTATGCTCTACAGCCAGGGCGATCTTCCAAAATGCAAATTGGACCAGCTTCTCCCTCTGTTTAAAGCACTTTAATGACCTCTCATTACTTTTAAAATAATGACAAATTACCTGCATGTGGCCTGCAAGCCCCTTTGTGACGTGGCCCCATCAACCTCTCCAGCACCTTCTCCCACCATGCTGTCTCTTACCTGCTGTGCTCCAGACACTATGCACATTCTACTCCTCCCCCAAATGTCCTGTGCCTCACACTTCCTTTAATCACAGGGCCTTTGCACACTCTGTTGTTACTGGAACATTCTTCCCACATCAGTCCTATCACCAGGTTAACTCTTACTCATCCTTCATATCACCCCTTGATCTCCACCTCCCCTAATTAGCATTCCCCTCCCCAGACTAAGTTAGATTTCCAACCACATACCCTCCAAAATCTGCATTCTTCTATGTAAACCTCTCAGTAGTTGATATTTTATGTATTTGTCGTATGATTATTGGATTAAGACTCCTCATCCCAACGGAGCCATTAGGGTCATGAGTTGAAGGACCATGCCACTCATCATTCGCCTTCTATCTCCACCTCTGGCACATTACCTCGCCCAATAAGTAGTTGGTGAACTGATGAATACAAAATCAAATGTTACCCCCAGCTCACCCACAGCTACCCCAAATTGGCCCCTTCTGCAGCCTTCCTCATCTCAGTCAGTAAGACTCCATTTTTCTGGTTCTCAAACTAGAGTTCGTGGAGTCATTCTTGACTACCTTTTTTCTCCCATATCCTGTACCTGGTCTACCAGCAAATCCTATGTGCTCTGCCTTTACCTTATGTCCAGAATTTGAGCGCTTGTCACCTTCGCCACTGCCCACTTTGGTCCAGGGTAACATCATCTTTCACCTGGATCGTGGCGGGAACCTCCTAACTGCTCTTACCCTCAGTTGTCTCTTGTCAACACAGCCTCCACAGCGCCTCTGTTAAAGTGTCAGTCGGAGCAGAGCCCTCTCAGAAGCTCTGCTTAGAAGCCCCATGGCTCCCATCTTAGAATGAAAATCAAGTCCCCACCCAGCATGCCGATCTGATCTCATCTGGGGCTTTTCCCTCTCTCCCTTCTGCATTGGCTTCTGGCCTCGTCACTATGCAGAAACATTCGCACATGTTGTGACCTTGCACTTGCCGTTACATCTCCCTGGAACGCTTGTCCCCCAGGCGGCTACTCCACAGCCTTCCTTGCTTGCTTCAAATCTTTACTCAAAACTCCCCTTTTTAGCGAGTGCTGGCCTAGCCTTCTGATTTAGAATTTAGCTCCACCCTGACAGTCCATCCCCTCTTCCCACTCTCTTTCTTTCTTCCTTGCACTTACCACTTCATCACGAATTTCAATTGTTTTCCTTATTTACTGGGGGTCTACCTCACTAGAATACAAACTGTATGGGGGGCAGAGAGTTTGTGTGCCTATTCACGGCCCCACTCTCGAAGCCTAGACACTGCGTGGCACATGGTTGGTTCTCAGCAGATTATTTGTTAAATGAATTAACAAATATCGTAGCTCAGCCAACCTTGCAAATCAGACAGCTAATGGCAGACACTAGGGAGTCCTGCTTCTTAATCTGCCTGCTGATTCTCAGGAGGACCCAGCCTTTACTTAGCTGTTAAGAGCTTTTTATTTCACTCCTGATTTGACTGCCTGAGGCCCACCCACCCAGAAGGTGATCGACCTAGGGCTCTGTCCTGCAGTTACAGACCAGCTTTAGCATCAATCCCTGGGACAGGGGACACAGGCTCAACATCGGAGTATAGATGAGGGGTGTCTGCACCTCTCCAGAGAACAGTTCTAGTGGGGAAATAGGAAGGAGGGGTTGAGTTAAGTGGGAAAAGAAGACAGAGTAGGGTGGGGGAAGAGCTCTGGGTAGAAAAGGAAGAGTCCGAGTCAAGGAAGATGCAGATCCCCGAGGTCACGGCTTTGCTGAGGCCTGGACTAGTCTGAGGCACCAGGTGTCCATCCCATCAAGTTTGGAAAACACAGATGTGAAAGCACGTCCTGGGGAGCAGTGGCCAGGAGCACAAGATTAAAGCGCGAGGCCAGTACAGAGAGCCGTGGCCGCACATTGAGGCTTGCCAGCATGTTCAGGAGCCGGACGGAGAGGTTGGTAGGCTGGCATTAGGGAGTGGCTGCGGCAGGCCCGCTCCAGAAAAGAGGGGAGAGGGGACTGTTCAGGGCTTACCCTGGGCACCCCACGTGATGGGGCCGCATTCAAGCCAAGTCTCTCAGGCATGTGGTTCCCATGACCCAGCTCTTGGGGCAAGCGGGCCAAAAGGGCTCAGGGGAACTGAACTTCTGCCTCTGTGGCCCTGGAATGGTTCGGGACCTTTTACCACCCTCTGATTCATGGACACCAAACTACACGACTTGAGTCCCTCCATTCCTTCCCACTGTCTGCTTTCAAGGACCCGGGCTTCTGGAGGAGATAATAGAAACCCAAGTGTGTCTCTAAGAGGCATTTCAATTGTCCTTTAGGGAGAGCAATGGAAGAAACACGGGGCGGGGGGAGGGGAGGCGGTATTGGTGAAGAAAGGCACTGAATCTTGGGTCCCTAAAGCCATTTCCTGCTCCTGCCTGACGTGGGACTTTAAAACATCCTCTGTGATGCTTGGATTCATAGGAAAACCCATGGAAGTTTTCTCCTAAGGACCCTGTTAGAACTGTAACGTGAGTGCGGGGGGCAGGCTGTGGGCTAACAGCCAGAAAGTCCTATCCCCACATCCTCACTGTGGCACAAAATGCTGCATCCAGGATTGACCAGAGCCGTCAGCTCATGTGAGGCCCCAGCTCCCTCCAGGTGCCTGTCTGAAGGGGAGAACAGGGTCCCCATTGTCAGGTGCCAGCTCAGGTGCTCAGGAGGGTGACAGGGTTGGCTGAGCATAATTCCAAGTTACCCAGAACCACTTTTTAGTATAGCTGACCCTTGAACAACACAGAGGTTAGAGGCACCGACCCCCTATGCAGTCAAAATTTCCCATACAACTTTGTTCCCCCAAACTAATAACCTACTGTTGGCCAGAAGCCGTACCAATAAATAGTCAACTAACATATATTTTATATGTTATGTGTATTATGTGCTGTATTCTTACAATAAAGTAAACTAGAGTAAAGAAAATGTTGTTTCGAAAATCATAAGAGAGGGGCGTCCGGGTGGCTCAGTTGGTTGAGCAACTGACTCTTGATTTCGGCTCAGGTCATCATCTCACAGTCATGGGATCGAGCCCCACGTCGGGCTCCATGCTGAGTATGGAGCCTGCTGAAGATTCTCTCTCTCTGTCCTTCTGCCCCTCTCCTACTCATGTGCACTCTCTCTCTCTAAAAGTAAAAACGAAAGAAAGAAAGAAAGAAAGAAAGAAAGAAAGAAAGAAAGAAAGAAAGAAAGAAAGAAAGAAAGAAAGAAAGAAAGGGAAGTCATAAGAGGAAATACATTGACAGTACTGTACTGCATTTATTGAAAAAATCCACTTATCAGTGGACCCGCACAGGTGAAAACACAGTTATTCAAGAGCCAACTATATTTGGCTTATATAAGATGGTATCACGTGGCAGCGAACAACTGGATATTGGCCAGAAGCTAATTTCCAAAGGCCATCAGCCAAACTGAATGCAGTCAACAAGTTAAATCCACGTTCAGGATTTCCTGTGCCTTTGACATTGGACCAGGCTTTCCGGGACAGGGTCATGGGGAACCAGGGAGAAGCACGAGCTTTATGCCATGAGGAGCTGACCTGTGAGACAGAGGAGCACAGGAGATGTGCCGGGTGTGGCAGGGGATGGCACTGGGGAGGAGGGAGAGGGTACAGACCCTGGAAGCCTGACATGGGACAGCGGTGCCCGTGCCGGGCGAGCAGGAAGGTCAAAGGATGACCCCACCCAGCACACCAGCAGGATTGCAAAGGTATCTAGAGGGGGGTGTGTGTCCAGGAGGGAGTGTGGGCTTCCATTCGAGTTTACACACCTTATAATTAAGGTTTGCCAGTTTGCATGTCAGGCTTGTGGAAACGTGGTTACCCTTGCAAAAGGGGAAAGGCATGCCCACCCCTCTTCCGCTCCGAACGCCAAACGCCGAGGGAGAACAATGATTGTTCAGTGCCTTCTCATCTAAATAATCTTTGTGCATTTGGATTTCACATTTTCTTTCAAATTGGAGATGCGAGTTAGTCTCCCTGCTAACAAAACACTTTCTTCATCCTACACCGAATCCCTCAGCAAATCCTCAAATATCTTTGCAAATCTCAAAGATATTAAGGCATTTAACTTTTTTTTTTCATTTAGACCTTTGAAGTGTGCTGTGACTGGAATAATTTCAGAGTTAAAACCGTCGACTGCATAGAAAATTAAGGAGCCCGCCTGTCACCCTGGTAGCTGGGCTGATAACTAATTACTTATAGATTATAAGTCAAATTTCAGAAAGATAAATATTTAAATAAAACGTATAATCATTTGGAAATACCGCTCCGTGTTTTGTAATTATTGTCTTGAAAGAAATCATTGCTCAGATGGTGTATTCTATCATCTCTGAGGGGCGCAGCCGTCGTTAGGAGGGAGGGGAGATGGGAGAGGTTGTTGGATTATGCTTGCATGTATGTGTGTGGTATACGTGTTTTAATAAAGATATTAAAGGGCAATGCAATGCTTAGAAATACTGTGTCTGATTGGAAGGGCCACACTGATCACAGATGCTTTACCTTCATCAATCGTTTAGTTCCAGAAGTGAAGGCTTTGCTGGGATGGGTGGGGTGGGGGTGGGGGAATGTTCTGGAGAAGGAGGGAAAGAGTGTAAGATGGTTACCTCCCTATACACTGCTGGCCAGGTCACAAATGCTCTGCCCTCCCTTTCTCTCCATCCCAGCCTTTCTCCAGTTTCGGGATCTTTTCTTCTCCAATATTCCATGCCTTCCCTTTCCCTGGGACTTATTTTTAATGTTTTAAAACCCTTCACTTAGATCCATTCCCTCTCTGAGAACTAATTGAAATTAAGTTACAGACAGACATCCCCAACACTCAGCCCCAATCCTTAGGCATGAACCTCCAAGAGTAAGAATATTCTACATGACCACTACACAGCACTCACATGTAGGGAAATGAACATTAATTCAATAATATCGTTTCCATTTTTTCCAGGGTTCCCCAAATGTCTTTTACAGCTTCCCCCCATCCTCCAGCCCCCCCCCACATCATTTTGTTGCTCAGACCCTTTCACATCATTGACGCTGGAAAACTCTCCCAACGGTCTTTGTCTTTTATGACGCCGATATTAGTAAAGATTTCGAGCCTGTTGTCCTGGAAAAGCTCCCACATCTGGATTTCTCTGACTGGTTCCTCCTGATTAGATTTGGTGAGAGTTTTGCCAAGAATGTTACCTAAGTACTACTGCCATTTCTAATTGTTTCACATCAGAAGACACATAACCTCAGGTTCCTCACAGGTGACATTTGATTGCTTGGTTAGAGCAGGGGCTTCCAGACCCCTGCCCCTGTAACCATTNAGTCTGTGTGGGGTGATCATTTAGGTTTATGTGAGTATCCTATTGTCTGATGATTTTTTTCTCAAATCAAATTCTTTTATCATCCTTGATTATATTCGCCTGAATGAGTTACTATATTGCTGGTTACAAAATGGTGATTTTCCAATTCTACTATTCCTTCCATATTTATTAGCTTGCATTCTCCCGGAAAGAACGAATGCTAATGAATCAGCCTTTCATTCTCTCTCTCTCTCTCTTTCTGTCTCTTTCTCTCTCTCTCTCTCTCACACACGTACACACACACACCTATAAATGGATTCATTTTTGTCAGTGTGTTAATATTCATTACTGACATTATCCTTTTTGATGTTCAGATTGTCACAGTAGTGCATTGAAGTCCCTTCTGGCTGAGTCCTGTGCCCTGTATAAATGACCCAATTAATCTTTAAGCTCTCCTTTGTTTTTTTTTTTTGCCCAAGCAAGGTGTTCCAGCTATTTCTCCATATAACTTTTAGAAAGTGATGGTATTTAGAAACCAAGCTATAGGCACTAGGGTGTTCGTGGTTATTAGGGAGTCATAGCGGTTTGCCTCTAGGCCCAGTCAGTAGACAGAGTTGGACACACACACACACACACATGCACATGCGCACACATCAACTTAACGGTGCCAAATTTCCTCTTAATAACATATTTATTAAAAAGATAAAAGATTAGTTCTTACATTTCTCTGTTTTGGAGGGGGGAATCTTTATAGCTGCTACCTGACCTATTTATTCAAATGGTCACTCAAAAAATAATTATCAAACATCTCCACCATGACAGCACCTGATCTAGGTCTTGGGGATGCAATAGGGTTGCCAGTTAAAATACAGAATCCCAGGGATGCCCGGGTGGCTCAGTCGGTTAAGCGTCTGACTTCAGCTCAGGTCATGATCTCACAGTTTGTGAGTTTGAGCCCCACATTGGGCTCTGTGCTGACAGCTCAGAGCCTGGAGCCTGCTTCAGATTCTGTGTCTCCCTCTCTCTCTGTCCCTCTCTGTCTGTCTATCTGTCTCTCTCTCCTCAAAAATGAATAAACATTAAAAAATATACAGAATCACAGTTAAATTTGAATTTCACATACCCAACAAAAAATTTCATAGGGTAACTATGTGCCTAATTTATGTCCCACAAAATGTATTAATTGGGCACTTTGTATTTTTATTTGCCAATTCTGGCAAGCCTGAGATTCAAAGACAAATAAACTACCACCCCTGTCCCAAGGTGATCACAGCCAAAAAAGACATACAAACTAGAAATAAATAGGAGCAATAAGGCATTTCAGGCGCTGTGCTGAAAATATGTGCAGGGCCTGATGGTAGTAGCATGTGGGGTCAGGGAGATGGTTTAGGAAAGGCTGAGTTTTGAAAGCCGATGAACAATTTCTCATTAATTTCCCCCAATGAACAACAGGTGATGGGAAGACCATTCTGCGACATGAGGATTTGGGGATAAGGGAAAAGAGGGGAAATTAGGGAGCCATGGTGGGGCAGTTGTAAGCCATGTTGTGGAGTTTGGGATTTACCCAGTAGGCCAATGAACTCCAAATATTTTTTGTTGCCCCATCCATCACAAAATATTTTATTAACATTGCACAATATATGTATTTATAAACATATGTTTATAAACGTAAATATGAGCATGTGTACAGTCTTTTTTTAAGTTTATTTATTTATTTTGGGAGAGGGAGAGAGCATGTGCAAGCACATGAAGGGGGGAAGGGCAGACAGAGAGAGGGAAGGAGGGAATCCCAAGCAGGCTCCGTGCTATCATTGTAGAGCCTGACTCAGGCCTGAACTCATGAACCATGCGATCATGACCTGAGCCGAAATCAAGAGGTGGACGCTTAACCGACTGAGCCACCCGGACACCCCGAGTACACGTATCGTCTTGCTCATATGCTGTGCACGTTATAAGCACAAACCGAATAATTTAGAGATCAATGAGATAAGAAGTAGCTCCACATACAAATTTCAACACTTTCATCTCTTGCACATTCTTGGCACTGATGCATCCCAATTTAGGGACCCCTGTTATAAGTTTGGGATAGTGATTCCCTCTAGGGAAGGATGAAAAGGAAACTGAAAGAGAAAAATCTTATTTGTTTCAGTGTTCGTTAATGTCATGTCCCTGAACCGACTGGCATTTCACCAGCAAGGACCTTGGCCCAGGGGTCCTGGAGGGCCTGAGCCAGCATTTCCGGGGGCACTTCAGGCACCATGTGTGTGTTTCCTCACTGGGTGGCTGCTTCACTGACAAGCTCAGCACATACTCCCTTGTGGTCCAGCTCCCATGATCCTATTCTCTTGCCTTCACTCCTGACCTCCCTGCCTCCCGGTCTGGCCTGGGGAAATCAGTTCCCCCTCATAGCCAGAGTGATCAAAAGCTTCCAAAAGTTTTCCAGAATAGAAATGGAACTTCCTACCATAGGTCCTAGACCTCTCACTTCCCCCACAACTTTACTTTCTTCACCCAACCGACCTGGCCTTCTGTTGCTCCTCTGTTCCCACCTCAGGGCCTTTGCACCTGCTGGCCCTCTGCCTGGCACACTGTTCCCCTGATCCATGAGCATCCTGCTCACTTCAGGCCCCCTCAGAGAGGGCATTCCACATCTATCCCTCTCTGTATGATACCCACTCCGGCACCCACTGCTCTTAGCTACTGTATTGTTCCTCCATGAACTTGACATCTTGTGACATACCATATACTGGGTTGTTTTGCTTATTTGTTTTGTTGCTCAATATTGGCCTCTCCTACAGACTGCAACCTCTTTGATGGCAGGGACTCTGTTGTATTTGCTGCAGCATCCCCAGCGCCTGGCACATGGTGAATGCTCCACAAATATGTGTTGAAAGAAAGGATAGAAAAAGGGAGGGAGGGAGGGAAGGAAAACGAAAGAATTTCCTTTCACGCAAATGTGAGAACAACCACCTTGTCCCCAAATAATCAACAAGTGCTTTTAGTGTGTGGGGATCCAAGGGCCATCAAGTGGGGAGATATAAAAAGTTCAATGCAGGGGACCCTGGGTAGCTCAGTCAGTTAAGCATCTGACTTCCACTCAGGTCATGACCTCGTGGTTCGTAAGCTGGAGCCCTGCATCGGGCTCCGCGTCGTCAGTGCAGAACCTGCTTGGGATTCTCTCTCCCCCCTGCTTGCACGTGCTTCTTCTCTCTGTCTCAGAATTAAAAAAATAAACTAAAACCGAAAAAAAAGCTTGGCATCGAAGGGGTCTTAGCTCTGGGCACCCAGCCTTCTTCCCTGGGCAGCAGCTTGTCCCCTGCGCACTGCCAGCCCCCAACGTGCTTCTGCACTGTGACCTCTGAACCCTGTCCTGTCCGAATCCTCTGCAGATAATGCCCAGACCTCCAAGTGGAAAAGTGATAGGCAGGGGAGGGCGCGTGTTGGCAGCTTGGAGATAATCCGCCCTTGCCCAGTCCTTGACTACACATAGGGCCTTTGACTTTTCAGAATTCTGCCACTCTGTCTGGGTTCACAGGGGTTGCGCTTTGTGACTCCGGTGCGCTTGGACGGATTAACCCCCTCTGAGCCTTTGTTTCCCCACCTGGAAAATGAAGGTGGAGCTGTGTGCCTTGAGGAGTGAAATAGCACCCAAGTGAGGTAGTGAGCACAGTGTTGGGCCCAGGCACCACCTAGGAGAGGCCGCACAACATCCACTGTCATAGGATTACTTTTATTATTGCTGGCGTTGTTTGTACTACGGTATTGTGTGCCTCTGGCGAATACTTACCCACGTGCATACTACCCTCATCAAGGTCTAGACCATCCCTCCAGCCCACGCACGGAGATGTAGCTCCAGTCCTGATCCCAGGCACTTTACCTTTTCTTGAACTCCATGTCAGTGGAACCACCCAGCTCCTCTGCGTCTGGCTTCTGTTGCCCACATTAGGTCTGTGAGCCTCACCCACGTGACTCTGTCGGTTGTGGTCTGTACCTGTGGCTTTTCCTGCCAGGCTCTGCTGTGCCTTGACCCCAGTCTGGAGTGTGTGGTCCACCTGCCCTTGGGGAAAGGAGCCCAAGATTCTCCACCTTGGCTCCAGGTTTTGAACTTACCTTCTTAATGCTCCTTTGGTCATCACACAGCAGTTCTAGCAGACACCAGCTTATATTTTCTTACCATTACTTAAACATGCCCTTTATGCCAAAGGCCATGTCTCCCACAGAGCCAAGAGAGTACTAGATGATGAGGTAACTAGCAAGTAGTACGGGAAGGACGTCATTAAGCCCTGACTGCCTCTGGTTCCGAGGGAAGGGAGCCCAGTGGAGGGGAGAGCCCAGAGCAGGTGAGTCTGACAGCTTGATGTGGTTCGGCCGGGCAAGGGAGGCCAGGAAGGGGGTGGGTGGCGTGGGCAAGAGGAAGACAAGAATTAATGAGAAACAGAAAATAATTTAGCAGGACAGCAAGCCCCTGGAGACGAATTCCTTCTCCAAATGCCTCATTTGTCCAGAGGAGATGAGGAAAGTCTATGGCAGAAAGGCTGGCCTCGAGAATTTCATTTCCCTTATGCTATTCAGATTCCCAGTGTGATCGATAAGAGTACAATTAGTGCGCCAGATCGCATCAGATGTTTTTAACCTTTAGGTGGTGGTAACGTGCATATTAAGGTTCTGCCTCCGCGGTGCCACCTTTCACGTGGGTAGGATAAGTCATCGTCACATTTGACATTTGATGCTATAATTTTAACATACTTTTAAAAATTCAGATAAAGATTATTTCAATTTTTTAAAGCTGGAGCCAGATGTAATTGCCTTGCTCTGGACTTTAGATCTAAATCATTCTGCCAACTCTTCCTGTAGTTATTAAGGACTTTATCATTGGAATGTGTACTGCATACGCGGGAGGTTACAATGTCCCAGAGGGCCGGAAGTAAACTTTTGATTTCTCCTACGATAAGGAATGACTTTTAATATAGAAGCCGTGAAGGCTTCGCTTAGTTAATTGTTCAATCAACTAATTAATCAATCCATCAACAAACCTGTTGGGATACCCACTGTGTGTCCAGGAGGTCACGTTCCCTGCACCAAACAGCTTTCAATGTAAATGGGAGAAGACAAGAAACAGACTTGGAACTTTTTGCGTCTTGGTGTCTGAAACTGGGTATACAGTGGTGCTCAATAAATGATTGCTAGGTAAAGGTAGGGTGGAGCAACAGTGGAAAATATGAGGTGGCGCAGGACCAACTGGATCTACCACAGCAGCACATGGTTTCAATGTCCTGTGTCATTTCCCCTCAGCGTGCATCTAATTCTGCTGCGGCTGGGGGGCTGGTCACTGGGGAGCCCTGGCTCAAGCTGACAAGGCTCTTGCCAGGTGGCTCTGCCTTCCCTTTTCCTGCCTCAGGACCTGCTCTGCAGGAGAGTCTACTCAGCCTGTGAGCAACTGAACCCCAGAAATGCTGGGAGTTAAAGCTCCCACGGCAACCCCCAACCTATGGGGTGGGGAGCAAATGGGTAAATGTCCTAACCTCCATCCTCCATGGAGGGATCTGGGAGGTGTTCCTTACAGTTCACAGAGGTCCCAGCGGACTAAGCCCCTGGTGCCTCAGCAAACCACATTTCCATTGGCTTTTCCTCCACCCCCAACCCCCATCTCCCTTATTTGAAGGGGCACATGCACCCCAATATTTATAGTAGCACTATCAACAATAGCTAAATTATGGAAAGAGCCCAATGTCCATTGACTGAAGAGTGGATAAAGCAGATGTGATATATATACACAATGGAATACTACTTGGCAATGAAAAAGGATAAAATCTTGCCATTTGAAACAACGTGGATGGAACTGGAGGGTATTATGCAAAGTGTAATAAGTTAGTAAAAGAAAGACAGATATCATATGATTTCACTCATATGTGGAATTTGAGAAACTCCACAGATGAACATGGGGGAAGGGAAGGGAAAATAATATAAAAAACAAAGAGGGAGGCAAACCATAAGAGATTCTTAAATATAGAGAACAAACTGAGGGTTGCTGCAGCAGAGTATGGGGGCGGGTAGGCTAAATGGGTGATAGGCATTGAGGAGGGCACTTTTCCGGATGAACACTGGGTGTCGTATGAAAGAGATGAATCACTGGGCTTTTCTCCTGAAGCCAAGACTACATTGCATGTTAACTAACTTGAAAATAAATTTAAAGAAAAAAAAAGGAGACTAAGAGAGGTATTCTATTAGCCTCCTTAGGAATAAATTGAGAGCTCTGCTTTATCTTAGAGGAGGACTCTATATCTATATGGTCCAGGATGGTTCTGGAAGCCTCTTTAACCACATGGTTCTGAGGTAAGATAGTAACCACATTGTAGGACTTTGAGGATTAAACACATCAACACACATTAGTGTGCTTAGCATAGAGCATGGCTCTTGCAAATAATTCATCTGTCCTGATCCCAAAGGGGCCATCAACTCATGTGTTGATCTGGGATCTGTAGTTTCCTAACTACACCTCAACCATTCAAATTAGTGGTCAACAAAGAAGGTAATTTTATCAGAAAGAAGCAGAGATATCTCAGAAAATCTGGGGGGCTGTGGCAGCCAGAACTGAGAACCTTCCTAACCAAGGTGGCAAATCCATCCATCCAAAGGACTTCTTCCCCATGTGCTGCTGCCACAAACCTCCAAAAACAGGGGCGCCTGGGTGGCTCAGTCAGTTAAGAATCTGACTTCGGCTTAGGTCAGGATCTCACAGTTTGTGGGTTCGAGCCAAGTGTTGGGCTCTGTGCTGACAGCTAGCTCAGAGCCTGGAGACTGTTTCAGATTCTGTGTCTCCCTCTCTCTCTGACCCTCCCCTGCTCATGCTGTCTCTCTCTCTCTCTCAGAAATAAAACATTAAAAAAAATCAAAAACAATAAAACCTCCAAAAGCTGACCAGCTTTTGCTCACACCAGGCCCTGGCAGGAAACGGCCACCCAATCCCCCATTCCAGGGCTCCAAATGTAAATTCCCAGAAAGAATGGTTTTTATTTGCCTAACTTGGGACAGGTGTCCACCCTGTCTAATTGGCTGTGATGAGGGAGTGCTGGGGTCACATTTCATAACATGACTGTGGAGACTCAGTCTTGGGAAGGTACAGTTATGAGACATGAAATGCATAGGCTGCTGAGGCATCCTGAGATGTGTCTGCTGTAGGGAGTTGATAGGTAAGGGGGTGGGGGCCAGGGAACTTGAAAAGTCCCCCTAAATTTCACCGAGAAGATTAAAAGATTCACCCTAATCCTTGGGTGAGGATAGCCAAGCAAACTTGATAAAGAAGTGTATGTGGATGCATTTGCCTCACCATTGATTAAGTACATTGTAAAGCTATAAAAAGTGTAACAGATTAATACCAATACTGCAAGAGACCAGCAGGCCACTCCAGTTAGGGACTATATTTATAAAATTCCCAACTATCTGCAAAGGCCAGAAACATACATACACGTTTGTCATATAAGAAAAGTATTGTTGCAAACTCATAGAGGCAAAGAAAGGAGAATTTAATTTTTTTAAAGTTGATATAATTTAGTGACAATTAGGGAGAGAAGATGGATCCTTATTGAACATCATACCTCAACACAAACTCCAGATGAATAAAAGGTTAGTTATAAATACAAACCCACAAAAATGGAAGAAAACCTAAAGGATGTGAGGACTTTCTAAGGATTAAAGAAAGCAAGAACCTCAAAAGAAAATCAGTACATTTGACGACATAAAATGAAGAACTTCTACACTTTATTTTTATTGTTTTATTTTTTTTAATTTTTTTTGTTTTTTTTAATTTCTTTCTAGGAGAGAGAGAGACAGCGTGAGCAGGGGAGGGTCAGAGAGAGAGGGAGTCACAGACTGAAACAGGCTCCAGGCTCTGAGCTGGCAGTCAGCACAGAGCCCGACGCGGGGCTCAAACCTACAAACCGCGAGATCATGACCTAAGCGAAAGTCGGACGCTCAACCGACTAAACCACCCAGGCGCCCCTATTGTTTTATTTTTTATTTTAGAGAGCAAGGGTGGGGGAGAGGGTCAGAGGGAGAGAGAGAAAGAGAGAGAGAGAGAGAGAGAGAGAGAGAGAATTCCCAGTAGGTTCCACACTGTCAGTGCAGAGCCCAACACAGAGTTTGATCCCACGACCCTGGGATCATGATCTGAGTCAAAATCAAGAGTCAGATGCTCAACTGACTGAGCCACCCATGCACCCCCAAGCACCTCTGCATTTTAAAATAAGAAATGCCAGGGCACCTGTATGGCTCAGTTGGTCAAGTGTCAACTCTTGGTCTCAGCTCAGGTCATGAATTTGTGGTTTGTGAGTTTGAGCCCCACATCAGGCTCAGTGCTGACAGTGTAGAGCCTGCTTGGGATTCTCCCTCTCCCTCTCTCTCTGCCCCTAAACCGCTCACTCTCTCTGTCTCTCTCTCACAACAAATAAATAAACATAAAAAAAAAATTAAAACGAGAAACACCAAAGAGAATTAAGAGGGAAACAGACAAATTGAGAAGACTTACTTCCATGATGATGACAAAGTTTTCATACCTAAAACGATAAAATGTTCTGATAAATTAACAAGAAATAAATAAGCAGAGGACACGATCAGTCAATTCACAAAGGAAAAAGTGGAAAAATTTAAACAGTATACGTATGAGAAAATGGGTAACCTCACTAACTAGTAAGCCAACAAACACACCAAAACATCAGCTTCAGTGGCTTACCATTTCCGCACACAGGACCAGCAAAGGCATGTCTGTCCAGTAATACATACTCCATGTTGAAGGAGATCTGATGAACTAGGCACAGTGGTTGGTAAACCATTTCTGGGATAATTTGGCAATTTATAGAAAGAGCTTTAACTTTGTCAGGAATCTGTCCTAAGAAAATAACTACCAATGAATGTGGTGTTTATATGCAAGAATGTTCATCTCTACACTGACCACTGGAGTAAAACAATTCACATGCCCATCAAAGGCTGACTAAGCTAAATACGGTTTACTTGCATAATGAAATATTATGTGGCCTTAGAAAGTACATTTTGAACGAGTGTTTACTGACCAAAGAAACTTATCCGTAATATACTTTTAGCAGGTATTGGGATCTAATTTACATATGATCTCATTTATCCATTTGAAATCTACAATTCAAAGATTTTTTTTTTTTTTTTTTTTTTTTAGTGTATCCACAGAGTTATGCAACAGTCAATTTTAGAACATTTTCATCACCTCAAAGAGAAGCCCTGAGCCCATTCGGAATCCCTTCTCATTCTTCCACCTACCACCCAGCTCTAGGCCACCCCTAACCTGTTTTCTGTCTTGATAGGTTTGCCTATTCTAAACATTCCATATCAGTGGAATCATACAACGTACTGTCTTTTAACAACTGGTATCTTTCATTTAACACGATGTTCTCAAGGTTCTTCCATGCTGCAGCGTTGCATCAGGACTTTGTACTGCTGAATAATATTCTATTGTATGGCTCTGCCACATTTCCTTCATCCGTTCATCTACTAATAGACACTGGAGTTGTTTCCACTTTTTGGCTATTGTGAATAATGTTGATATTCACATTTTGTTTAGATGTGTTAACTTCTCTTGTGTATACAGGTAGGAGTAGAATGCTTAGATAAGATGGTAACTCTATGCTTAACTGTTTGAAAAACTATCAAATGTTTTCTAACTCATCATTTGACATTCCTACCAACAGTCTCGGAGGATTCCAATTTCCCGACACCCTTGTCAACATGTGCTGCTGTCTGTGGTTTTGATTACGTCCATCCTAGTGGGTGTGATGTGGTATCTCATTGTGGTTTGCATTTTCCTGATGGTTAATGACATTGAGCATGTTTTCATGTGATTGTTGGCCATTTGTATATTTTGTTTGGAGGAATGTCTTTTCAGATCCTTTGCCCATTTTTAAATTGGTTTATTTATCTTTATATTATTGAATTAAAAGAGTTCTTTACATATTCTGGATCCACGCCAATTATCAGGTATATGATTTGCAAATTTCCCATTCTAGGAGTTGTCTTTTCTTTTTTATGAGAAGATTTGCAGCACAAAAGTCATTACCTCTGATTAATTCAAATTTATCTATTCTTTCTTTTTCTCACTTGTGCTTTTCATGTTGTATCTAAGAAGGCTTTCTCTAATTCAAGATCATGAAGACTTACTCCTATGTTTTTACTTCAACAAGTTTTATAATTTTGTCTCTTAAGTTGAGATATCTGATCCAGATTGAGATTTGTGTATAAGGAAGGAAGCCAACTTCATTCTTTCTTTTGCAAGTAGCTTTCTGGTTGTTCCAACACCATTTGTTGACATTGAACTACCTTGGTGCCCTTGTTGAAAAGCAAATGATCATAAGTGTGAAAGGGTTTCTTTTTAGCATCTCAGTTTTATTCCACTGGTCTATAGGTCCGTATTTATGCCAAAACCACATTCTCTTGATTATGTAGCTTGGTAGTAGATTTTGAAATAAAAAAATGTTGAGTCCTCCAAATCTGTTCTTCTTCAAGATAAGTTTTAGTAAGCCAGGGTTTCTTACATTCTCATATAAATTTTCAAATCAACACTCTATTTTCTGCAAAAAAAAAAAAAAAAAAGCCAGCTGGGATTGATTCTGATCAGGTTTACTTTCAACCTACAGATCAGCTTGGGGAAAATAGCCATCTAAGAAATATGAAGCCTTCCTATCCATAAACATGGGATATCTTTCCATTTATGGAAGGCTTCTTTAATTTCTTTACAAAGTATTTTGTAGTACTCAGAGTATAAATCTTGCACTCTGTTCAGTTTATTCCTAAGTATTTTATTCTTGATGCTCTTGCACATGAAATTGTTTCTTAATTGCATTTGCCAATTGTTTATTGCTGGTGTATAGAATTACAATTGATTTCTGCATATCGATCTTCTAACCTGCAACCTTGTGGACTTGTTCATCAGTCCTCACTATCGTTTTGTAGATTCCTTAATATTTTCTATGTACAAGATTGTGTCATCTGCACATAGTCTTACTTCTTCCCACAACAGAGATTTGTCAATAAATCAGTGTTAATATTATTTCAACTTTTGGAAGAATAACGGCTAAGTTATTCTTGGCCCAAGTTATTGGCCCAAATACCAATATAGATTTCCACAGGTGTTGATATTACAGTTTGGATTTTTTTTTAACTTTTCCAAGTTTTACAAATTAACTAATGTGTTACTTCAATGTTAACATGTTACTTTAGAACATGCTATAAAATCGTAGAATTTCCAAGTATATTTGAGCACCAACTCTATGTCATGACTTAGAAATTGTGAAGCAATCCAAAGATGCAGAAGACCAGTCCTTCCTCCCAGAGAAGTGCTAATAAAACATTTAAAAGACAATATAAGATAAAGTGCTAAGACAGACAGAATTCCTGCCCAAATGTATAATCCTGACAGCTAGTACCACAGGCCATCAGAGTGGGCCTCAAGGAGAAGGTGGATCTCATAGAATGAGCAGTGATGGAAATGGAAGAGGCAGGGAAGAATCAAGGTAGAGGATGAGGTGCCTAAACCTGATAGGGGGGTAGTCATCATGGGGGCTGGTGCGGCGAGGAGACAAGCTGGGTATACCCAGTCAGGGAGAGGACGGTGATGCCAAGTAGAGGACCTTGCCTTTAGATCTGCCTCCACTGTGGTCCATGACAAAGGTGGGGGCGGGGAGATGGCATGCAGAAAACTGGATTTGGGAAAGATACACCACACCGAAGCAATTAGGGGTGAGCACTGACTTTGAGAAGGGGGCTGGTGGGACAGACCTAGATCAGGGTGGGGGATGTCAAGAAACAGCCTGAAATCTGTCAAGGGGGACTTATAATCCACATTGTGACCTGGGCAGCTTCTGAACCCTCAGTGGGGCTCTGCTCTTGCTCCTGCAAGTAACATCTGGCAAATTTCAGCAGTAAAGACCGTAGCCTCCAGCTACCATCTCACATAAGGAGAAATCCAGAGGTAGGCTGCTCTGGGTTTGGTGCAGCTACCCAGTGACATCGTTCCGATCTCTTTATACCATTCCGCTCTGCCGTCACTGGATGTGTCATCTTGCCGCGTCAGGGCCACACAGGGTCTGCTGTGGATCTAGGAACCATATCTGTGCTCTAGGCAGAAAACAGACAGAAGGTGGAAAGAGCTCCCGCCCCACCTGAACTTTTCACCGGGAAACTTAGGCTTCTTCAGAGCCACCACTAGGTCGCAGGTCCCTCACTCAGCTAGAGGAGCATCTAGGAAAGTGGCACATAGAATTGTCGTGACTGGCATAGACCAACCATGTTCCAGTGCCTGAGCGAACTGCTCATCAAAATCAAAACAGGATTCTGTTGGCCAGGAAGAGAGAGCACAGGCATTGGGAAGACAGTGGATGGTGTCTGACCCAGGGGATGGGACAAGATGCTCCTCCAGAGGCTCACACTCTAGGAGCTTCTCTCTTCTCCTCCCTTGTCCCTCTCACCTCCTCCAGCTACCACTTAGTTGTCCTCTCACCCACTTGCTGCTAACGCCTCCTCCTTTGCCACTTGGCCTGTGCAGAAACCAACTACTTTATCAACATTGGGCGACTCGATTTTCCCAGCGTGATTATTATTTTGACTGGCCCAAAACTGGCAAGTTGTTACGGACCCCCATGGGATAAATGCAGCCTCTATAGGCCCCTCTGTTTGTTTCCTGGCTCTACTTTAAATGCCCTTCTGACATTTATTTATTTTTCCTTCTTGAAATTTCTCCTTCCAGTTAATCAGCTCAAGGTGTGAGCCTTTCAAGTGTGAGGTTCAGGAGGACAGCCTGGCCTTCCCTTCCTTCATCCTATGGCCTGCTGCCCCGTGCGAGAGTCATCACAGATCCCACATCAATGAACTCCATAGCAGTTCAGTCATGGATTCTGAAGGGAAACAGGACAGAGATTACTCGGGCTTCCTAGAGCCCCACACAGCTCATACTCAGGAACCCTGTCATTGTAAACCCCAGGGAAGGCACTGAGCCAGATGCCTGTCTTGAGGAGGGACTGACTAAATGGCCAGGAGCCATCCAGGTTCCAGAGTTCAGAGATGCCTCATACATGAAAGTTTCCCACATCTGTGCCCAGGGCAGGGCTGGAGCCGCATGCGAGGCAGCCAGGCTCCCAGGGAAAGAGTTTATCCCCAAGATTCCTCCCTCTAACTCCCTACTCATCTGACCCAAGCACACCCACCTGGCCCCTAATGTCACCACGCTTAGTTCTGTAGCTGCACAGCATTTTGATCCAAACTGTGTAGGCTAGCCTCAGTTTCACCCGTCAGGGTCACACACGTGATACCCCCCACCTTCAGTCACTTCTGTACCACCGGCACTACTTTTTTCATTTCCTCCTAATACCTGCAGGAGAATATTTTCATTTTTTTTAACAAGACTGCCTTGCTTAAATACAATTTTTAAAAATTAAACCTTTAGATCACTATCCTTTATGGAAAACAAACATTATCTTCCCTAAATGGAAAGCAACCTTGAAAATGAATGCAATGAAAACGGAACAATGACAACTTGATGCTCATGATAAATAGGATCTGGGAAGAACAGGGGGGAGTGGGGAGGAAAGCTGCGAAGAAAATAGAAGGAGGTATCAGCCCCCTGACCAGGCGGGGAGCGGTGGCCCCCATGAGTGAGGACATGGAAGAAGAGTGAGGTTCAGTTCTGCAGCTCAGTTAGAGGTGCCTGGTCTATGTTCAGTCCAAACAAAAGATACCAGAAGAGGGATGAGACACAAGTTCACAATCCGGCATTTTCTGTGCTTCTCTTTGCTGGTGATCTATTCTGACGCACTGAACTCCTTGTGACTCTGCGTGCCTCAGTCTCTGAATATTCTAGTGTCCTGGGAAGATGGGGGGGGGGGCGGTACTTTTTTGACTCTGTCATGTTAGGGCCAATTCTAAAATGACTGAGTCAAAAAGGAGAGGAAAAAATGTGTGGCCACAGACTCACCCGGTCCCCAGGGACCATATTTGAGTGTGCCTGCAGGCCCCGTGGTTTTCTTAGGGCCAAGAGTGAGCCAGAGTGGCCAGGGACATGGGAGCTGTTGATGGGGTCTCCACCAAGGTGAGGAAACAGAAGAAAGGAAGCTTCTGGTATGGGTGAAAACGTGTCAAGTTATGAGACTAAGAATCCCGCAGAAGCCTGTAATTAAGAAAAAATGACAATGCAGTCAAAGGGAAAGCGTCAAAAGTGTCACCTTTGGCTCCTATGCCTCCTTCAAGATAAGGTGGCTTTGAACACCCAGGGATATAGGCCAGGAAAAGACTGCAGCATGTGAAAGTCCTGTCTGAGAAGCTCTCACAATTGAGGCACGAGGAATCAAAGCAGGAAGTAATGTGTCAAGCACTGAGGGCCTGGAAGCCATGAAGTCTTGCTTAAGATTCAGCCAAGTGCAGGCTTGACCTCTGGCTTCGGCATTTACTAGCTGTGCAACCTTGGGAAGCTTACATAATCTCTCTGAGCCTCATCAATAAAATGCGGCTGGTAATACCTACCTCATAGGGTTGTTGCAAGGATTAAATAAAAGAGCATATACACTGGGGCACCTGGGTGGCTCAGTTGGTTAAGTGTCCGACTTCGGCTCAGGTCATGCCCTTGTGGTTTGTAAGTTTGGATCACGCGTCCGGCTCTTTGCTGACAGCTCAGAGCCTGGAGCCTGCTTCAGATTCTGTGTCTCCCTCTCTCCCCCTCCCCTGCTCATGCTCTCTCTGTCTCAAAAACAAATAAACATTAAAAAAAATTTTTTAAAGAAGCTTTTAAAAAAGCATATGCAGAACACCGAGTACAGTGCCTGACCCAGAGCAGATACTCCATTATTAACAATATTATTATTATTATTATTATTACTATTATTATTCACACTTGCCCTGAACTTGTCTAACAAGGTGGGACTAACCTGGGGTCCCATTTTCTAAATAAACCAATAAAGGAGCAAGTCAAGAGAAGCCAAGAGCAATCTGTTCTGTGACAAAGTGAAAAACACAAAACCAGAAAAAGAAATCCACCTCCGGCCCCAAGAAGACAGAAGCACATTCCAGGGACCCCATCTCTGGCACCAAAGATGCTTTCGTGGGTTAAAAAAAATGGACCCTTTCAGGAGTGGTAAATATTAGAGTGGCGATTGCATTTTCAAAACATCACTCTTGGTTAAAAAGGAAAAAAAAAAGACAAGAAATTAAAGCATTTGTGTTTAGGGGGAAAAAATAGCTAGTTTTATAATCTGCCATTTGGAAAATCAAGTCTATATAAAGAAAGAAAGCTGTGAGCTGAGGCAAGAATGAGGTTTCTCGGCGACAGCTTCATTTGTAAGTTTTGTGTGGCTCTTGAAGGTCACTCACTGCAGGGACTTCATCCCACTTCGCAAACAGAAGACGAATCTGCAGTCCCTTCTTGCAGCAGGTTATACAAGGAAACAATAAATGTGAGAGGCAGTAGCACTCCTTAAAGAGGTCTAAATTGAATTGCATTGACTTTTTACAAAGCCACAAATTGCTTATCTTATTCAAGTGCCTGGGTGTTTGCTTTTTGATGAGCTGGGTACAAAGATACCTTGAAGTTTGACAGAGGTATGAGTCGCCCAATTTGAACCATCAGTGGTGGGGCTGGGGCCAGGGTGGGAGGCACCAGGCTCTGGGGCTTGTCTGCTTTTCCCCTTACGCAGGCCGAGGGGCTCATCCTCAAAGATGATCCTGGAAGACCAAAGTCCTATAAGGAAGGATCTATTCCACCGCGAAAATGCACCTGCCTCCTAGCTCACTTGTGGGGATCAAATAAGATAACAGAGGTAAAAAATCGAATATTCTTCAGATTTGGGAGTCAAGAGGAAAGAAATAGACAGGAACAGCCATTCCAGCTAAATAGCATGTGTGTCTGAAGCTTGAGTGTGTGTGTGTGTGTTGGTGTAAGCGCTGGGAAATAAGACAATCAAATTAGGTGTTGGGCTAACTCCGTGGTTTCTCAGCCCTGGCTGCACATAAGAATTATCCGGGAAGCTTTTTGGAGCTTCTGGCCGCTTCCGGGACATTAAATCAGAATCTCGGTACAGGGGGGCTGGAGGGTGGGGGGAGGGTTTCAGGCATCATAATTCAGATACCTCTTCACCAGGATCCTAGCAGGCAGATTGGATTTCAGACCACCAGACTAATTGAATAAGGAGTAAAAAAGACGACACGGTATGTCCCATTTGTTTAAGAAGGTTGGTGTCACTGGGTTTTACTGAGACAATGACCATTATGTTGGGGGCGGGCATGGCCCCATCAATGACAGTTATGAACAATGCCTTTCCCCATACCACGGAGATGAAGAAGCCAGGGCCTCAAAGAGTAACAAAAGGTGGAAAGTTAGCTTCCGAGAGGGTGCAGGGATGGGGGGGGGGCACGTTTGCTTTGTTCTAGGGGGTTCCAGAATGTGTAGAAACCCTCCCCCCCCATGGGGAGGCCTCTGGCACACAGGGCTGGCCCTCACTGGGAATCAGGCACTTTGCGTGGGGGTCCTCCCACAGCGGGAGAGGGGGGCGGGAGAGCAAAGGCGCCTCGGGGGAGCCGGGCAGCTCTGTTCATTTCATTTCTGGCTACTTCTCTAGGGAGTTCAGGCATCTCCTCAAACTCCAAGGAGCAAAGGCCACGCCCACTCCCCCACCTGATGTAATCCGGGTGTCTTGGACCCAGGATCGGACCTATGATCGCTCCTACCAGCTTCTTTGAAGGCCTCTGCCTACCTGAGCTTCCTTATGGGAATTCTTTAGATCCCTAAGTGGGACACAGGGAATAGGTTGTGAAGAAGCCACTCCAAGGTGTTGGAACTAATCTGCTTTGCTCCTGAAGACAATGCCTTTTAGAGGCACCTGGGGGGCTCAGTACATTAAACGTCTCACTCTTGATTTCGGCTTAGGTCACCATCTGGCAGTTGGTGGGATCGAGCCCCACATCTGGCTCTGCACTAACAGTGGCGGGGGGAGGGGGGGCTCTGCTTGGGATTCTCTCTCTCCCCCTCTCTCTCTCCGCCCCTCCCCTGCTCTCTCAAAATAAATAAGCATTTAACAAGAAAAAAGACAGGCAAGTTAGTGGTGGAATGAATCAATTCCCACAGGACACGGTTCTTGTAGCTACTTTTGACTATCTCTTCCTCACATCTTCCCCTCACCTCTTCTGACACACACACACACCCAGTTGTTAGCTTACAAAACCCAACATGCAGTCCCCCAAGAAGGATACTTGTGTCGGGCCGAAAAACCTTTCTTAAGGGTTTTGCCTAAAAAGTTCAGCTTTGATGGTAAGAGTCCAGGCACTGTTCTGGAAATATTTTGCTCTGTAGCTTATAAAGGAAATGCTCTTTAAATTAAAAAACATAGATTTCCCCAGTATTCTAAGGGGACAATTCTTAGAAAGGAGCAAGGTCACAAGCCTCAAAATGCCTGACAGTTTCTGAAATTTTTCCTCCTCCTTGAGAGAAGCAAATATACCTAATACATTGGAAATACTATATCCACGCATAAAATGTACTAGCAATCACTGCCGTCAGCGTGGGGCTTTGCAGTTCCCCAGAACCCCACAATATCACTTGATCCCACAGACACATATGATTGGTCCCATTTTACAGTTGAAAATACTGAGCCCCAGAGAGGTTATGGATCCTGCCCACATGTGCAGATCATATGTGGCTAAGCTCTCCTCTAAGGCTGGACCTGTATGAACGCACGTGACCTAGCAGTGAGACCCCGGCCTTGTGTGGTTTCTAAGGGCAGCACTGGCATCCCAGGAGGGTGGCAGACCTGGCACAAAGGTGCTCAGTAGCTTGCCCAAGGCTCCTTCCACATTCATTCACCCTAATGCATTTAGTGAGTTTGTAATATGGACCATAACTGTAATAGACGGACAGACGCCCCCTGCCCCCATGGAGCTTACAGTTAGGAGAAGGCTAGTCCCGGGGCGCCTGGGTGGCTTAGTCGGTTAAGCGTCCGACTTTTGCTTAGGTCATGATCACGCGGTTCGTGGGTTCAAGCCCCGCGTCGGGCTCTGTGCTGACTACCAGCTCAGAGCCTGGAGCCTGTTTCAGAGTCTGTATCTCCCTCTCTCTCTGACCCTCCCCTGCTCAAGCTGTCTCTTTCTCTCTCCCCTAGAAATAAATAAAAATATTTAAAAAAAAAAAAAAAGGAGAAGGCTAGTCCCGAGGTCATGGTCACATCAACAGCACATCTTCAGTAATGGACCTGGCCCTCTGAAGTGCCTCCCCTGCCCTTTCCACCTGACCGTGAAACAGATCTGTGATTTAATAAAATCATAGGCTGCAGTGTTTGGGATTTCTTTTGTCTCTCCCTGGGCTGTGGGCTTGTTAGAAATGCTGAGACATTTGTACCCAAGGTAGGAGAATTTCCCTCTAAGAGTGAAGCAGCTGGTACTATATGAGCTAAGAGAGTTCTATGGAGATAGTTTTGTTTTGCAACATGACATGAAGACTTCTAGAGATGGATGAATGATACGCAAATAATAGGTCATTGGATGGATGGCAAGGAAAGTGTGAGTGAGAGAGAACAAGAGAAGCAGGGGATGAGCTAAATAATGGCTACACGATACATTCAGTGATATTCCAGCCAGACCAATCCACCTGCTGTTCCCCCAGCTCAGCCAGCTCTTCCTCACCCCCGGGCCCTTGCACAGTCTGCTTCCTTAGTTAGTGTCCCTCCTGCAACCTTTGTGCCCCGCCTCCTGCCTTTTGACGGCCTGGGCCACCCTCACAAATCCCAGTCCTGGAGGCTTTTTCTGACCACCCCAGGCAGGGGGAGACAGATCTCTGTAACAAGGCTGAGGGCCCACGTCTATTCCAGCATCTCCGACATTGGTGGAGATGATCTGTGGATGTGTCTGCCTTTTGTCCACTAGGTGGTGAGGGGAGAGTCATGGTCTGTGGCCCACTGCATCCCCAGCTCTGAGCATGGCAGGTGTTTATGAAGCGAACTCACTAATCTATATGTGTGCCCACGATCCGCACATGGAGTGACAGCAGCAGCGGGGGGTTTCTCCCCAGAGGCTCCCTGGCATGCTAGCTCCTTCGAGCTGACTTTCTGGTTGCCAGGTGAGAGTCTGCTGGGTGATTGCGGAGGGCCTGAGTGATTGCACGGTGGCCCCAGGTGCCGCAGCGGCGGGGAGCCGGGCACAATGAGACCTCCACACCCACCTCCTGTTGGCGCTAACAAAGACAGATCGGAGGCAGCCGCTGGAGTGCTTTGCCTGTTAAGTGTTAAGTAGCAGACTGATTGCTCCGAAGTTGACAAGTGACAGGGAGTGAGGCGGCAGGTGCTTCCGACAGCCCCCCTGGGGAAAGCAGGGCCCGGGGCTCCACTTGGGCAAGGGGGTTCCTGACTAAGGAGCCCTTCTCTCACAGAGCAGGGGTTTTCTGTCTGGATCGAGGCTGGCCCATAGCAGGGTCCGGGCCCTGTTATGTTGGTTTCCCTTCTTGAGAAAAAAAGGTGAGGCCTTCGGTTCTGTGGACATTTCTGGGCTTTCCCGAAAGCCTCAGTTTCCGGCACTCAGGACTGTCACAACGGAAGGTGCCTCCAGGGGACAATTCAGTTAGGATTTTTGGCAGGGGGTGGAGGTGAGGGTGCAGCGTTCCCGATGGGAGTTGGCACTCCTTGAGCTGGCCGCGAGGGCAGTTGATGGCTCACTTAGCCGGGCCCCGTCCTCTGGGGCACCATCTGCAATCACAGCTCCCCACAATGCCATGTTCTCAGGTCCCCAATCCCTTGAGCACCTGCTGGAATCCCACAGCCAGTAACACAGATCTACGCCAGTGCTTTAGATGGATTCTACCAGCAACACTTTCTTACACAATAAAGTAAGTTTGAATGAAATCTTACCTAAAGTGCATTATATGTGAAAGAGATCTGGTTGAAGCAGGGGAGAGGGCCGGAGCTTCACCTGCTCCACTCTCCAGCCACCCCCCGAGGGGGCCCCACAGCTCCGTGCAGGAGCCCAGGGCCCTGAGGTGAGAGCACTCCTCTGTGCCCTCAGAGCCCCCTGGGCCTGCCTTCATTCCAGAGACATCTCTGAGATTCCACTTGCTGACCCCTCTGTTTCTGTTTCCAACTGTGAGCTACTTGAGGACCTCGCCGGCAGTGTCTGAATGTTGCTTGGATATGGATGGATGGCTAGGTGAGTGGATGGATGGAATGATGGATGCCAGACTTCGTTCAAAGCTCTTCCCAAGTCCCAAACATAGAATGAAGTGTTTAAAAGCATGGGCTTTTGGGGTAAAAAAGATCTGGATTTGAACCCTGCAGATCCTATGCTTTCATAAAGGGCCTATCCAAGTATTTTCCATTCTTATTGAAATGCTTGTGCTTTTATTCCTGATCTGTAGGAGCTATTTCTATATTCTGGATACAAGATAGATTGTTATATAAGGTGCTGTAACATTGTTCTCAGTCAGCTCTACATTTTCTTAATAGTATCTCTTGATCAACAGGAGTTACTAATTTTGATGAAATCTATTCTGTCAACTTTTGTCTTCTATGGATAGTGCTTCTTGTGGCTTCTCTAACAACTCTCTGTCTACCTCCAGGTTTCAAAGTTTCGCTCTTGTTGTTTGGTCTGGTTTGGTTGGTTTCTTCCCTAGAAACTTTTTAATGTTAGTTTTGATGTCACAGTCTATAATCAACCTCATTAACATTTTTAAAAAATATAGTGTGAAAGGGAAGGGTAAGGTCTTTTAAAATACATTGTATACTGGTGGGGTGCCTGGGTGGCTCAGTCGGTTAGGCATCCGACTTCAGCTCAGGTCATGATCTCATCTCTTGTGAGTTCGACCCCGTGTCGGATTCTGTGCTGACAGCTCAGAGGCTGGAGCCTGCTTCAGATTCTGTGTCTCCCTCTGTCTCTCATCCTCCCCCATTCATACTGTCTCACTGTCTCTCTCTCTGTCTCTCTCTCTCAAAAGTAAATACACATTAAAAAAATTTTTTTAATATATTATATACTGATTTCTTCCCCCAGTGTTATTGGTCCAAAAAACTTTTCTTCCCACTCACATAAATTGTTTGGTGACTTCACTGAAAATCAATTGATTTTATGCAGGTGGGTTTGATTCTGGATATTCCTTTCAGTTTCATTGATTTTCATTTTTTTAAGATATGCTAATGCCAATACTACATTGTCTTCATAATGTAGTTTTACGGTAAGTCTTGAAATTGACTAGCATAGGTCTCCCAACTGCGTTCCGCAGCTTTATTTTTGGCTATATCAGGTTCTTTGCATTTCCTTATGAACTTTTTAATAAGCTTGTCAATTTCTATAGGAGGATCTGATGGGCATTTGATTAGATCGCTTTGAATCCACATATTAATTTGAGGAGAACAGATATCTTAACAATACTGATTCTTTTGATCCATGAACACAGACCGTAGACAGTTATCTGCTAATAAAGACCCATCTGCTTCTTGCTTTTCAATCACTATAACTTTTGTATCATTTTCTTATGTATTGTACTGATTATGGCCTCCAGTAAAATACTGAATATGTGTGCTGAGAGCAGACATCCTTGTTTTGTTCCCAGTTTGGGGGGGAAATGTCCAGTTTTTCCCCAGTGAGGATGATGTTAACTACACGACTTTTGAAAAACTCTTCATCATGGGGCGCCTGGGTGGCTTAGTCGGTTAAGCGTCCGACTTTCGCTTAGGTCATGATCTCGCGGTTCGTGGGTTTGAGCCCTGCGTCGGGCTCTGTGCTGACAGCTCAGAGCCTGGAGCCTGTTTCAGTTTGTGACTCCCTCTCTCTCTGACCCTCCCCTGCTCACACTGTCTCTCTCTCTCCTAGAAATAAATAAAAATATTAAAAAAAAAAAAGAAAAACTCTTCATCAGATGGGAAAGTTCCCTTTTATTCCTAGTTCAATGAGAGGCTTTAACCTGAATGGATGTTGAATATTACCCATTTTTTCCTGCATTTGAAATAATCAAGTGGTTTTGTTTTCTTTTACTCCTATTAATGTAATACATTACATGGATGGATTTTTGTATTCTTGAGTTTCAACTCCACTTGGTAAGCTGTTTTATACATATAGCCAGGCTCAACTTGCTAAACTATTGCTGAGGATTTTTGTATATATGTTCATGAAGAATGGTGACCGGCAGTTTTTTCTCCTAATAGCTCTGTCTGGTTTGGGTAATGCAGAGTAATACTGGCCTCAGAAAATAAATTGGAAAGTGAAGCCTGTTCCTCTACTTTCTAAAAAAGAGTTGGTATAAGATTGACACTATTTCCTAAGTATTTGCTAGAAGTGACCTATGAACTTACCTGAGTCCGGAGGGTTTTTTTTTTCCACCTTGGAAAGGATTTTGAAAACAAGTTCCAATTATTTGGTAGATACAGGGCTATTCAGACATGCTTCTCCATCTTGTGTCTTTTCTTTAAGCTGTCCTTTTCAATCAATTCATCTTCTCCATCTAGGTTGTTTAATTTATTGGCATAAACTTGCCAATAATATTCTCTCATTACTCGTTTAGTATTTGTCAGATCTGTGGTGATATGATATCTCCTTTCTCATTTCTGATATTGGTACCTTGTGTCTTCTCCTTTCTCTTGATCAGCTTTTCTGAGGGCTTATCACTTTTATTGATATTTTCAAGGAACCAAATTTGAGGTTTTTACTACTCTCTGTTGTTTGTTTTATATTTCATTTCATTATTTTCTGTTCTTATATTGATTTTACTTTCTTTTATGTCTTTTTTTTCTCTTTTTTTCTTTTTTTGGTCCTTAAGGTGGAAAATTTATGCATTTTTTCTTCTCTAATATAAATATTTAAGGGTGTAAATTTTCCTCTAAGCACCACCTTAGCTCTATCCCACACATTTGGAAATACTGTGATCATTGTTAGTGTTCCATCTGAAATGTTTTTTAATTTTTTGTGTGTGATTTCCTCTTTCACTCATGGATTATTAGAAGTATATGGTTTGAATTTCAGATGCCTGGAACATTGCTAGAGATCTTATTTCTAGTGATTTCAGCTACAACTCCTTTTCAGTGTGAGAAAACATATGTAAAATTTCAATATTCTGAAACTGATTGACAGCATGAGCTCTGTCTTGCTCATTGTTCTGCATGCACACGACAAGAATGCGTATTCACAGGTGGTGGGGAGAGCGCTCTGTCAATGTCAGCTTGGGCAAGTTGGTTACTAGTGTTCAGATCTTATATTCCCGCTGATCTATTTGTCTACCCACTCTATCAATTACTGAAGGAAGGGTGTTAAAATCTCCTACTACGATTGTTGGTTTGAATATCTCTTTTATTTCCATTGGCTTTTGCTTCATATATACTCTGTTATTAAGTGCAAGTTATTATAAGTATAAATTCTGTTATTTAAAAATTTTTTAATGTTTTATTTATTTTTGAGAGAGAGAGTGAGAGACAGAGAGAGAGAGAGAGAGCGCATGAGCAAGGGAGGGTCAGAGAGAGAGGGAGACACAGAATCCAAAGCAGTGCTGACAGCTCAGAGCCCACGCAGGGCTTGAACCCACAAACCGCCAGATCATGACGTTAGCCAAAGTTGGATGCTTAACCGACTGAGCCACCCAGGTGCCCCATAAATTCTGTTATTAAGTGCAGACACAATGTTTACCTGCTAGATTAGCCTTATATTTTTTCTAATCATAGGGAAGTCTCTCTTCATCTGTAGCTAACATGTCTTATCTTGTAATTTACTTTGATATTAAAATAGCCACATGCCAGCTTTCTTTTGCTTACATTTGTGTCATATAATTTTATATCCTTCTGCTTTCAACATATCTGTGTTTTTATATTTAAAGTATAGAGAGCTTTGTAGCTATCATATAACTGGGTTTTTAAAAAATCTGGTCTTGGGCACGTGGGTAGCTCAGTCAGTTATGCATCTGACTCCTGTTCAAGTCATGATCTTGTGGTCTGTAAGTTCGAGTCCCACATCAGGCTCTGCTTTTAGATTCTGTCTCTCTCTCTCCCTGCCCGCCACACTCAAGCTTGTTCTCTCTCTCTCTCAAAAATAAGCATAAAAAAATTGTTTTAATCTGATCTAAAACCTCTGCATCTCCATTGGAGTTAAACTATATTTAATGTAATTACTTATATAGTTGAGTTTAAGTCTGCTGTCTCCCTCTTTATTGTGCTTCTTTTTATCACTTTTTTTGTTCCTCTGCTACTCCTTTCTTGCCTTATTTTATGCCAATCAAATATTTTTTCATTTTATTTCCTATGTTGACCTTTAAGGAAACAATTACATTGTTTTCAGTGATTTCTCTAAAGATTGTAGTGTGTATTTTAAACTCACAGTCTACAAAGTACCATTTCTGGCAAAATATATAACCCTTCCAGATATGTATTTCCATTTATACCTTATTTTATACTTTTGCTGTCATATATTATTATTATATATGGTAAAAATCCCACAATACAGTTATTATTTTTGCTTTTAGCTTGCTTAAAGGAATTAAGAAAAATAAGATGATAAGCTTTTGTATTTATTAAAATTTTTGCCATTTCCAATGTTTTTATTAATTCCTGTAGATTTTTGTTTTCATCTCACATTATTTCCCTTCAGTTTACTTTAAAATTTGGTGTACTGTGGGCACCTGAGTGGCTTAGTCAGTTGAGCATCTGACTCTTGATGCTCAGCTCAGGTCATGACTCCAGAGTCATGGTATTGGGCCACATGGAGCTCTGTGCTGAGCATGGAATCTGCTTATGATTCTCTCTCTCTCTTTTACTCTGCCCCTCTTCCCTGCTTGCACACACTCTCCCTCTCTAAAATTGGGGAAAAAATAAAAATTTAAAAAATTTAAAAATTAAGTAAAATTTAATGTAGTGCAAGTATTTTGTCAATGGATTATCTTATTAAATGTTTATCTCATTTTTATTTTTAAAGGATACTTTCCTTGAATATAAAGACCTTTGTCCAAAGGCACTACAAAAAAACTATAGACCCATATCCCTTATGAATATTTATGCAAAAATTTTCAATAGAATGCTAGGGAATTGAATTCAGCTGTGTATTCAAAGGATTATACACTATGACCAATTGGAACTTATTCCTAGAATGCAAGGATGGTTCAACATATGAACACTGATCAACATAACATATCACATTAGCAAAATAAAGAGAAAGAAAGCATGTGATTATTTCAATTGATACAGCAAAAGCCTTTGGCGAAGCTCAACACCCTTTTATGGTAAAAAATACTCAACAAACTATGAATAGAAGGCAAGTATCTCAACATAATAAAGGCCATATACAAAAAACCCACAGCTAACATCATACAAATAGATGAAACAATCTTGAAAAAGAACCAAATTTGAGAACTCACACTTTCTGATTCAAATTTTACTATAAAGCTATAGTAATGAAAATAACATGGTGTTGACATAAAAGATGGAACAGAGAGCCCAGAAATAAACCCTTGGCACAAGAGGTGCCAAGACCTCTCAGTGGGAGAAAGGACAGTCTTTTTCACAGATGGTGCTGGAAAACTAGATGTTCATATGTAAAAGAACAAAGATACTTACCTGATACCATATATGCAAAATTAACTCAAAGTGAATCAAAGACCTAATGTAAGATTAAAACTATAAAACTCTTCAAAGAAAAAATAGAGGAAAGCTTCATGAAATTGGATTAGCGATGATTTCTTGGGAAAAGTTTTCAATTAGCAATAATTGCACCTCGGATAAACTTCATTGGCTACGATACTGCCACTGCGCAAAGCTGGCGATGATTCCTTGGAATCAAATGCAAATCAAATAAAACCAAATGCTCAGACAACAAAAAAAATAGATAAACTGGACTTCATCAAAATTAAAAACTTTTGTACATCAAAGGACACTATCAACAGAGTGAAAAAGCAATCCATGGGATGAGAAAAAATATTTGAAAATATTTGAAAATTTGGGAGAGGGGAATAGAAAGTTACTTTTTAATGGGTATAGTTAAGTGTGGAATGATAAAAAGTTCTAGAGATTAATAATGATAATGGTTGCACAACAATGTGTATGTACTTAATACTGCTGAAATGCACACTTAAAATGGCTAAAATGGTAAATTTTGTTATATATATTTTACTACAATAAAAAATTAAATTAAAATGCACATATGGTCTGTTATCCAGTGTCTGCTCAACTTCTTTTCTTTCAATTCCTTAAAGATATTCCATTATCTTATGGCTTCCATTGTTTTTCTGTCAAGAAGACAGCTCTAATTATTATCACTGTTGCCTTTTATGTAATAGGTCTTTTTTCCTACTGCTGTGTTCAATGTTTTTTCTTTATCTTTGATTTTCAGCAGTGATTATGATGGGCTTAAGTATGTTTTGTTTTGTTTTCAATTTTTGTCATTTGTGCATCTTTGAGCTTCTTATAGATGGATGCTTTTATGAAACTGAGGAATTTTTAATTAGTATTCAAATATATATTCAAATATATTTTCTTCTTATTCTCTCTCTTGTCCTTCTGGAAATCCAATTACATTTATTTTAGATTTCTTAATATTATTCCATAGGGCACTGAGGTACTTTTCTTATCTTTTATCAGTTAGGCTCATTGCTATTCATTCATCTTCAAGTTCACTGAAACTTTTTGTAGTGCAAGTCCAGTGAATATTTTATTCCAGATATTGTACTTTATAGTTATAGACTTTCCATATGTTCTTTAAAAACATTTTTTTGTTCGAAGAGCTGAATAGACATTTCTCCAAAGAACACATCCAGATGGCCAACTGACACCCGAAAAAATGCTCAACATCACTCATCATCATGGAAATACAACTCAAAACCACAATGAGATACCACCTCACACCTGTCAGAATGGCTAAAGTTAACGACTCAAGCAACAACAGATGTTGGAAAGGATGCCGAGAAAGAGGATCTCTTTTGCACTGCTGGTGGGAATGCAAACTGGTGCAGCCACTCTGGAAAACAGTGTAGAAGTTCCTCAAAAAATTAAAAATAGAACTACCCTACAACCCAGCAATTGCACTACTAGGTATTTATCCAAGGGATCCAGGTGTGCTGTTTCAAAGGGGCATATGCACCCCAATATTTATAGCAGCACTATCAACAGTAGCCAAACTATGGAAAGAGCCCAAATGTCCATCGATGGATGAATGGATAAAGAAGATGTGGTGTGTGTGTATATATATATGTATGTACATACACATACATATATATATACACACACAAATAATGGAGTATTACTTGGCAATCCAAAGGAATGAAATCTTGGCATTTGCAACTACATGGATGGAACTAGAGGATATTATGCTAAGCAAAATTAGTCAGTTAGAGAAAGACAAATATCATATGCCTTCACTCATATGAGGACTTTAAGATACAAAACAGATGAACATAAGAGAAGGGAAGCAAAAATAATATAAAATCAGGGAGAGGGCAAAACATAAGAGACTCTTAAATATGGAGAACAAACAGAGGGTTGCTGGAGAGGTTGTGGGAGGGGGGATGGGCCAAATGGGTGAGGGGAATTAAGGAATCTACTCCTGAAATCATTGTTGCACTATATGCTAACTAACTTGGATGTAAATTTAAAAATAAATAAATAATTTTTTAAAAAAGATGCCCTACTGATATTCCCAATTTGATTGCTTATTATATCCATATTTTCTTTTAAATCCTTGAGTAAATGGATTATAGCTATTTTAAAGGGTTGTCTGCTAATTACAAAATCTAGGTCATTTGAAGGTATGTTTTTATTGACTGCTTCTTCTTTTAATTATGAGTCACATTTTTCTGATATGTGTTTAGTGATTTGAATGTTTAGTGATTTTTATTGTATGCTGGACATTGTGATACTATATTATAGGGCATCTTGGATTATGTTGTCTTCTTTTAAGGATTCTGACTATCAGTTAAAATTGTGAACCTTCTCGATATTGTCAGGTTTATTATGCTTTTCAAATGATCTATTTCTATTTTGACCTTAGTCTTAGGGTATGGACCTTACTGTAGGACATGTTCCTTATCCTAAAACATAACTCAGCATTCTCAGTGAGCTGTCTCCACTTTGGTTAAATTGCCTTTTCAGTATCTCCCAGCACTACATAAACCCATGTCCTTCCATTCAACATTCTTTACCAGCAACTCCCTAATAAGCCTATGTTGTGGCATCTCCTCTGGCATATATGCAACACAGGCCTCAGTCAAAAACCTGAGGGAAATCCCCATGTAGACTTCTGACCACACATATTCCTATGCAGCTTTCTCCCCTCTGATAACCTTCATTGCACATTTCAGACATTTTGATGACCTTAAACCCCAATCTCTACCTTCCCAACTCAATGAGGTCAACACTTGCATGCTTTTCATGGGCTCTGCTTCCCTGTGCCAAAGTCAGGAAAGTGATCCAAGGCAGAAAATCAAGGCAAACCATGGGGCACAACTTATGTGTTTTCCTTTTTTCAAAATTCATAATCCTGTGATTTCTTTTGTCCAATGTCTGAAAAGATTTGCCTTGTACATTGTGTCCTGTTTTATAGTTGCTTTTTGTCGTAAGGTAAATCTAAAATCAGCTACTTTGTCATGGCTAGAACTATTTCTGGAAATGAAAGTCTGTGAAATGAATTTTGAAAATGAAGATGAATAGAGAAAGGACAGGACTACAGTTAAAACATTGTTGGGAGCCTTTGTGAAAAACTGAAAAATGTTCTCCCCTGCATGGTAGAATAAAAAGGGATCCTCTTCTGGGCAAAGCAATTAACAATAGATTCCTCTTCTTCAGGGCTGACACCCCATGAATTGGAGAAGAGAATACAGGCTGGGTCTCCACTCTCACTCAGAACTTCTGGGTCTGATAGGTTAGTGTAGTTTCCAACCTGCACAAGAGTCATTAGTAGCCCTCAAGGGAAGACTATTCCTGACTATTGTGCTTTACCTAGGTACGGTGTCTGTCTACCTTTGACTTTTTCTCTTTGTGACAGAGCATTGTTATTTATGAGTTTATAGTGCATGTGACATTGTCAATTAAAAATATTATTCTGGGGAACTTAGGCAGGGCCTCCAAAGAATGAATTATGAAAGAGAGCATAAGGGTAAGGGCAAATCCGAATGTTTAGTCTGGGAAACTTGAACCCTCATTGAGTTCAGCATAGCTTAGACATCTATGTTTCTATAAGCCTGTTGGATTTTGCTTATCAGGGTGGGGTGGGGGAAGAGAGGGAACTAAAGCACAGAACAAGGGGCAATTGTCCAGAGCATCACAAAAGAAACCGGGTCCAGGGATATTTGTGCCTCCATTAAGAGAATGATGCATTTCTCACGGGCAAGGTCTTTCTAATCCCAACCACTTTATGTTCAAGCTTCCAGTTCCGTGGCAAAAGTTTCCTCCCTTTTGAAAACAATATTAAAATGTGATTTTACCTCATTATAGAAAGAATACAGGCCTTGGAGACTGAATAAGTAGGTTCTCTGCTCTACCACTTACTAGCTGCATGGTCTTGCATAAGTTATTTAACCTCTCCCAGTCATAGCTTCTTATCTGCAAAGTTGGGATTAATAATGCCTACTTCTCGGTGTCTTTGTGGGGATTACACAAGACACTGCATGTAAAAACACTTGGCACAATGTCAAGCACATATAATGTTCTGCAAATGCTCCCTGGTCCTTCATCGCAGCAGACTTTGTTGCAGCTTGTTTAAAAGAAGTGAGGACTTGGGTGACACCATGCATACTCCTCACTTCATGACCCACAAAGACAAACTTTAGATAAAGACACATCAATGTTTTACATTTCCCCCCTCTACAGGGCAGTCATGCCTATGCCAAATCATCAGCTGACCGAATGGAGGGTGAAAAAGAGTGAGTATGGAGGAGCAGAGAAAAGCATACCTAACCACCGAAAGGAGGAATGTGGGCTTCTTTGAGTTTTGCAGGAATTCATAATTCTGTAGTAGGCTGTTTCCCACTCTTTCCCCTGACTTTGCTGGACCTCAAGACCTGAAGGAAGGAGAGAGCAAGATAGGGACAATGTTTCAGCTTCACTTGGGAGAGGAATGTTGTTAGCTCACTGCTTCAAAGAACCTGGATTTTCTTTGACACCTTTTCCTGCTGGCTTCCTCAGTTTCCCTTCTTCATTCTCCTTCTCTCCACATCACCACGTGTCCCTTACAGAGTTTTTATATTCTCTTCTTCTGCTCACATATTCTTTGCATTTATTTCTTTCCACTAGTCCCTCACCTCCTATCATTTTCCTTCCACCTTCTATATTTGCTGTCTTCAAATTCATTTCTCCCTTTCATTCCCACCCATTCTCCTTCCTACTCTTTTCTTCAGCTTCCTCTTCACTCCTAACATACTGTTTTCCTACTACCAGAACCCTCACCATTTTGCTCACTCTTCCTCCATCTCCCTTTCTCGATAGATAGATAGATAGATAGATAGATAGATAGATAGATAGATAGATATAGGTATAGATATACACATACATACACATAGTGTGTGTGTGTATGTATATATCTTCCTTCCTTCCTCTCTCTTTCTCTCCCTGTCTTTTCCTCTCTCGCCTCCTTCTCTCCCTCTCCCCCATTCCTCTCTCCTACCTCTTCTAACCTTAGCCCTTAGGAAAGAGATGGGAGAGATACAAGACTGGGTGGGGGTAGAGAGGAATATGTAAGAACAGAGACCTGGGGAGAAAGGAGGAGGAGAACTAGACACAGATATTCTGGGTCGGTGGTGAAAGGAAACAGAATAATACTTGGCTGAAGTTCTGTCTCTAGGACCAAACTGAATAATACTTGGCTGAGGTTCTGTCTCTAGGACCAAACCAAACAAAGAGAAGCTCTGGAGAATAAGCTGCGAGGTGATGAAAGTCCCCTGCTCCCACCCACCCACCTCAGAGCACATCATCTTGAAGGTCTGACATAGCATAACCTAGTGGCAAAGAGCATGATCTGTGGAGCCAATCTGTCCAAGGTCATCTTGCTTCCAACATTTACTGCCTGTGTGACTTTGGACAATTGTTAACAGCTGTGCCTTCATTTCCTCCTGTGTTAAAATGGGACAAAAGCAATACTTTTATCCTATATTTGTTGTGAGGATTAATTGAATTAATATATGCAAGATTTCTAGCACAGAACTGCCACATAATTGTTAGCTACTATTATCTTTCGGAATCAGACCCAGCCAACAGGAGACAGGACTTCCTTTGGCTCTGTCCTTGGTGCTGGAAATCCGGGCTCATGCCTTCTGGCCCCAGCATCAAAAAGGCTTCGTCCCTGGAATGGCAGCTAAAATCCAAGAGTATGTCAGGGACTGCTAAATACATTACCTACATCATCGCACTTTTCCTTATTACCTGGAAAACAGATATTATCTCCCTTGTATATATGAGGGAAATGATGCTTGCTGAGTTGGACTTGGAGTTTAAATCAAAGTCTTGCTGATTTCCATGCTCTTTCTGCAACACTATGCCATCTCTTCTAATGTCATGTTGTCCAGGGCAACTGGATGGCTCAGTCGGTTAAGCATCTGGCTTCAGCTCATTTCATGATCTCACGGTTCATGAGTTCGAGCCTCAAGTCAGGCTCTGCGCTGACAGTTCAGAGCCTGGAGCCTGTTTCAAATTCTGTGTTTCCCTTTCTTTCTGCTCCTTCCCCACTCACACTATGCCCCCCCCCTCAAAGATGAATAAACATTAAAGACATAATAACGTCATGTGTCTTGTGTCTTCATCCCACTTTCAACTCCCTAATTTCTGACATAAGACACCTGCTCCTGCTAGTGAACAGTTTTGATCTAATCAACCACCAAAGCCATCTAGGTGAGGATTGTTTATTGTGTTTGCTATTTGATGCTCCTACAGCTCTGGGTCATATTATGAGGGTATCACGGTATATTACACTTGGCTGCTTGTGTGTTTCGCTCTCTAGGTAAGCCTTGAGTTCCTTCGGAGCAGGGGATAGCTATTATTTATCCTGACTATAGTAGGTGCTTTATTAAATGCCTGCTAAAAGGACTGATTTTCCTTCTCACTTTAATAACATGGTAGGAACTTGTCTCTTCCTGCTATTGCTCAACTTATATAGGTGTTCTCTATTCACCATCAGGGTTTCTGTCATCTCTGAAAGGAGTACTGGCCCCATCGGCTGATCTCATTGGTCTATGAATAGGGATTTACTAATCAGTTAATTCATTGACTATTTGCCCAGCACCATGCTAAATGTAAGCAGGCCCAAATATGACTACCATTCTTCCTGCTCCCAACGCATGCAGTCTTCTGGGAAGACCTAATTAGGACATGTGACACAGATAATGAACAAGTGATACCATACTTTATGTGAGCAATACAAGCACAGTAAATGTGTATATGGTGAGAAGAAAGTGATCCTTGAAGAATGAATTAAATTTAGATAAGGAGAAGGTAAAATATTTTGAGTAGGACAATAACATTCTCCATGTCCACAATTATGTGCAAGATTGTGCCTGTGATTGTGGGTGTGCATGCACGTGGGTGCGTGTGTGGCTGAAGGTAGAGAGGGTGGATGGAAAAATGAAGGTACTGATAGTCTAAAACAGGGATGTATTTTGTCAGACATTTTGAGCTAAGGTTTAAGGAAGAAGACATAGTAGAGGGTTTCAGAAGCAGGCATAACAGTTTAGTCTTGACATGGTAGGAAATAGGGAGTTACCAAGGTGCATGGAATTAAAGTGTGTGCTTTAGAAACATTTCTGTCAGCAACATGGAAGGCCAATGGGAGCACTAATCCTGGAGGCAGGTACGCAAGCCAGAAGGCTCCTTGTTGGAGTCAGAACTGAGGGGATGGGGTCCCAGGTTCAGGAGGTGGCAGTGAAGAATAGATGAGAAACATCCACAGTGGGCAGGCCAGTGCCATAGGCCAGTTAAATTGGCCAAATTGAGAATAACCAAGAATAAGCAGCCAAAATCTCCCCTGAGGAAGGCTACATTTTTCTCATTCCATTTCCCACGGCACTTCACGGTCTCCAGTGGAGCATTCTAGCTGGGAGAGATGTCAGATACTTTGCAAGATGAAAAGAAATGAAAGACCTCCCCCTTTCACCTGCACATTAAGGTTGTCATCTGCATGTCACTTCACAAAGCATCTTGGGTCTAGGACCACCTGGGATTTTAGGTGCACCTCCAGCTGAGTGTCGCTCCAGCTGACTAAGAGACAGTGCTGAAGGTGGTTGGGAGGTCCCAAGCAGCCGGCAGGTGGGGTGGCCCGCATCTACCTCCACTGCTCTTCCAGGGTCACTCTTACAGAAGAGCTGTGTCATCTCGAAGGCTGTGATAAATGAAGATTCTATATAAAACCAACCCCACTGAAAACCACACTCCACTAAGTGCCTCTGTGGGTGTCGGTGGCCATGGAAAGCACTGGGGTGAAAGCCACGTTGCCTGACAAAACCCCAAAGCAATCCAGAAAAGCATGTGCTGGCAGCTGAAGCCTCGTTGGTATGTCTGCCTGTCAAGTGGATCCGTTCTGTCCCATTAGACACACACTCTGAGCTCCCATGTGTCATATTCCTTCAAACCTTATATAATTTTGCACAGCCTCCCCAAACCCATTGTCCCATTTGACACTCATCATGCCCTGTGAAGTAGAAACGGAAGGCTTCATTATCTTCATCTATCTGATCAGCTAGGAACCTGAAGCATTGTCCTATGTTTCCCCTATCATCTCATTAATCATACTCTATAATAACTACTAGCTTAATTGCTTGAACTCACTGCTATCCACTGAGCTCCATGAGAGTAGAGATCAGTTCTGCCTTGTTCATTGCGATTTCCCCAGAACCTAGCACATTTTTTGGCATTCAACAAATATTTGTATGAGTGCATGAATGAATGAATGAATTGTCCGAGGGCATGTAGATGATTCCTGTCAGAACTGGAACTGGGTCGCAGGTCTTCTGTCCTCCAATCTAACCATGGTTATTATAGGATATTTGAACTAGAAGAGCAATTGGAGGTCATTTAAGCAGGTTTCCTCCCCTGAAATACCCTCTTCCCCATTTCCACAAGTGACATCTCTTCCGGGAAATGTATCTTTCCACTCAGCTAGAAGGAACTATTTCATCCACATAGGAATCACTGAGAAGCTTTAAAAAATGCTAACACCTAGGTTCCAAACCCCTGAGATCTGACGACTGTGGGCTGGATGTTATTATCCCCCTCCCAATTCTTATGTTGAAGCCCTAATCCCCAAAGCAAGGGTATTTGTAGGTGGAGCCTTCACCAGGTAATTAAGTTTAGATGAGGTCATGAGGGTGGGACCTTCATAATGGGATTAATGCTCTGGTCTGAAGAGACACTAGAAATCTTTCCCTCCTTCCCATGCTCCTTCCCTCCCCTGTCTTTGTCTCTCTATCTCAGCTTTTTCTACAAACATGTATCAAAAAAAAAGCCATGTGCAGACATACCCAGGAAGTAGACCCTCACCAAGAGCTCAGCCATGCTGACATCTTGAACTTGAACTCCCAACCCCCAGAACTATGAGAAATAGTGTTTGCTGTTTAAGCTTTGCAATCCATTGTCTTCCGTTACAGCACCTGAGTTTGCTGAGACACTGACCTAAGGGGTCTGGAGACCTGCCCAAGAATGGGGGATGCTAATGCACACTGTCGTTCAAACTATGGTCCTAAAACCAGCAGCCTGGGAATCATCTGGGCTCTTGTTAGAAATGTAGAGCCATGGGGCACTTGGGTGGCTCAGTCGTTTAAGCATCCAACTTTGGCTCACGTCATGATTTCATAGTTTGTGAGTTTGAGCCCCACGTCGGGGCTCTGTGCTGACAGCTCAGAGCCTGGAGCCTGCTTTGGATTCTGTGCCTCCCCCTTTCTCTGCCTCTCTCGTGCTCTGTCTCTCTCTCTGTCTCTCAATAATAAATAAAAATATTTTTAAAAAATTAAGAAATGTAGAGCCTCATGCCCAGATCTGCTAAATCAGAATTTGCATTTTAGCAAAATTCCCAGGAAATAAGACTAGAGCAGTGTTGCGTCCTCACCCTGGCTACCAGTAGAATCACTCAGAGAGCTTTCTAAATTATGAGTTGCTGGGCTCCACACAAGACCAAATAAACCAGACTCTCTGAGGATGGGGCTGAAGCCTAGTACTTTTAAAAGGTTCCCAGGTGACTCTCATTTGTAGTCATAGCTGAGGACCACTGAATAGAATAGCTAATCTGTACCTCTGCTGGCGTTTAATGCTTTCTGCCTTGCATTGTAATTCTAATTATCTTTGTGCATGACTTTATCTCCTTCATTGGACCATAAGTTCCCTGAGGGTAGAGACTGTGGTTTATTTATTCATTTATGCACCGCAAAGTCGTCAAGCTCCTACTGTGTGAAAAGCACTGAGCTGGGCACTAGAGATCCGTTTGCAGCCTCTGCTCTCAGAGGGATACAGTCCTTATCATCAAGAAGTTCACAATTTAGGGGAAACAGACATTCAAATAAATGATTAAAATGTGAGAACAGGAGTCTGTTCACAGAAATGTGAGAGAGGACGGCCAGGCACCAGGGAAGGGCAATATGACTCTCCGGGAAAAGTCAGGGAGGACTTCCTGCGGAGGTGGCATTGATGCTGGCCTCTGGGGGGATGAGGGCAATGTCCTGACCAGATAGACAGGACAAGGAGAGGAAATGCCTAAGAAAAGGAACAGCCTATTCATCACCACGGAAGCATATGTACAAGATGATGAATATACAAACTGTTATCCCAACCTTATTTATAATAGAAAAATATTGCAAACAACCTAAATGTCTATCAGAAGAGAACTGCTAAATAAATTATGGTCCATCCTTACAAAGGAATACCAGGCAAACATAAAAATATTGATGAGGCTCTTTACAGACTAATATGGAATACTCCAAGATATACCGTTAAGGTAGGAAAAAGAACAAAGTAGAATAATCACCAGTTGTAAAGCGACTATATATATTTCACATACATATTATATATGTCTTATGTAAAAACACATTTATACATAAATACGTAGAATATATTAAAATATCTTTTTACACACATGAATATACCTAAACACATTGTGAGGCAACATCCTGTTTTGCAAATAAGAAAACAACATCTCAGAGCGATGAAGTCATTGCCCAGTTTCACAAGGCAAAGCAGAGAACCAGGCTTGAACCTGCAGGGATCTGACTACAGAGGCCAGGCTGGCCGTGAGCGCTATCTGCTGAGACCATCTGCAGACTAGATAGTCGTGGGCATCAGGGTCTGAGGCAGGGGGAGAGGGCTTGGGGGCCAGAGCCAGAATCCCCCCCAGAAAAAGAGGGGGACCAAGGCCAGACAGTGAGAAGGAAGAGACCACAGAGCCAAAGCTACTGCTCTTATAGTTGCCTCTCCCTCAGGGTAGACGGAGGTGGGGTCGGGGGCTTCTACCCAAAAGGGTAGTCCTGTGCGCCTGGGAACTCTGACGTGGCTGAAGCCACTGCTGTGACCTTTGGGCAAGCTAGACATTTGCAAAGGGGTCCTGTTGGGGCACTTGGGTGGCTCAGTCTCGTTTCAGCTCAGATCATGATCTTGCGGTTCATGAGTTCAAGCCCCACATCGGGCTCTCTGCTGTCATCACAGAGCTCCCTTCTGATCGTCTATCCCTGTCTCTCTCTCTGCCCCTCCCCCACTTGTTCTCTCTCTCGCGCGCTCTCTCTCTCAAAATAAATAAATAAATAAACTGTAAAAAATAGTCCAAAGGGGTCCTGTTGGACAGTAACAGGCATAAATGATACTGAATCCCTCTTCCAAGCCCCCCCATCAAGAAGGACCTGAGGAGCACATTGAATGGCAGCTCTTCTCTCCAGAAATCCTTAGAACCTTCCTTCCCTGGACTTGGGATTCCCCACTAAGGACAGAGAAAAATCAAGGCTTCGTCTTGCCCTTCTCCACCTTGTGGGGAGCACATGTTGGGCCATGGTGCACATCCGATGGTGCTCCCCACACAGCAGCATCACCCAGGAACCTCACCCCCGTGCCCTGGCCCTCCCTGTCAGCTGACTCACCAGCTGGCCTGAGTCATTGCCTTAGAGAAGGTGCAGGGGCTGCATGTGGGGAAGAAGACTGTGGGCTTGGGGGTGACATTCAGGGCCTCGTTCCACCCTCACGGGAGGACTCTGGGGTCCTCTCAGCTGTGGATAAACCAAGTGAGAAGGTCTATGTCAGGTCACTGGCCCCGTTTTAGGGCCAGGAGACAGAAAACAAAATGGGCATCTCTGTCACCCATGCCTAGTGCACCTTACTTCTTGCTTCAGGTCCCCGTGACAAACTTATGAATGCAGGGACGTAGGACAGGGGTCTCAAACTCAAATACACCAGCAGGACAGAAGGCAAAGCGAATCAGAATCAGGCAGGGCTGGGTACTAGATGAGAAGACATGGTGGGGACCCTGGCCAGCTGGAGAGCACAAGCCTCACCCGAAGCACCCCTGCAGGTCCAATTAAAACAATAATGCAGGGATGCTGTGAGAGCCCCAACAATGGAGGCATCCGGGACCCTCACCCCC
>NW_027532589.1:4582503-4606941 GCF_008692635.1 Crocuta crocuta
CGCCTGCTCAGGGACACACAGAGTTAGCTGGAAGCCGAGACCAGCCCAGTGCCTTCCCCTCTCCCCAGCGTCTCCTGAGGGTCTCCTACCAGGCTGGCCTTGCTCCTGAGCAGAAGAAACAGGCAGCTGGGGGTGCTCTGCAGAACATTGGGACTGGCCCCCTCCAAGACCTCTCCTCGAGGAGAACCTGAAATGCCAGCGTTAAATATTCATTCCTTTGGGTTAAGTGTTTCCTCTCCGGGGTTCTCTTTTAAAATTCAAATGCTTCTGTGGAGAGGAACAAGCCACTTGTGGCTCAGAATCAAATGTTCTGGAATTGAGTGGATGGAAAGGCAGTCCTGCCCAGCCAAGGGGACAGGACCCTGCTCACCCATCATTGCCCACTGCTCCTCTCTGTCCCTTTGTCCCACTGTGCTGCTCTGCCCCCCACCGCCCTGGAGGGGACCAGCACATTGGGAAGAGGAAGCCAGGCTAGGATTTGCTCTAAGGTTTTTTTTTTTTTTTAATTTATTTCTGAGAGAGAGAGAAAGAGAGCTTGAGCAGGGGAGGGTCAGAGAGAGAGGGAGATACAGAATCTGAAACAGGCTCCAGGCTCTGAGCTGGCTATCAGCACAGAGCCAGACGTGGGGCTTGAACCCACGGACTGCGAGATCATGACCTGAGCTGAAGTCAGACGCTTAACTGACTGAGCCACCCAGGCGCCCCTCTAAGTTTTTAGTCGGGGAGACTAAACAAGAGAGCGAGTCCTCAGACACTGCTGAAGCCTGGTCCCCCCTCTGGGCCCCACGAGCTCTTACAACGAAGGGGGCGTGGAGGGCGTCTCACCTGGAGCTGAATCTCCCCGGTGCACAGAAAGCCAGGCTCGGAGCTGGGAAGGCAGCCTGCCCCACCCCCCACTACCAAGGGAGCCCAAGAAGCAGGCATAGCAGCTCCTGCAGGAGGCTCAGAGGCACAGCCACCTGTGTGGGCTCCTTGGAAGCCCCGATTGTCATTCCACGCAGGCTTCCATCCGGCGGGGATGCAGAGAACAGCCAGCACGTGCGTCCCAGCTAATGAGAGAGCCCCCACTTAACGCATTAACCATAAAGTGCTTTTGGGGACTTACCATGTCCCCAGCATCACGCTAGGCAGACTTTGTGATTAGGTTTCCTCGAACTGATCTCAGCCACTGCTCCAAGACCTCCAATCTGTCCCTTGAGTCTCCCTCATCATTTCTGGAAGTCACCAGAGGGTCCCCGTGACAGGTTCTTTTAGCTTCCCTGTGGTGCCCATCATTTGTCTCCCTTCCAAGTCCGGCATCCTTTAGACCCCTGCCCAAAGGGCGAAGGGCGAAGAAGGCTCTGCGCTAGTGCCCCTGCTGGTGACGTCACTTTGTTGCTCTTGCTTCCGACCCGCTCCGGGTGCCATGGTGTGCACCGCAGGGCGAAGTGACCCTTCTGATTCAAGGAGAATGCTGCCGTCCTTGGACACCCATCGCCCCGCCTCTCATGTAATCTTCATGCGGAAACCGCCCCCCCACACACACCCCTGTTCCATGCCATTCTGTTGACAGGACTCAGACACACATCCAGGGAAGGGACAGAGAACTACCGGCCCCCAGGCCTTCCCCAGCGCCCACACCAGGCCCTCTGTCATCCACGTCTGCACCCACCCTCCCCCCCAGGAGCACTGGCCTCATGCATCTGACTCAGGCTTCAGTATCCAGGGGGATGACACCGGCAAAGTCACAGCCGGCCAGTGAGGCCCACCTCGAGGCTGCCGAACCACCACGCTGAGAACCTTCTTTGGAAAAGGGTCAGCAAGGCAAGTTCCCCGTCACCAGGCCACTGACCTCAACAGCCACCTCTTGGCTCAAACAGAACCTGACGGCTAAGGCTAGAGAGCCTGATCCAGACAGAGGAGCCTGGGGAGCTGCAGCCGGGGGACCCTCTCCTGCTTCCGAGGAGCCAAGAGGCCCAGAAAGTCATGTGACCGCCCTTAACCTCAGTTTCCTCATCTGGAGCTGAAAGTTCCTCTCTTCTTTCCACGTGGGGCCACAGCATCTACCATCCACAGAACAACTGCTCACATGCCGAATGGTTCCCATGCCCTGTTTTTACCCCTTCCCCACAATCTAGCTTTTCTTATCACTTTCATTTCACAGACCAGAAACTTGAGCTTTGAGAGGAACCAGCCCACCCAGTGGTTGGCCCATGGGCACAAGCCATTCAATGCGAACGAGTTTTCCTCAGAATTTTTTCAACTTTGTCAGGGCCTTTTCAAGAAATTTTTATACTCATAAGGGAGAAGGAATGGGGCAACATGTATAATTATTGCAATCCTCCCTAGTTTCAGAGGCTCAAGGCAAAGCCCACCTCCCTCAGGAAGCTCTCCCTGACTACCCAGGCCATGGCTATTGTAGCTCCCTACCTGAGCTCCTGTAGGGTGGACTATCTTCTCTGTTCATCTGACCTTGAGTGGCCTTGGGGGCCCAGCTAAAAGGCTCCGCAGTTCGAAGCTACAACCTTTCCATCTTCTGACCTCTGTTTGTTGCCTCCTACGTGAGTGTTCCGGAATGTCTGCCCTTCCTCCGGTGTACACTGTACCTCCTGAGGTCAGGGACTGAATCTTCTTTCAGTTCTCTTGCCCTGTGGCCCAAGAGCCTCATACAGTGGATTAGCAGTAGTGATCTGTATATCCCACATAACAGTGTTTGCTAACTTGAGTACAATAGCCCCTTTCCCATTTAAGAGAGTGCCCTGGATCTCAGTTGTGAGTGCTGCCTCTTTAAGAGCAAGGACCATGCCTGGGGGACAGAGCCATCTAGGGAGAAAGCCCTGAAAGAGCTCTGTGACCTTGGGAAATACCCCAACATCCCAGAACCTCCGCGTCCACAGTCACAAAATGACAATACCAATACCTCCTCCTTGTGAATTGTAAGAATTAATGAGAAGATGACAGCTTGCAGGTACCTGTCGCATAAGGACCCAACCACTCTTCTCCCACTCATCGATGCCTTGTCACACCCCCACATCCAGGACACGCCCCTGCAGATTGACAAGGGGGAGTACGAGCAAGCTTGTGTTGCACACATCTTAGAGTTTCAGAAGACAGAGATGTCCCTGTGGTCCGTTGGAATCGTGCTGGGTTTGCTTTGAGTCCAGAGGGCAGAGTGGGTGCCCTCCAGCAGGGGGCACTGCCTAAGCAGAGGCAAGAGAAGGGAACAGAATATGGGTTTGAGGAACACTGAGGAGAGTCTCTTGCATAGAATAGCATCCTGGGAACCGGTGAGGATCTGACATGGATGGTAACTGGCCCTTGACCTTGGTGCCATGGGAGCCACAGATCAGGACGGTGAGATTATTTAGGACTCATTTGGTTACAAGTGTCAGAAACACACCTCGCTCTCCCACGTAAGGAAGTGGAGGAACTCACTGGCTCAAGTAACTGGGGAGGGTGAGGGGCGTCCGGTGTCAAACCCAGCTGCATCTAGAAGCCCGAGTGCTGCCACTGGGGTTGCTCTTTGTCACTTTCCGTGCTGGTCAGGATTCTAAGTTGTGATCGGGATCCCCTCCAGCTGCTTTAGTATAAAGGAGTTTGCTGAAATGCATTAGGTAGCTGTCAGCATCTTCAACAGAGTCTCAAAAGGGTATTTTGATGCTACTCAGGCAAGAACAGAGGGATTGGGGCAAACACCCAGCCACACCACAAGACTTTTCTGGGGACACACCCCTGCGGCTACGTGTCACTCAGCACTGGGGCTGGAGGCCAGGGCACGGCCGTAGCCACCCCGAGAAGCAGATGCCTGTAGCACTTTGCTTCTTCGAAGATTCCATTTCCCTGCATGTGGCTCCAATTCCAAGGGAAGGTTGTAACCAGCTCACTCTTTGGGTCCAGCACCATGGCCTGGGGCATGAGCTACTGTGATTGCTCTGGTGCCATCCTGAGGGAGGACATGGGGATTAACGGCCCCATCCTGTGGGAAAGGGTGCTGGGTGAAGGCAAACTACAGCCTGTGTGACATTGAACTTTAGGAAGATCACCCTGAGGCGGAGTGGAGCTTACAGGACGGAAGCAAAGGGTAGAAAGGGAAATCCCATTAGAAGGCCGCTGCAGAAATCCAGCCCAGAGGACTAGGAGCAGTCAGGGTCATCGCCCAGGGATTACAGAGCAAGATGTGACTATGACAGACACGACGGACAGAAAATAAATAGTCTCCTGGGATGGCGAACATGGTGTTGTCAAGGGAAGAGGGAATGTAAATCATCTCTGGGCACACTTATCTATCAAAGGATGCCTCCTCGGGCGGGAAGAAATGGACTAAGTAAGGGTTAATTGTCCCGCTTGGTCTGACAGCCAGAAAAAGGATTTTCTCAATGTTACCCTTCTCTGTGTGTGCCCTTGCTGTGATGGAGGGGAGGAAAACATTTGTCGATTTGAGCAGAGGAGAGCATTGTTATGATTTGAAATCTTTTTAAAGTTCCTTCCCCAGGGGGCCTCATTGAACTAGAAAGCAGGTGGCCCTACAGGCAGTTTGACTAAAATGCAGGGGCAGCCAGTTCCTGTAAGAGAGAGGCGGCAGGGTCTCCCCCAGGCACCTGCAGGCTGGTCTTTCATGTCAGCCAGTGGGGGAAGGTGTAAGTCAGAGGACCCTATAGAGAACCTTCCACCACCGTATCCGACGCAGTGCCTGAACCTCACCGTGAGTCTCCTTCTCTGCATCTCCGGGAGCCCCCTGTTTAAGTGCACCACCGCAGCCCCTGACTCTGGGAAGCAAGCACCTGGCGTGGCACCGCCCTTGACCTCACCCGGAAACCTGTTAGCCTTCCCCCACCTGCACAAGGGTCCTCATGAAGCATGCTTGGGCCTCCTCCCCCTCTCTGCACACAGCCTCGGCCTCATGTTCTCAGTGGGGCTTCTGTCCCGTTTCCCGGCCACCCTCTGTCATCTCTCTTCCTGTTGGCCTGGAGCCACGCAGCGAGCACTTGAGAAGCTGGGACTCCAAGAGGCGCAGAGCTGGGCAGCAGCCCTGGCCGGCCCGCTCTAGATGGGTGGTCTTGGATGAGAGACGGCGCTCCAGGATCTCGCTCGCCTATCTGTAATCATCGGTACCTGCCCCCAAGGTTCCTTGTGGGGCCTGAAGAGTTAACATAGGGAAATCCTTAGAGCAGCGTGCCTGGCACAGCCTGGATGCTCAGTATGTGGAGGGGCTCACTTGTGCGTAGGGGGGGCCCTAAGTCTCCCCCACCTGGACCAACCTCCCGCCTGACGAAGCCTGTCACCTCCAGCCCCAGGCACCTATTGTCACCCTCCCTCACCCCCAATCAGACGCCTTGAGAAGGGCGCCAGCCCCGAATGGAGAAGTCAGTCCACAGCTTCCCCTGTCGGCACAGATATTTGAATCTCCGTTTATGTCACCTCCACCCACAGGCGAGTGACGTGGCCAGTTTCGGAGCCCCAGATCCTCACCTGCCTGGCACAAAGGTGCCAGCATGGATGAATTGGCGCCAAAGCTGTTATAAGGCCTTGGCAAGCCACTTCCTGGCAGGGAGCCTCAACATGCTTGGCTGAAAAATGGGGATGGGGCAGCCTTTAGGGGACCCGGCTTCCAGATCCAACAACGGGCATTACCAAATGCTCCTGAAATGGAATAAAGACTATTGGGGTGGTCTTGGGCAAGGTTGGGCCCTGGAGGGATTGGGGGCAAACCCAGGACAGACAGCTTTGAAGGGAGGGCGCTTTAAAGAAGTGAAGGCTAAAATGGAATCTCCTAGTGACACCGACAGGGAGAAGCGATTTGAAACCCCTTGCAATAGCTGATGCCCTAAGGAAGGGAGGGCCCCTGAAAAGGGAGGCTTGGAGTGCTGCATTCCTATTGTGCTGGCCTCATAACTACACAGAGAGACAGCCGGGCATTTCCCTTGCCCAGTAACGTGCGAGCAAACTGCAGCCTTCCCCGGTGGCACTTTCTTTGGAAGTCACACTCGTGTGACTTTTATTCTGACCTCCACCAGAGACTCCATTTATTCAAGAAAAGAAAGATGAGGTGATTTAGAATGTGGAACCATCATTCCTAAACCTTACCTGGATGTGAACACTGGAAGTCTGCTCACAGCATCAATTATTTACAGTGTAAGTTATTGTCGCTCTGCAGAAACTAACTTAACAATGTCGTTCCTTTTTTAAATGAAGCACCTTGGTGACACCAGAAGCTCGGCGTATCTCAGCAAGAACTCATTTATCCGTAATGATACCGAGACCCACCATTTGCTACATACCCACCAGGCCCTAGAGAAGTATATTTTATCTTTAACTCACATGTCAAGCTCTCCAAGGAAGACATTACTGGCCCCCACTTCCAGATGAGAACACTGAGGCTCCAACCGGTTAATCCGCTTGCTCAAGAAGACCCTGCTAAGTTGGGCTCACGTTAAGCCTGTGTCCCTGCAGACTGACACACTGATCTCTTGCTGCTGTGCTAAGCCTCCCAAATATGGCTCGAGCCCAACCTTAGGGGGCTTAAGATCTAGAGCCCTCAGGTCAATTGGGAATTGTGAAGAATCAAAATTTCCCGTGAGAAAGCGTTGAGAAAGAGGACAGACGCACCACGCTTTCCTGGAAAGTCCAACACTATCCATTTCTCCTCCAGCGCTCGACTTTGGCTGAGCACCAGATAGGTAATTGGCATGCCCTTAGGGGCTCATTGTACAAAAAATACAAGCCTCTAAACATTAAAATCAGCATCAGCACAGAGAGATGCTCCTATCGCGGGAGGCGTGCAGGGACGGGGACTCAGGGAGCAGCCAGGACGTACCCCCTGTCCCGCCCTCACTCTGGGCTGCTCTGAGAGGGTTCATTGGCAGAATCACCATGCCATGAACAGCTAGTTTTATCCCTGCACTACCCCCGGCACCTACTGCACCCCCTGACTGATTGATTGATGGCCGAAAGCATACAGTTACGTTTCACATCAAACGCTCCTGATTATGATGCTACTTCCCTCCACATACACCNAAACAGACTAGAAGGGTTCTGATTGGAGGGGACAAATTAATTACAGTGTGATAGTGCCAGAATAAAACACTTCTTTTTTTCCATGTTTCTCCCTTTTGGGCTGCATCCCTCACCTGTGCCTGAGAGCTGAACAAAGGAGCGGGGCTCGCGCCGCAGTTCATAGTGGGAGATGTGCCGGGGGAAAGCAGGAGGCAGCAAAAGACCAACATTGAAGGAGAGGTTTTAAAACACATAATGATTTCATGTCAAAACACAATTTCCCAGTGTCACTGCCTTGTTCTGCACACACGAGGGAAAAGGGAAGTGATTGAAAACTCCTGGAATGAGAACGCAGCTATGGGTTCTGGAACATTGATTGATGCTCTTGAGAGGAAAGATGGATGGATGATGATTTTCTGGGAGGGATCGTCACCTGCCGAGTCCATGAACAGAGCCGCCTGGCATGTGGACACTGCGGTGTGGGAGAAAACCATTTGGATGATCCTGATTCATTAGTCCTTTATCCAAAACCGATCATGCAGGCACCGCCACTCAGATGTGAGGCCCTCAGGTAGGATGGGGTCCGATGTGGTACGCAGCGAGAGCTTGTTGGATGAACGAGGAAGAACAGCTCGGGCCAGGACGGCCATCTCTGGCTTTGAGTAGCTGCTGTGTGCCTGCAATCTATCCCTTTCCCTGCCAGGATCACTCTGGCTAAAGTCATTAGAGAGGAGACCTGGAGTCCAGTCTTCTTGTCCCACCATTGAGGTCTGGCAGAAGATGGAGGGGCTGGCGTCCAACGGGCTGGGCCAAGGTCAGCACCATGAGAATGGGGACATAGAGAAGCTAGAGCTGGGGNGAGGCCAGAGACATATCAGAGTGCACCTCTCCAAGTGTTAGTAAGGGGCCTCTGGTGGGAAGTAATTTGCATATAAGTCACACAGAGCCCGGGACTGTCAGGGACAGGTTGGGGAGAGGGGCTGGGAAAGCCATTCAGAGGAAACACAGGGAAAGTGAAGGTGTCAGAGATCAGCTCCTGTGTGCTGCCGGCTGTATACTTCAGGGATGGTCTCACCTCACTGCTTACAGGAACCGGCAAGAGTTGATGCCCCGCCCAGCCTGTGGGCTCCCTCAAGGCCAGAAGCTGGACCCCTGAGGCCCTGTGAGCTTCACTGTCTGCTGGACTCCCACAGGAAGCTGAAACCTGTAAGATAGAAATCTGAAGAGAGCAGGATTCCACCTCGTACACACTGCAGGCTCTGATGTGACAGATACCCAGTCCCCTTCAGCACCCCCCGCCAGGGCCACACCTCATCCACATTGTCTGGGGGGTGTAGCTTTCTGCCCCCTCCCCCCCCCGCCCATCTCTTGCCACCAGAGCTCTCTGCCTGGGCTCCTGTGTCCTCAAGGGCCCCTGGCTTCTTCACCAGCCCCACCATGGTCTCCTTCTCTCATCCTGGATGGATCTCTGTGCTCCAGATCCTTTGTTCCACATTCTTTTATCATAATTGAGCTGTCATCTGTCCCAGTCGTGACTGGCCATGCTCTACTATGAACCAGCATGCTGCATCAACACAGGTGGCTGTGCGAACTTCCCCTGGAAACACATCACCATATATTGGGAGCGGTGGTGGATAGATGCTTTAGCAGGAAGGAGTGAATGGTGATGGAGACCTCTGGCCCCATGTCTTCTAGTGGGAGAGACCCTCTAGCTCCAAGTAAGTCATGTCTTCTCCAGGGACAGGTGGGCTACTGGAGGGAACATCGCAGGTAAGGTGGGCAAAACAGGAATAGGGATGTCCCCAAATGATGACCAACACGATTGCCCCCGTCCAGGGCTAGACACTCACAGACGCAGGAAGTGCAATCGTATACAAGGTGTGGTGTACCACCGCGCTGTCATGCAGTCCCCCTGCTATACGACCATGTATCTGGGCAATACCTCTAGCCAGCCTGCGGCAGGCAGTCAGAAGGCTCCAGGGCGGGGGGGGGGGGGGGGGGGGAATGTANGAAAAGAGGTATCAAGATATTTCCCAAGTCCTAAAGCCCTACGTGTAGGCACGGCGATGTCATTCTGTCAGGAAGAGGATGTTCACCCAAGATAATTTCACACATCACTGGACACTGCCGCGTGTCCACGTTGTGCAAGATGCACTGTGTTGAGCACTCGGACGCTGCCCGTCTAATTGAGACATGCTGAAAGTGTGAAAGACACACCATGTTTTAAAGACCAAGTACAAAACTGGATGCAAAATAGCTCATTACATGCTGCAAGGACAGCCTTTTGGATGCATGAGATTAAATAAAATATATTCTTTGAATTAAGTTCACCTGTTTCGTTTTACTGAATGTGGCCATTAGAAGAATTTTTTAAAAGTATTTATTTATTTATTTATTTAGAGAGAGACAGACAATGTGAGAGGGGAAGGGGTAGAGAGAGAGGGAGAGAGAGAATTCCAGGCAGTGTCCGAGCATCAGCACAGAGCCCGACTAGAAGCTCGAATGCATGGACTGTGAGATCATGACCTGAGCCAAAACCAAGAGTTGGATGCTCAACTAACTGAGCCACGAGGGCGCCCCCATCAGAAGAATTTTAATGATGTAATTTAAAGCCACAAAATTACACATGTGGCTTGCACCGTATTTCCATTGGACAGCTCTGGTCTTCAGCTCTCTCTAACAGAACTCCCTGAAATGCAGGAAATGTTCTAGACCTGCTCTGTCACTCAAAAAGTGGTTAGTGTGATCGAGGAAATGAAGCTTTAATTTTATGTCGGTTTAATGAATTTCCATTTAAATAGTTGTATACATTTAGTGGTTCCTCTCTCGGACATGCATGTCAGGAGGGCTGGGATCGGGTTAGAGCAGGGTCTGGAGTTGTGTCCTTGGCTGATTCTTAGAATTGTCTGGGGAGTTTTTCAAAAGTAAAGCTCCCCTGTCATTACTTGGGATGGAATTTGGGCACTGGTACGTTGTAAATGCCCCTCGTGCGATTTGACCAAATAGCTAGAACCACTAAATGATAAAACAGAATAGAGAAGACAGGAGGTGGGGGCTGGTATTCATTGAGAGCCCACATGTGTCTGAGGCTTCACCAGAGTGTGTGTGCCCTCCAGGCATCTGGGGTACGTATTATTTTTATCATCCCCACTTACAGATGAGAAAACGGAGACTTGCCCGAAGGATAAGATGAGAAGCAAGGTGTGCAAAGGTCCTGGATGCAAAAGCCCCCGCCCACCTTGGTAATCAGGTGGCTGAGAGAAGGCAGGCAGGGTGACAGGGAGTCCTAGGCAGCCTTGGGCAAAGCAGGGGCAGGACCCGAGCCCGGTTTCTCCGCGGGCAGCTGGGCTCGGCTGGCCAGGCAGGCTCTATGCTTCCCCAAGGAAACCCAAGAGGAAGGGGGCAGAGGCAGTTCTGACAACAAAGACGCCCATGTGTAGCTGAAACAAAGCACTTCAGATGGCCAGAAGTGCTGACAGCCGGCAGCTGCCCCTCCCGGGAGTCTGCAGGGAGCTGTCGCCACACAGCCGCCATGATGCCTGGCTTTGTCATTTAGGACATCAAAGGGTTCCTTTGAGCTAAACACTGGAGGGTCTTTGGAGGATTGGAAGAGCCGAAGGAGCCCCACATGCCTGGAATAGGGATGGTGGTGGCTGGCAAAGGTGTAACCCAGGGTCCTTCTCGGAGGGGACTAATAGAGGGCACCCTGGAAAACTCCGCACACACCCATGGGTTTCATAGCCCTCCCTCGTGTATGTGTGTAGATGGCGGGCGCCTCTGGGAGGTGCCTGGGGGCAGGGCAAGGAGGGTGAGTGGGTGGGCGGTGAGCACTTGGGGTTGGGGGGGAAGATGTCCTCTCTCCACCTTGGCTCATCCCCAAACAGAAACCCTTGTCTCCAAAAGTTAGATGCCTGGGTTCATTGGCCCCCAACCTCTCTCCGCCTTAATAATTGATGCAAGAGGGAAATTACAAGGGGCCCCCGGGACAGAGTCTCCCTTCCCTGGGCACATAGAGGGCCTTGCTGAGCTCCTCTCTGAAGAGCAGCCCTGGGGAGGAAAGGCAGACATCCCCCCCAGGGGGCGGGCTCACAGAGCACCCGCGCTGGGCGCCTGCCCTGGCGTTACCCAGGATGGAACTCTGGGGAACATTTTCAGCCTCTAGTCACAGGCTCTGCTCTCAGGGTACCCAGTTTAGCAGAGAGAGACAGGTGAACAAGTGACAGGCGATGCTGGGTGGGAGGGTCGCCAGAGGAACCACCTCAGAGAGGAGACCCACTCACTCTTCTTGAGATGCAAGCTGGAACTCTCTAGGGTGAGGGAGAGCCAGGACAATGGGGGGTCCGTGAGCAAAGGCCCAGAGGAACAATGAGGAGGACTGTTCATCCAGTCAGGCCCTTCTGATTTATATCAGAAGAAGGAGAAATTAGCCCCAAAGATGTAACAATGGCCTCTCAGAAGCCACTCCCCTTCTCTCCAAGCAAGGGTCCTAGGTTCCCACCCATGCTCCTCTGACTAGCATCAGGACAGGGCTTCTGAGGAGGAGAGATGGGTGAGTGCTCCTGTGGGCTCCCATTTCACAGATGCGCAAACTGAGATTAGAAAATACAGAACGACCTCTCTTTCTAAGGGACCAGAACTCAACTTGAGACCGGCGCCTGACAGGGTGTTGTGGGAAATAAAGGCAGAGAGGCAGCCGGTGGCCTGCTCCAGGGCAGGAGTCCTCTAGATGGTGGAGGGGATGGTCCATGTCTAATACATACAGGAAATGTGGCCATAGGCAATAGGGAGCTACAGAGATGTGTGAACAGAGACAAGGGTGGTCTGTTTCTCTATGAACCTCCCTGTCTGGCCTCTGGGCTCCTGCAGAAAGTGGGGTGTAAGCTCTGCACCCCACAGCTCAACTGCTCCTGGCCCCAGGAGAACCAGTGAAGGCAGGAGGTTGTCAGGAGGCAGCAGGGAGGAGGTGGCCTGTCAATGAAGTGGTATCTCAGTGGCCTTGGTGAGTGACAGCCTGCACAGGGTGCTGGGGGGAGGGTGCTTTTTACACCAACGTTTGCTCAGGCGACCGAGGAGACGGAGGCTGGGCTGTGGGCCATGGCCTCCCAGCTAGAGGAGGGAACAAACACTGGCAGATGTGCCCATCCTTGCTCCAGCTCTGCCTGCCCGCCCCCCCTCCCCCACAGTGGGACCTGGGCAGGGCTCTCACCCTTGCTTTCCCAATTTCCACAAGGATGGACTGGATCTCTGCACTTCCTTCTTCTGCCACAACTCCCCTTCTAGGAAGGAATATTTTTGGAGAGGCCTCTGAGTCGTCGCATTCAGACCTCACTCAGACCTCACCCAATGCCTGGGCATTGTTTTCTCTACATTCAAGAAATCTTGGCTCAGGGAGGGTAAGAGACTTGCCCAGAGTCACACAGCTAGACAGCAGCGGAGCCAGGAGCCTAAGTTTGTCTGGATCTATAGTTAATGGCTCCACTTCCAGGAAACCCCTCCAGGGATGCCAGGAACTGAGGTGGGAGGAAGCTAGACCCATGGTCCTTAACGTGCGGTCCCCAGAGCACCTGTATCACAACCTCAGGGGTGAGACCCATGGATTAGTGTTTCAGCAAGTCCCCAGCGATTCCGCTGCTATAGAAGTCGGTGTGCGGCGTCGAAGCACATTGCGTTTGAGGAAGAGACTAGAACACAAGAGACATAGGAAAGACCAGGTGAGAACACCTTGGCTCCTACGAGCAGCAGGGAGGAAAGGAGAGGAGTTCCCAGATCCCTTCTCCCGTCCAAAATCCTCCATCTCAAACTGATATGCGTCAGAGGATAACTTTCCCAAAGTCACCCCGCTGGGCTCGGCAGGCCTGGCCTTTGATGCTTATCCAACACCCCGCAGGCTATGGGAGCAAATTGGGGTGGCAGCTGGAGGTCATCAGAGGCACCCTCCGCGCCTAGGCATACTGGGCTTGCCCTGTGACCCTGCCTGGGCACCGACTGTTACCCCTAGCCCTGCCCCTGTGGCTGGGACACAAGGCCTCGCTCGCCCCCTGGTGGCCACGGCCAGCATGAGCAGTCACAGGAACATCGCACCACCCCCCTTCCCCGGGGATCCCTCCGCAATTTGCTATGACCTTTAGCTAAAAACCAATCTCCCTCAGACACTCTGTGGGTGGCTCATTTCCAATGACAAGGGCAATGCATGACAGGGCAAAGAAGTACTGGAGGTGTGACTCAGGCCATCGCCCTCAGGGGCACGAGGCAGCTGACAGGTCAAAGGCCCAGACAAAGCCCAGAAATATCCAGACAGTGGCAGGGAATGAATCCGATTGTGTCCAGAGGCTCAGAAGGCTCATCTCAACGTAGGCGCCTATCTTCCAAGAGAAACTAATGTCCTCCTCAGCCTGGGGATTGGGGAAGGCCTTCATGATCTTGAACTACGTGTTTCATTCTACAGCTGTAGACTGTCTTGGGCTAGCATTCGGGAGCCATGGCTTCCCCACCTACTGGCTGAATGCCTTTGATGAAGTCAGGTCATTTCTAAGGCTCAATTATCCTGCTTGTAAAATAGAACTAGTAGCAGTGGTCTCCGTCTGCCCCTCAGAGGGCCAAAGCCGCTGCCATCAGTCGGTAGGGGCCTGGCCCATTCTGTCTTCAGATGAGGAAACAGTGGTTGGAAGCAGGGAAGGGAACGTGCCTGGGGTACCTGGCAAGGGTGGTGGGCGAGCTGGGACGGAAGGCAGCACCATGACATGTAGGTCTGGAAGAACTCACAACAGCATCTAACACTTGGTTATGCCAAGAAGGTGAGAGAACTGGATTCTGCCTTCAGGAAGCTCCCCAGATGTTGGGGTTGTGGAGGAATCTGTGGGCAGCTTAACCTTCTTTACACATGTGTGCTGAGAACTGAACACAGTTTGGAGCCCGAGGGCTGGGGCAGTCTTGGGCTGCTTGGGGGACAAGGGGTCATTCAGGGAAGAAGGCACAGGGCCAGGGACAAACCCCTGACAGGTGGACCCATCTCAAAGGCCTTGGCATGTGCTCTGAGCCATTAGGAGAGAGGACGAACCATTCTGGGACCACGTGGGATGTGAGGCAAGGGGAGTGGTTTCTCCCTGCAGCCTTGACCCAGCCTCTCTGTGAAAATAGCTTTTCCTTTACAAAAAGCACTGGCGGCTGCCTCCCTGCAGACCCTTCCCCAGTGCCCTCAGCCTGTCCCTGGAGGGGCTGCCCCTGAACCCTGCAGGCTGCATCTGCTGAAGGAGAGTGGTTTTCATCTGTCCAGCACCCCATAGCAGCTGGGTATTTGAAGCTGTTTCTACAGAAGCCAACCTTTCCTTTCTTGGTCCAGAGCTGGGGACCTTCACACATGGCCAGGGGGAGCTGGCCCAGATCTGTGCCTGCCTTTACTTTTCACTCCCCTCTCAAGGTAAGAGTTCTTATCCTCGGCTGCATGTCAAAGTCACTGGGGAAGGTCTTAAGTGGACCTGCCCATGCCCCGGACCGACTGAATGGGAACCTCTGGGGGTTGAGCCCCAGCATCTTTATTTTTAAACGACCCCAGGAGATTCTAATATGCAGCCAGGGATAAGAAAGAGCTGATTTAAAATTACCCCCCCCACACACACACACATACACACACACGCACACACAAACCGAGGCCTGTGCTTTTCAAGTAGGGAAACTGAGGCTCAGAGATTTGCTCAAGGGTATGCAGCCAGTCAGTAACGTGTGAACCTGGCTCTTCGTTTAGGGCTGTGTCATTCGTTTGAAAAATACTATGGTGCCTTACTGTGAACCAGAGCTTTCCACTTTCGAGCTATTTTGATGACGTGCTGAAGCCCCACCATCTCCACCTCCCAAACGCACCCACAGCCCACTCTTAAAATCTCTCCCCTTCAACAGCTTCTGCAATGCCCTTCCACCCATCAAAACCAAAGTCTTCTCATACACATCCTAAACCCGACGGCACACCCTTACTCGGAGGTGAGAGTGGAGAATCCTAAATTCTTTTCCAGGAGAAGGGGAAGGAGAAAGAGATTACCTCTGGGGGAAGGTAGGGCAGAAAAAGGGGGGAAAAAAACCCAGATCTGGTGATCGGCGCCTGGGGAGACGCCACATGGGTGTGCGCCCTGGAAGGGACTCGGGGTGTGCGCTCTCCCTGGAGAGGCTTCTTGCCTTCCTTGGGCGCCCCCACCAGGGTCAAAGGTTGGCAGAGCCCGCTGGGCCCCTGCAAGGGCTCTGACTGCGACCCCGGTTCCAGTCGGTCTTACACTGCGCCGCCCCCACTGCCCACCGCCGCCTCCTCATCCTGCTGTGTCAGCGTTCCCGTTCTGCGCCCCAGCTCCGGTGTGGCAAGAATCCCCAATGCCCGATGCCCCCCCCCGCCCCTCGCCGCTGCCTCCCCAGTAAGGTGCACGGAGCAGGCTCCAGGTTACAGATGCAACTTGCTTCCCAGAAATGTTCCCTGCTCTAATCACTTTTTTAAACTCCACAAACACAATCTCTGCACCGTGATCAATTATTTAGCAGAAAATGATGCATCGTGTTAGCAACTAGATGGCATTTAATATGCCCCCAGAATTCTAATGACGCGCCATCTCCATAGGCCTAATACAAAGTTTCCCTGGCCCGTGTTTTTGAAGACTTCCCAGAGTGGAGAGGAGCCAAGATCTATATGCTCTAGGTTGCTGTCGGACTTAGGTGGCCCCCGGAATGTAATCAGCCTGGCCACCGCGCTGTGTCCTTGCAAGTTATTTGTTTTCTTTCTGCCTCGCAAATTACTCCTTTTGCAAGGTTGTTTGTTTAGTGTCAGGAGGTTATTAAACAAACTTAAGGCTTGGAGCCCTTAGTCAAATCAGCAGGAGCGGAGCCAGGGAGGGGTGATTCAATATTTAAGAGGCCACTCCTCCTGCCACGCTGCTCCAAAGCGAAGCGACCTGCTGCTCCGAGGTTCCAGCCTGCAGGGACACGTTAGCCGCCCAGCCCACCCAGAGGACACAATCTGCTGAGATGAGGAAGTCCTGGCTGCCTCGTGCCGCCACACCTGAGCCCTGGGATGCTGCCTGACAAGGACGTATGGGTGTGTAAGTAGAGACACACCATCTCTGCATCCAGGGCCCTTGGGTCCCGCTGTCCTAAGTGCCTGGTCTCTGGTCCATGTTAGAGCTCGCTGCATGCGAAGGGCCAAATGCAGGGCTCTCTGGAAAACATCCACCAGGGAGTCTGCCCCAAAGACCCACAGCCTCCCAGGGACTCAGACTCCAGAAGGAACTCCAGCTACTTCCACTCAATCCCATGTCGTCACCATTTCCCAAGCATTCGGTGGGCACCAAACAGCACACTCATGATTCACACACTACCCTGGGTTGAACACCTACTGTGTGCCGGGTGCTATGCCGGGCACCTAGCACGTGGTACGTTTTATGTCCCCACAGCACTTCCTTACTCACAGTACCGGGTCGACTTTCCAAGAGAAAAACCAGAGACTCAGAGAGGTGCAGACATCTTCCTGTGTCCCTCGGCGTGGGTATGCCAGAGGCAGACTTCAAGCAGGAAGGCAGCCCCAAAGCAGGGGCTCTGGCCCCCACACCAGCAAGACTAATCATTTGAGACCCACAGCTGTCCCCAAAAGCGAGGAGCGAGTCACAGGTGGTGCTAACTTCCCCGATGAGGAAGCTAGGATCTACAGATGCTGTGAGTTGCCCAGGGTTGGGGTAGAATTAGAACCCAGGGCTTCTGATATCCTAAGTCAATGTTCTGCTCCCCACCACATACGTATAACCTTGAGCTTGTCCTTCAGACTGTCCTTTAGAATGGAATCAGGGATCCCAGGGAAGGTTCTGCCTTCTATAGAGGGTATACCCAGGATATTTCCCCCACCTGGGCTGTTGACTGACATGTCCCCTGCTCCTGGCTTCCCCACACACTGTTCCTCAGAGCCTGGCCAAGACTTTCTAGCGGGCACAGGCAGTTTTCTTCAGCCAGCTCCTGTCCCCTCCAAGGCCAGTCAGTGTCTGCCCAGTAGCACTGGGTGGGATACCCATAGGTAGGTCACAACCTCCTGCCTGCTAGCAACTTATTATACTCCTTCAATAGATGCAAAACAATGAGGCACAGAGAGGTTAGAAGCTTGCCCAAGGTCACACAGCTACTGAGGGGTAAAGCTCGATTCCAGCCCAGGCCCTGTTTCTTCAGTATCTATGCTCACAACCACCACCTTCTGCTTCCTCTCTGGGGTGAAGCAGGGCAGGGGAACTGGGAAGTGAGCAGACCAGAGTGACAGGGATGAAGGTGCTCTTCCTGCAAGAAGGTCGATGACTCCTGCCATGAGGAGAACACGAGGGACTGAAAGCAAGAATGAGGAAGCTAAGGGAACGAGCCAAAGACACGATGGCATATTCCATCTATATCAAGAGTTGTTGTCCGTAGGAAGAGCACAGAAATTTTGATGCCATGTGGGCTCCTGAGGACAGATTACAGACCAACAGAAGAAAGTCAATAATTTTCAACCTAAAAAATGAAAAAACTTTCTAACAGTTAAGTTGCCCAGGGATGGACTGGCCTACCTGGTGCTGACTGCCCTGTCATTGAGGGCACTCAAAGAGGTGATTCTCAAGAACAATGACTGAATTGGGATGGAGAGTGACCCCTGAGGGCTCACCCAACTTGAAGAATCTATCGGTCTGTGACAGATGTGCTTGTTACTGAAATAAAAAATATCTAAGTGGTTTAAGTTGTGTCTAAGTGACAGCAAATTACACGTATGGAAATGTAAGCCAAGGAGTCAACTGTCTGGGTGTTGGCCAACACCTTTCCAAACACCAAACTGAAAATGTATTTGTGTTTTTCCCCCTGATGGTTGCTTTCTTATTGATGAGAAAGTGAGAAGGCCCAACTCAACTACAATTGGCAGCAAGAAATGCTCAGAAAATTTGAGGATCCCTGTTTACACCCAACTGTGACTGAGAGCCATTCATCATGAAAAAGAGAGAGCTCTTTCAGTTAGCAGTGCTGCTGATGCTCATGCTGTCCAAGCCTCCATTCCTGCTCTGGAGCAACATCTATGGGGGTTGGGGGAGAGGACCCACCAAGGGCTGTGGCACACCAACAACACTTCGGTTTCTTACTCCCTCAAGGTGCCAGACTCAGCATCAGTTAACAACAAAGTTCACGCTGATTAAACCACGTGGCCCAGGGACAAAGACACCTCAAGGTTTTATCTAAAAATGTACATCTTGGGAGCGCCTGGGTGGCCCAATAGTTCAGGTGTCCAACTTTGGCTCAGGTCATGATCTCGTGGTTCACAAGTTCGAGCCCCGCGTTGGGCTCTGTGCTGACAGCTCAGAGCCTGGAGCCTGCTTCGGATTCTGTGTCTCCCTCTCTCTGCTGTGCCACTGCTCATGTGTGCTCTCTCTCTCTCAAAAGTAAACATTAAAAAAAAATTTTAATAAAATAAAATAGAAATAAAAATGTACTTCTTGGGGTGCCTGGGTGCCTCAATTGGTTAAGAGTCTGACTCTTGATTTCAGCTCAGGTCATGATCTCACGGTTGTGAGATCAAACCTTGTGTTTGACTCTGTGCTGAGCCCGGAGCCTGCTTAAGATTCTCTCTCTCTCTTTCTCTCTCTCTCTCTCTCTCTCTCTCTTTCTCTGCCTCCCTCTCCCTCAGCTCACTTGCACAGGCTCTCTCAAATGAAAAAATACAACTTTTGTTTTTTAAAAAAATGTACATCTTATCAACATCATCTGCCATTAAGAAAACGGAGATTAAAACCATGATGAGGAACCACTACAATTCTCAGAATGAGCAAGATAAAAATACCAAGTCCCAAGTCCCAGAGAGGAGATAGAACAACAGAACTCTCACGGACCCCTTGGGGGGAGGGTGTGTGAAGTGCAGCAGCCACTCTGGAAAACAGCTTAGCTGTTTCTTACGAAGCTAAACACACATTTGCCATGAGCCTCAGCAAGAATCTCACTCCTGGGAATTTATCCCAGAGAAATGAAAACATACATCAGCACAAAGACCTGGACACGAATGTTCATAGTACCTTCATTCCCAATCACCAATACCTGGAAACAACGTCTATCTGTCAGCTTATCACCTGGTGAATGGATAAATAAATGTGACCCATCCGTACAAGGAGATACTACTCAAAACTAAAAACTGATGCAACTTGGAAGGATCTCAAAGGCATAATGTGACGTGAGAAAAATCAGTATCAAATGATGACAAGCAGTATGAGTCCATTTATGAAATAAGAGCCTGCTGATGGAGAAATAGATTAGTGGTGGTGGGGGTTATGGATGGGGTAAGAACGGTAAGAACATAATCAGGAATGGACAGTGCGAGGGAATTTTAGAGGGTGATGGAGCAGTTCTGTACCTAATTGTGATGGTGGTTATGCAAATCTACACACACATTAAAATTCACAGGCTGTACACCCAAAAGTCAATTTTATTGTATAATCATTTTTTTAAATATAGTTAATTTTTTACATTTAAAAAATTTTTTAAGTATTTATTTTTTAAAATTCTTTTTAATGTTTTAGTTATTTTTGAGAGAGAGAGACAGCATGAGCAGGGGAGGGTCAGAGAGAGAGGGAGACACAGAATCTGAAGACAGGCTCCAGGCTCTGAGCTGTCAGTACAGAGCCCGACACAGGACTCGAACCCATGAACTGTGAGATCATGACCTGAGCCAAAGCCAGACACTTAACCGACAGAGCCACCCAGATGCCCCAAGTATTTATTTTCGAGAGAGAGAGAGACAGAGTACAAATGGAGAAGAGCAGAGAGAGAGAGAGGGAGACACAGAATCTGAAGCAGGCTCTAAGCTCTGAGCTGTCGGCACAGAGCTGGATGCAGGGCTCGAACCAGATCATGATCTGAGCTGAAGCTGGACACTTAATCGACTAAGCCATCCAGGTGCCCAAAAAATATAGTTAAGTTTTAAAAAAGCAATAGATCTTACATGAGAAAGATTTCATTAAGTAAAAAACAAAGTAAGTCTGAGAAATGAGTCTTTCAAATTTTTAGAAAATCTTGAATGGCGTTAAGTTTGCATGTGCTGTGTAGATAATTTGTAATATAGAGAGAAAAATACAGGGAAAATTAAAGCCATATTTATTGACTATGGTTACCTCTTGGGGCTAGGAACAGCTAAGGGTAAAGAAGGACTTTCATCTTTTATTCTATGTACATCTGTATTTGAGGGTTTTTTAAATACTGGCCAGGCATTACTTTCAATAAACAAACAAACAAGGAAGGAAAAGCACAAGTAAGCATTCATTAATTGTTTAATGTTTTGAGAATGGATGTGTTAGAACTCAAGATATATTGTATTTGTCAGCACAAAGGTGGCTGCCGAGGGAGGGCCCGGTGGAGGGGGAACGATGGGAACGATGGCCCCAGGGCAGACAGGTGACCCAAGATGGACCCATTGTGTGTTTCCCAGACACAGAGCCCACCCTTGCTACCTGCGGGCAGAGCACTGGCTCCGCAGAAGGTTGTACGAGGCTCAAGCACAATTCCTCCTCACGAGGACCTGAGACCATTTGGGAGGAAGAGATGAGGGAAGAAAAACCATTAATAGTAGAAAGCAGGTTGAGAGGGGCACCTAGGTGTTGCAGTCGGTTAAGCGTCTGACTCTTGATTTTGGCTCAGGTCATGATGTCACATTCATGGGTTCAAGCCCTGCATTGGGCTCTGTACTGACAGCGCAGAGCCTGCTTGGGATTCTGTCTCTGCGCCCTCCCTGTGTTCTCTCTCTCTCTCTCTCAATAAATAAATAGAAGGTTAAGAAGCCCAAGACTGGCAGATGCACTCCAGGAATCTACTTACCCTTTACCCGAGTACCTCCCGGACAGGTGCTCCTCTTGCAGCCACTTCACATGCTTCTCCCTCAATTCCCCAAGGTACCTGCAATTTGTTCTGTTTTATACACGAGGAAACCGGGGCTCAGTAAGGTTTAGTGTCCTGCCCGCATAGGATACTAGCACACTGATCACACAGCTGTCAGGAAGAAGGACCCGGCTTCCAACTTGCTCTGTGTGAAGCCGGAGCCCATTCTCTCTACTGAGATGATTCTGTGACCCTTAACTAGTAGCTGGTCAGCATACACAGCCTAGAAGACCCGGGTGTTTCCCTGCCCTTGGTGGATGGAACACAGCTGCCGATGGATAATTAAAGGAACAAGAACAAAGTCCCAAATCTTCCCCAAAGACTAGCAAGTAATTGGTCATGAGCATGTATGGAAAGTAGAGATATGTACTTCAAAAAATATAATTTAAGAAAAAGCACTCCGCGATGCTCTATACGGCATAACCATATTAAATATTAGTCATCCAGAGAGACACAGACCCTGAAGGCACATGAGAGACATGCACCCTCGATAGGTGAGGAGATTGGGCTTGAAGAGGGCAATTGTTTAGTCAAGCGAGTTGCTGACCCAGCACCGGAGCCGGGCCTCTGGACTGCTTGGGAAGTCACCACCCCCCTCCCCGTTAGAGTGCCTGACAGCAGTCAGAGGGCTCACTTCTCCCTTGCCCAAATTTCCCCTCATTACCCCAAGTTTGGAGTCCCCACTGGCCTCATAACATAGTTCCACTTCTTGACATTTTGCTTAATCACCCTTGTGGTGTCGAGCGGGTACCCAGCTGGGGCTTCTGATCTCAAAGATGGCCCCCGGAAAAGCTGACATGCTGAATTAATATAAGTTTTTTTCAGATAATCTCTTTGAAAAAAAATTATCCTCGTTGCTGTACTATTTATGTGCTGGCATGAAACCCAGAACCATTTGGACGTGTTTCTGTTCACTTTGGCCTCCTCACAGCCCCTCCTTCAGCCAGGTGAGATACCCATGTTTAGGACAAGGGTGGAATCCTATGGTCCCCAATCGGTGTCTGTGGGATACTGGGAAAGAGTCCATGTGGCCCCTCTGTCCACAGGAAGGCAGCCAGCCTGGGATGACACAGCCCACTTGGTATGGGTGTTTTGTGGATTGGGTTGGGAGAGGGTCCCCAGGCCACCTCAGATACCCAGCTGAATCAGAGTCCAGAATTAATAGCATCCTGGGTCTCCCCTTGGAGTCTGGTCCTCTCCATCCAGATCCAATCACAAACATTGATTCTGAACCCTGGAATAGGGTCCAGGAGAGAGTGTAAGGAAACACAGTAGACCCCCAGGTGAGTTCTGGCTAGAAAGGGTGGACTGTCCCCCTTAGAACTTCTAGACATGGCCATCGACAAATACTTCAGAGCCCTTTTGAGCTTATTGGTTTTTTTTTTTTTAATGTTTATTTATTTTTGAGAGAGAGACAGCGTGAGCGGGGGAGGGGCAGAGAGAGAGAGAGAGGGAGACACAGAATCCGAAGACAGGTTCCAGGCTCCCATCTGTCAGCACCGAGCCCGACGCAGGGCTTGAACTCATGAACCTATGAGATCGTGACTTAAGCCAAAGTCTAATGCTTAACCGATTGGCCACCCAGGTGCTCCATGAGCTTGTTTTTAACCTTTGGTGACGTCCTTAATTGGAAGCCAGCTCCATTTCTTCTGTTCTGTGATGTCCCAGGCAAATTCGGCCACCATCACTGCCGTCATCCGCATCTTCAGCAGCCGCACGGTCTTAAGGATGCTGGCCTTGGAGCTGCAAGACCTGCCTGGCCATGGCCCCGACTGCCACTTCCTGGCTACACCCAGACCCATTCCCGCCGCTGCTCAGCCTCTTCCCGCAGCTGCTGGAATAGCACGGTAAACCATGTCACTGATTATATCCGTCATCTCTGCTTCCCGGAACAGAATACCACAGACTGGGTGGCTGACACAACAAAGTCCCCTCACACAGTGTTGACTGCTGGAGGTCCCAGATGAGGTACCAGCTGAGCTCGTCTCTGGTGAGGGTCCCTCTTTCCTGGCTTACAGATGGCCACCTCCTTGCCGTGTGCTCACCTGGAAGAGAGGGAGAAAGAGCAACCTCTCCTTAATCCTATCTGATCGGATCCTCACCCTAATGACCTCATTTAATCTTAATTACCACCATCCAGGCCCTACTCCAATACAGGCACCGGAGGGTAGGGCTTCAACTTGTGAATTTTGATGGGTCACAATTCAGTGTATAGCACTGTTGAAAGAATCCTGGGGAAGTTCTCTGACACCCTGGCCTCTGGGAAGACCAGCATCTTCCTCCAGAGGCAGCCAGTGGCCTCCTGAATTCTCCACGGGGCCAGACAGGGCTGTTAGCTCTCCAGCTTGGATGTGCCCAGGAGTGGCAGCTTCATGGCCAAAGAGCACCCACGGTGGCCCAGACTGGCATCTTGAGCTCCCTCCTCCCCGACCACCCTCGTTCCCAGCTTGGTCACTAGGAAGGGCAACATGGGGCAGGCCAGAGTGCCCCACCCAAGCACTCTTGCTGGGGACAGCACCAAGACCACAGCCCTCCCCCCCAGGTCCTGAGTCCTGCTGCCCCCGTGTTCCAAACACCAAATGCCAACTGAGAACCTGCCGGGCACACAGGTCCAACATGGGCTCCGTGGTTCCCGGCCCCCAGGCCCGGTTTTAAGGTGACGTCCTCCCCATCTGAGCCTGGACTGTTGCTGGGGGGCGGTGGACGAGAAGAGGTGGATGCCATTCCAGAAGCCCCCCAGCTGTGTCCCACCGTGACCCATGGGTGGTGACAGGCTGGGCGGGGCTCATTGCCAGCCCCTCTCCTGCCCTGGAGAGCTCCAACCCAGCACCTTGAAGAGGGACTGCTTGCTGTTGCTAATTTCTAACAAGGACACTAATTTCCAAATGTTCACCTGATGACTTTAATTGAAAACTAAAACCACTCAAAGTGAAGTAATTAAAGCCTCCCTGTCTGGATTTACGGGATTAAGACTTAGAGATGAAACCATTCTTGCTCCCTTTCTGTCTCCCAAGTGTTGGCATTGGCCTTGGTCCTCTGCGTGGTGGCAGAAAGGGTGCACGTGTGACCCACGGTTTTGGTCACTCTTCCCACTGCCCGTTCAGACGGTGGAAACTTCGGCCTGTGGGGTGCACTCACTCCTTCACTGACTCTCTTCGGTCATCCACTGCCCCCACCAGAACCTCCTGTGAGAGGCCAGGCCCTGAGGCCATGGTGAGCTGGATCGGGCACGGCCCCTGCGTTGAGGAGCTCCCGGCTGTGGTCTGTGACCATGCTGGCTGGGACCTCATAAAGAATCCCGCGATCACAGCTGCCAGAGCTGGGCGGGCCCTTCCAGTTGACCTACCTCAACCGCCATTTTACAAAGGTTATGGGGGCAAGGCTGCCCCCCACCACTGCCACCCCCAACAGCTCTTCCATGGCTGGAGACGCCCACCCACACCTTGTGCCAGAACCCTCCGCCCCTCTCTGTCCCACAGAGTCAATGACAGCACCAGGTCCCCTGATAACTAACGTTGGGCCCTTCCCTTTATCCCAGGGGACCCCCTACTCCCCCCCCCCCCCCCCCCCCCC